>NC_083368.1:13174772-13483181 GCF_030254825.1 Meriones unguiculatus | reverse complement strand
TTTTCTTTACTTTAGGCAGTAATTTTATGCCGTAAAATTTTGTTCTCTGGCTGTGTTTGATGAGGTAATGGGCCTTGTATGTGCAGTTATGATGGCACAGTGTTTGGCACCTTTGTTCTTCTGTAGATGATTATGAACTCTGTTGGTTCTTGTTGGATTCACATGGTAGTTATTAAGATTCTGTGAGAATCATTGTATGTGATCCTTCATTCAGACCCATTCTTCCAGCTTCCCTGACATCAAGGTTAATCATATAGCCAAAGACAAACAACACTTTTTGAATTCAAGTAACCTTTTGTAAGGATGCCAAGTGCCTGACTCTAGAGTCAAGGCTACACCTTATCTGCAGATACTGAGTTATATCTTTTAAACTCTTATATGAGATAGGCCCACTGTTTCTGATTTCTGATGGCCTCAGTATGTTCCATTTCAGACTGCCCCTAAGTGACAATCCTCTGCAGCTTTTGAGAACAGTTGTCTAATTTGAAAGGGTCCGGATTGCTGATTTGCTTGGTATGCTGGTTAGTTTTATGTCAACTTGGCACAAGCTAGAGTCCTTTTGGAAGAGTGAGCCCTAACCAAGATGTTGCCTGTGGTTAAGCCTCCAGGCCATTTTCTTGATTCATGTGGGAGGATCTAGCACACTGTTGGATGGTGCTACTCTGGGCTGATGGCCCTGGGTGGTATAAGAAGGCAGGCTGAGATGAAATAAACCCATTACTTCCCCAAGTGTTTGTTGTTGTTGATGATGATGATGATGTTTTATAACAGCAATAGATACCCTAACTAAGACACTTGGATTAGAAGCCACTTAGACCTCTTCACATACCAGAGGTGTGTAAACTGGTTCCCATTCATTCATTCATTCATTCATCCATCCGTCCATCCATCCATCCATCCATCCATTCCATCCCTTCCTTCTACTTCCTCTTCCTTTCTCCTACACCATCAGGTGTTACATACATGTGATTGCTCATTTTTCATCCAGGAAATTTTGAAGATCACTTAAAAGCATGTTTGGATTGATAGTCTGCAGGGCAGAGCCTTTCAGAGGTCCTCTGTGTCAGGCTCCTGACTATGCCCTCTTTTCTCCTTCTTCTGATGTCCATCCTCTTTGCCTTTCTGGATAGGGATTGAGCATTTTAGCAAGAGTCCTCCCTCTTGATTAGTTTCTTTAGGTGTACAGATTTTAGTAGGTTTATCCTATATTATATGTCTATATGAGTGAGTATATACCATGTGTGTCTTTCTGCTTCTGGGATAGCTCACTCAGGATGATCTTTTCCAGATCTCACCGTTTACCTGCAAATTTCATGATTTCCTTGTTTTTTTTATTGCTGAGTAATATTCCATTGTGTAGATATACAACAATTTCTGTTGTATATTCTCTCAGTGGAGGAATGGATCTGGGTTGTTTCCAGCTTCTGGCTATTACAAATGAGGCTGAGGCTCTGCCCTGCAGACTATCAATGCAGATGCTGAGAGTTATGGGCAACCTTTGGGCAGAGTTGCAGGGAATCTTAGGAAAGAAGTGGGAAACAGTAAGATCTGGAGAAGTCAGGAACTCCACAAGGAGAGCAACAGAACCAAAAAAATCTGAGCACAAGGGGTCTTTCCTGAGACTGATACTCCAACCAAGGACCATGCATGGAGATAACCTAAGACCCCTGCACAGATGTAGCCCATGGCAGTTCAATATCCAGGTGGGTTCCATTGTAAGAGGAACAGGGACTGTCTCTGACATGAACTGCTTGGCCTGTTTTTTAATTACCTCCCCCTGAGGGGGAAGCAGCATTACCAGGCCACAGAAGAAGATAATGCAGCCACTCCTGATGAGACCTAATTGACTAGGATCAGAAGGAAGGAAAAGAAGACCTCCCCTATCAGTGGACTTGGGGAGGGGCATGCATGCAGAGGGTGGAGGAAGGGAGGGATTAGGATGGGGGGAGGGAGGGAACCACAGAGGGGATACAAAGCAAATAAAGTGTAATTAATAAAGAATTAAAAAAATTAAGAAAAAAAAACATGTTTGGATATATTTATAGGTGGATATATTTATATTTACTTGAAATGGTTAGGACCAGAGTATTTCAGGTTTCAGAGTTTCTAGTTTTGGGAATTCATACCCTGGATTTTAACGCACTGAGTTCCCATACCAAAATTTGAAATCTGCAATATGAAACTCTGAGTTTGAGTGATTTGGAAAGTCACTGATTTTTTTTAGACTAAGGAGTCTCAAGTTGTTGTATGCCAGAATATGCTGACGTGTGAAACTGAAGCTGTTGTATTGTTAGAAAAAGCTTTTTTGAATGTTATCAAAGTGAAGATGTTAAACCTCTCTAAACATTAGAGTGATGTCTCTAGCGAGTACCACTGTTTGTGTGATTGTTTTGAAGATGGGCAAGTTTATGTTACATATTCTCAGGTTTCTCCTTATTGTCTGTGCTTTGAGGGGAAGAGGATATGACTAGACATCTTTTTTGGTAGCAAGAAGCAGTGTGATTTTGGTGTGGTGAGGGCTGCCTCAGTCTCACTTGAAGTAGCTAAAAGAATGTGATTTGGGGGTATTTCTGTTTTGTATCATTCAATAAATCCTAGTGCTTTGTTTTTAGAAAGATGTAATGTTTGCATTTTAACCTCATTTTATTGCCATTTTTAGCAACAATTAGGCTTATAGGTTTGTGGTAACTGGCAGTGTCCCTTTTACAGTATTATTGTGCCCTCAGGTGCTTGCTTGTTCTCTCTTTCATTCTCTCTGTCTTTCCCCCAGCTGCTCCCTTGCTCTCTCCCTTCTTTCCCCTCCCCTCTCCCCTCTTCTCCCCTCTTCCCCTTTTTTCTCCCTCTTCCTCTCCTCCCTCCTCCTCCTCTTCCTCTTCCCTCTGCTCTCTCTCCTGCACACACACTCACTGTCTGTGGATATATTTGTATGAGTGTGTGTGTTGTGTGGGAGCACATGTAGAGGCCAGAGGCTGATGCTAGATGTCTTCCTCAGTTACTTTTCCATCTTATTTTCTGAGAGTTTGTCGCCTCATCTGGAGCCATTTTAGCCAATCTGGCTGGCCAGTGAGCCCAAGGAATTCTGCTTCTTTTCGCCAGAGCTGGGTTTCTAGGTCTATGCTGCCATCCTGTGTTTCTATGGATGCAGAGTAAAGAGTTTAGGTCTTGATGCTTATGCAGCAAGTGCTATTGAGACTAAATTATTAAATCTAAAGTACACTTTCCATTTGTTTGTTGTATGTATGTGTGGAGGTCAGAAGAAAATTTGCAGGGTTTTTTTTGTTTTTTGTTTTTGTTTTTTTTTTTTTTTCTTTTCTTTTCTTCCACCATGTAGGTTCTGGGATCAAACTCACCCACTGATAGCCTTGCTGGTCCTAGAACAGATTTTTAAAGGCAACAAAAAAAAGTACGCCTGTTGCTATAAAATGGAGTCACATTTAGGGAGAATAGCCAAAATTATTAGTGATAAAACAATAAACAAGACATTAGAGTTTTGAACTTCTGAGGAAGAAGATTTTGTTTTTCTAAATTTTACTTTTAATTGCATATCTCCATGTTGGAATATACATGGGCGTATGTGCTGGCAGAGGTCAGAAGAGGATATTGGATCAACTGCAGCTGGAGCTGCCTGCAGTGGTGCTGGAAACCAAGCTTGTGTCCTCTGCAAAATCAGCAAGCAGTCTTAACTGCCTAAGAGTTGAGAAATACTGGGTCATTTCCTGTGGATGAGGTGATACTAAATGAAAAGAATTTGAATTTATTATTTTGTTAAGGGCACTTTGTGGCTTTCTTTTTCTTTGAGTAGCAGTTCCATAGGTACTAGCGCAGTAGTTTAACTGTCTCCATGAGTATACTAAAGAACACTGGAATGAAGCTGTTTGCCTTTACTTCTCTCAGTTCTGCTAGGGAAATGAAGTTCCTGAGAAATTCTTGAGTTCGTTGGTTAGTTTGGTTTTCTTGTGCTGGGTATTGAGCCCAGGACTTCTACCACTGAGGTATACTCTACCATCGAGACATGAGCGAGCCCAAATCTTTTTACTGTCCAGGAGAATCAGCTGTATGTTATTTTTCCTTTAGTAATTTGATTTCTTAAAAATTCATGTTTTTCTGTTATCTCAGATGTTTTTAATTTTTGTTAAGATACAAATTTAAATTTTTTTCTTCTTTGAAGTAAATTTGCTTCATAGCTGTAGCTTAGGTTTGTGTTAAGTAGATAACAAAGAATAGCATCTTTGACAAAACAAATGCTGTGAATGTCCAAAATATGTATTTAGTCTTTTCCATTTATGGGACTGAAGGTCAGTAGTTGTGTAGATTTGCATAACCTTTGGGGCAGTGATATGGCTCTCTAGTAATGTTAAAATTCTGAATTAATTTTTTGATGCTGCATTTTGAAATATTTTTATTATGACAAAATAATTTTTTATGTAATGTCATTTATAGTTGCACATAGATATTTATCTCATACGTGAGCATATGTAGAGAGGCAACAGAAAGAAGTAGGTTGACCATAGAAAATGAGTGATGATATTGTTAAGCTTGGTATTATGTGTATATTCTGAAAACGACATGGTGTTTTTCATTGTTCTTTAGGGCCCTCCAGAATTTCCACAGCACACCCCTGGACCTGTTCCCAGCAATTTTAATCAGCCACCTCGACTCCCTCTCCAAGACCAGTGGAGAGCCCCGCCCCCACCTCAGGAACGAGACCCTTTCTTCTTGGGAGGTACATGTAGGGATGTGATGGGCATAAGATGAGGTGATAGAAGCGGCATTGAATGTGGATCTGTGCAGCTACTGCTAAAACAGAATTTACCTTTCACTGGAAAATGTGTTATAATGATTCTACTGGTCATTTCAGTGGCTAAAATTAAACAGTAATTGGATCAGAAATATGACAGTTTTGTACAAAGAAGGAAAGGTTTATAGAAAACAACCCACAAAACCATGCCGAGATAGCCAAGATCTGGGGATTCTTTATAAAATCCACTGCCAACATTTGGTAATAGTGAGATGGTTTCTGAAAATGCTCATCTAAGAAGTGTGTGGTCTTTCTAACTTAAAGGTAATGATGTATTATTATTCAGTTTCAGGTGAACCAAGGTTCCCCAGTCATCTTTTTTTGGAACAGCGAAGCCCTCCTCCACCACCACCTCCTCCCACGCTCCTGAACAGCAGCCATCCTGTCCCCACTCAGAGTCCTTTACCGTTCACTCAGCCTGGACCAGCGTTTAATCAGCAAGGACAGCAGCCAGTGTTCCCTAGAGAGAGGCCTGTAAGACCAGCCCTGCAGCCCCCAGGCCCAGTAGGGATTCTGCACTTTAGCCAGCCAGGGTCAGCAACTGCCAGGCCTTTCATTCCTCCTAGACAGCCGTTTCTACCCAGCCCAGGACAGCCGTTCCTGCCTACACATGCACAGCCTAACCTTCAGGTATGCTCATGAACCAGCCTTGAAGGAGACCTTGTTTATAGGTGATGAGCCTTGTATTTCCTGAAGGGGAAGTTTCAGGTTCTAACCATTTCTGCTAACTTATGGTCATGTAAAGGATATGAATAGTAGTGTTAAGTGTACTGTTTGTTACAGCCACCTTTCTTGACAATATTATTTCCTTAATACTAGGGAATATGTAAAAAGTGGTTCTCATTTCAGGGAGCTAAACTTTGTCACCCTGGGAATATTAAAGGGGAAGTAAGACTACTAATATTAAAGTATGTCCTGATGTCCTGATGGTGTGTTTACTTACCTTGTGTAGTATTTTTCCCAGCATCATGTTCCTACTAGGGAGGAAAAAAGGCTTTGGTGGGGAGGAACAGTGTTCAGTTTCTCACACTATATGTGACAGGCTTGTGCGCCCTCTGCTGGTAGATGTTTACTGGCCAGTACAAGTTTTTGTGACATTTTTTCCTACCTGGTGTATTTTCTTTGTATTTCACTCTTACTAGCAAGGTATTGTGGTATTGCTTAATTCCAGCACTTGGGAGCTATTGTGTACCCAAAAAGGGGAAGAGATAGAGTTGGCAATAGTAAACTTACATCAACTATTTGGATACATAGGAAATAGAAGAATGTGTATTTAGGCTACTAAAGAGATGGCTCAGTCATTAAGAGCATTTGCTGTCTTTCCAGAGGGTGGGGTTCAGCTCCCAGCACATATGTGGTGGCTCACACCCATCTGTAACGGTTCCAGAGATCCAAGGTCTTTCTCTGGCCTTGGTGGGCGCCAGACATGCCCATGGTACATAGACATACATTCACCTAAAACATCCATACATTAATAAATTATTAAAAAAACACATCTAGGCTGGCCAAGATAGATTATCAGGTAAAAGCACCAGCTACCAATCCTGACCACCTGAGCTTGACCCTTGGGACTCACATGGTAGAAGGAAAGAGCTGACTCAAGCAAGTTGTGCTCTGGCCTCCTCGTGCATACTGTGGCACGGCACGTGCTCATGTTGGTACACATGTACTCATATACAGCAGCTAGTTGAGCTGTAAGTAAATGAAATGAAAAGTTTTTAAAGACTCTGTTTAAGCTAAAAAGAAGAGCTAACTGTAGTGTTCAGAAAAGGCCTAAATATTTTGATTTTTTTTTATAAAAATGGAAATAATTTCTCTGTTGTTGAAATATTAGGATATATGTGAATATTTAAAAAAATTAAATAATTCCATTACCAAGCAGCAGTTGCCATGAACATGTAGATGTCTTTCTTAGTTGGAAAGCAGTGTGTCCTTGGTCTGTGCTCTTTTCCTCAGGTCTTTCTAGTCTAGTGGACTTGACTGCACCAGCTAAGCATGCTGTTGGAGGCTGCCTTTTATTATTTTGCGTATGTTTTAGGCATACAAAGGTAATGTCACCAGCCAGTTGTTGCATTTATGATGCTCTTAGTTCTCCACATGAGTTTTTTCTCATGCTGAGGTTTTTAAGGAAACCATTGGGTTGAAATCTCCCTTGCACATCTGTTTGTAACCTGTTGTTTCTCTTTCTTTTGAAATGGAAGGGACCCTTGCATCCTCCGCTGCCACCACCTCATCAACCGCAGCCGCAGCCTCAGCAGCCACAGCAGCAGCCCCAGCATCACCAGCACCAGCCACCCCTGCAACCTCCCCTCCAGCCTCCTCACCAGCCTCCCCCACAGCATCAGCCTCCCCCTCAGCATCAGCCACAACAGCACCAGCATCATCACCACCTTTCTGCTCCTCCTCCTCCTCTGATGCCCATGTCTCAACCTCAGTTCAGGCCGCATGTACAGACTGCCCAGCCTCAGCCCAACAGCAGTCGGATGCAGTGCACCCCACGTCAAGGGCTACGACATGTGAGTACTAGATGTGGCTTAACTTACATTACTTATGGGACACAACTGATGAGTTAGGTCACTTTTCAGTTTTGTTGTTGTTGTATTTTTATTTTCATTTTTTGAGACAGGGTTTGCCTGTGTTGCGTTGGACTGTCCTAGACTCACTTTGTAGACCAGGCTGGCTTAAACTCACAGAGATACACCTGCCTCTGCCTCCCCGAATGCTAGGATCACAGGTGTGCCACTGTACCCAGCTATTTGTCATTTTTTAATTAATAAATATACCATATAGTTTCCAAAGTAAACTATAGTTGTTATTTTAGAGCACTTTGCAAAAAAATTTAAACTATAGATAATAACTTATCTTTCTGTGAGTCTTAAAGGCTATATTAGTATTTACTTTCATGCATTTGAGTTTTCTGTAGTGAGTAGACAATACTGTTTCGTCATTTCTCCAGTGTGAGGGCCTTAGCTTTTGATATAGATTATCTGCCTCTGTGGGAATTATCTGTTGGAAATTAACTTGCATTTGTTTGTGGTGCTACATTTTACAGATGGCCAGCAAATGTGGTCTTGTGATGCAGTGAAAGGAACTGGGAATTAGGAGGTTGTTGTGATAGTAAAATGTAGCTGCCATTGCCTTGACTCCACCAGTAACTAATGTTAATTTCTCTTCCAGGACAAAACATAATGTTGCTAACAGAATTCCTGTTTATAAGTCTTCTTAGTTCTGTACTTTTTAAGAATTTATTTCTATTATGTACATTCGTGTTTTGATTACATGTATGGCTTTGTGAGGGTGTCAGATCCCCTAGAATAAGAGGTAGAGACAGTTATGAACTACCATATGGGTGGTGATAATTGAACCAGGGTCCTCTGGAAGAACAGCCAGTGGTCTTAACCACTGAGCCATCTCTCCAGCCTCAGTCCTGTACTTTTATTCTCATAGTTTGAGCAGGTCACTGAGCTGCATTGAACTTTTTTCCTTACCTTGCCTTTTTATATCTCCTCCTCCTTCTCCTCTTCTTCTTTTTCTCCTTCCTCTTCTTCTTCTTCTTCCTTCTTCTTTGTTTCTTTTCAAGACAGGGTTTCACTGTGTAGACCTGGCTGTCCTGGACTTGCTTTATAGACAAGGCTGGCCTCAAACATGAAGAGATCCTCTTGCCTTTGCCTCCCTGAGTGCAGGTATCACAGGTGCGCGCCACCACGCCCAGCTGCCTCTTTATATATTAATGTGACTCAGGTGAAAGCATTAAGGGGGTTTCTAGATAGAGGAGAGGCATGTGTGACTGGGTTTCCTTGTTAAGGTAACAGTAGAAGCTCAGTCCTTTCCTGTCTCAGCCACCTCTGACCCTTGACATTGAGTTTTTTTCCAAGAATGTCCAAGTAACCAAGACTTCTTGTGATAGAACTTTGTGACACTGTTTTCTGTAGGAAGTTTCACAAGATTGAAACATAGTATTAGTTCCATTTTAAACTCAGGAGAAGTAGAAACAATGTGCCATTGATTCAGTTGGGTCCTTGAAGAAGCCAGAATGAGAGTATTCTGTTGTTGTTTTGTTGTTGCTCAGAATTCTGTTAAAAATGTTAATTCATATATTGAAAAATCACTGGGTTTGACTTTTATAAATGGAAGCTGTATTTATAGTTTTAATCATGTCATATCAACTGATTCTTAAGCATCAGGGCACACAGCTACACTTATGCACAAGAAGGTTGCCAAAGAGTAGGGATCTACCTCTCAGAAGAGAAGACAGTTATTGATGGCTTGTGTTTTTACTCTCTAATAAACTTGTGTTTTTTTTGTGTGTGTGTGACAGAGCGCAGCATCTCAGAATATAAGCAAACGACCCATGCAGCAGATGCAACCTACTGCTCCCAGAAACAGCAATCTGCGTGAACTCCCCATAGCACCTTCACATGTATTGGAAATGAGTGGGAATCGCTGCTCCTCTACACCTGCCGCTCAGGTGAAGCCCATTGTGAACACATCCCCACCCTGTAGGGCTGTGGTGGCTTCCAGGAGCTCACAGGGAAAGACTGATGCAAAAGTCAAGCCACTTAGTCCTGGCCCTCAAGCTAAGGAAGAAGCAAAAGCAGAACCAGAGGTAGGACCTCCTTCCTGGGACTTCTTTGTTCTGGAATAGGGAGCCTGAGTGTCAATACGTTTTGCTTAGTTTCCTCATCCAGAAACTCTGCCCGTGTATTTCCCTTAAGTGGATTCTTTTTTTAGCCCAACAGACATGTTCATAAAAGATACTCTTACTGTTGGGGACATAGGTGGCAGAGCACTTGAGCAGCTTATATTTTAATTCCTTGGTGTGTGCATGGGTACGCCAACATTCTCACTGGTTTATGATACTAATTTTTTTATATTTGTATAGTTATTGTTGTATTATATGGAAGTAGTATATATCTAGGTTTAGCAGATGTTTTCTCTAAAGGTCTCCAAATTCTATAAATGTTCTTGACCATCATAATCACTCACCTCTGCCACTGTGGCACAAGGTGGATTATATGCAGTTCTTACAGGAACAGATGCTCAGTGCCAGTAAAACCTTAGTCACAAAGCCTTGTGGCTCTGTGGCCTTACTTACATTTGGTAATTTAAGATAGATGTAGAGTCGTAAATGTGGGTCAGTATTTTACCTGGTCTTTAATTTTAAGGTCCTCACCTCATACAAACCTCAACTTTCCTATATGATAAATGAGGATGAAATAATATGGGGAGCAGCTGAGAGCTGGGCATAGATAGGTACATGGAGTTTTTGAGCACCAATAAAATCCATGATGAGTGTAGTGAAGCAGTGTGACGAGTCAGTTGGTTATTATATTGTGCATTGTAATGATAGCATGGAGCATTTCCTTAAGTAAAAATTTAGGGAACTCATCCTTTCTTTATAAGACCAGTTAACACTGTTTGAACCTCTTAATTAGGTTTTTTGTCATTCAGCTTTCCTTCTGATAAGTGATTATGATAGTTTTAATCATCACATGAAAATTATGAAGAATGTTTTTGAATGTCATTGAATAAACTTAGGGTTTCATGATCAGTATATGAAAGAAAATGTGGATATACGGACTGGAAAGGAGTGGTTTATAAGGAGTTCATTGTGAGCTGGGTCTTAGATTGCACCTTTGTAACTTAGCTACTTTTTTTTTTTTTTAAGATTTATTTATTATTTATACAGTGTTCTGCCTGCTTGTATGCCTGCAGGGCAGGAGAGGGTACCATATCTCATTTTATATGGTTATGAGCTATGATGTGGTTGCTGGGAATTGAACTCAGGACCTTTAGAAGAACAGCCGGTGTTCTTAACCTCTGAGCCATCTCTCCAGCCCCACTTAGCTACTATGAGGCAGGAAAATCAATAGTTCAAGGCCAGTCTGGACAACTTAGGTCCTTCTCAAAATTAAAAAAAAAAAAAGTAATAAAGAGATTATATATTTCAGTGGTTGAACATTTGCACACCATTCACAGGCCCTGTGTTCAGTCTTTGAGCGCGCGCACACACACACCCAAAAAATAAATAATTCTTTGCTAAACATTTATTAGGGCCTTTGGTGTATATAGCCAACTTAGAACTTGTATATATGTTCAGTCTGGTTCACGAACATGTTTCTCACATAATAACAGTTACTAAATAACACAAGGAGAGGAACAATTAGCCATGCTTATTCATTCTGTTTTAGTCTTACCAGGAATCTTTTGTAAATTTACTATAGGCAGATAATTTATGAAAGTAAAATGCAAAGTTATCAGGTTACAGTGGTATAGGTTGAATGCCTTAATTTGTTTTAGTTAGTTTTTTTTTTTTTTGTGTGTGTGTGTGTGTGTATGTGTGTTTGTGTGTAAATGAAACCAGGCTTATATTTTCTTTTTAAAGAAATGTATTTTGCTTAGCTAAAGGTGATTTGATGGCTTAGATTTATTTAGTTGGTACAGTAAAGGATAAATCTAAGGTATTTTTATATCTCTGAACCCACTTTAACCTTTTCTTGACTGCTTGGGAAACAAATGCTGCGAATTATTCCTGTGTTAGGAAATCCTGCATCTGGGTTCTGCTGCTGACAGCTGCATTGTTTGCTATTGTATGATTTCTTACACATTGTGGAGTAACGGTCCTCCACCAGCCTACCTTTAGTTTTGTTTGAAATGTACCAAAGACTTTGACATTCACCAAGAATTCCATGGTGTACTCATTCAAGCTCTGTGCTTGTCTTATGTTTCTAATTCTTGAGATTTATGCCAGATAGGTGAGATTTATAACTAGGTGAATTCTTTATAGATTGGGTCTTATACTTCTGTAAAGACTATGGATAGGTAATTTTATAGAACATTATTTTTAAATTACAAGCTTTCTTCATTGAGTTCATTGGTGAAAAAATTTACTAGGCTTCAGAAAGGAATTCTCTGTAAAGACTTTGAGTGTATTTTGGGTCTAGGATATTCAGGGCATTCACTTACCATTAATATTCCAATACTGCTATTGGCAGCATTTTGATTCTGAGGAGGGTGTGTGAGTTCAAGGTCAGAAAGATTGACTTGTGCTGTTCATTATAACCAATTATTCTGTGACAAATGAGTTTGAGATCAGGCTGAAAATTCTGTACGAAAAATCAATAGTTCTAATCAGGGCCTTTCAGGTCATTTACACCCCACCTTTTGTTGGTTTGTCAGAGAAGAACCAGATAAAACCCATGTGACAGCAGGACCCTTATGGATGTTGCCATTCCCATTTGAAACATATTTTGATATCTTAAATGAATAGTTTAATTGGTTTCAAACTTATAAATGAGTGGAAATTTACATTATTTCATTTTTAATATTCTGATAAGATTCTCCAAATTAGGCTTAGCTATATAAATTTTTCCCCTCCCTGGAGGAAAGAGTTATACTTCTTGTTAAGCAGATTTTTGAATGCGTTCTTTCAAATACCGCATTGAAAGGTTTGGGAGAAATTAATTTGTTTGAAATGGCTACCCTGACATGTAAAGCAAAATGAACTGTGTTTTCCATTTTTAGTTTCCTGATGAAGATGAAGAGACAAGGTTATATCGCTTAAAGATAGAAGAGCAGAAGCGTCTGAGAGAAGAAATCCTAAAGCAGAAGGAGTTACGAAGGCAGCAGCAGGCTGGTGCCAGAAAGAAAGAGTTACTGGAAAGACTTGCACAACAGCAACAGCAGCAACAGCAGCAGCAGCAACAGCAGCAGCAGCAACAGCAACAGCAACAGCAGATCTATGGCTCACAGACCCCCATGGAGCAAGAGGAGCTGGCAGCTACGCCATCGCCCACTAATGGTAACCCATTGTTGCCCTTTCCAGGGGCACAGTGCAGGCAGAATGTGAAAACCAGACTTCTTGTTAAAAACCAAGATGTCACCATTGCTAATGTTCAGCCCAAAGCAGTAAACTTTGTCCCGCCTGGTGCTAACATGCAGCATCAAGGGCAGCATGTGAGATCACTGAAGCATCTGCGACAGCTGCCACACAAAGTCCTCCAAGTCAAACCTATGGAAGTGGAGGAGACCCCCCACTCCCCACAGGCAGCCAGAGTGACATCCCTCCAGGGCCGGCCTCAGGACACCAAGCCAGGGGTGAAGAGGACTGTCATGCACAGGGCCAACAGTGGAGGTGGTGGAGATGGGCCACATGTCAGCTCCAAGGTCAGGGTGATTAAGTTGTCTGGAGGGGTAAGTTGACAAATTTTATGCATTTCTCTGTAAATTTATTTGACTTAGGGGGTTTTAGTCGCCACAAAAAGAGTTGAACCTAGCCTCTGGTAGAGCCATGTATATTAACCAAACCTCAAGATTGATATGAAGACTATCATTCAGATTCTACTTTATGTGAACCCATGTTGTATCATCTGTTTTAAGTCTAGTGAGAGACCATTGTGATATCCTGCAGCTATACCTTTCTCAGTTTCAGCTTCTTTGTAAGTAACTCAACTGTGTAATAAACAGATTTTTCATATTCCAACAAACGTGAGCTATCAAGTTTGTTGTAGAAGTGGCTCAGGTCTTTAATCCCATCTCTTAGGAGGCAGAGGCAGGTGAATCTCTGAGTTGGAGGCCAGCCTGGTCTATAGAGTGAGTTCAGGACAGCCAGTGCTACACAAAGAAACCCTGTCTCAAAAACAAAAAACAGGCAAACAAAAATATTCTTATGCAAATGATAGTTGTTTTTAACTGTAGGGTCAGTGAGCATGTGTGATGAGAGGGGACTGGACCCACTTTCAATCAGAATGGACTGTTACCCTTGTTCTCAAGACTCCCTTATATTTTCAGGAGAAATTCTGTTTTGAAAACAGGTCATCTTACCATGTGGTTTCACAAGTGGATCACTCCTTTAGGGTGGTTTTTAGTGAAACACAGGAAGTGCAGTTTGTACTATGGTCAGGATAAGTTCGGCACTCTAGAATATTCTCCATTAAGAAGGTGCTAGATACTTGCTTTCTTCCAGTTGTATGATCTTTGTTACAGTGCATAATTAATATCTGTTGCCTTTCGCAATTGCTATTGTCCATGTATTTGCTGTGCTCCGTAGCAGCGATACCTGTTGTATGCATTTTACATTGTAAACTGGGGAAGTGGCAACCTTGTGAACACAAGCTTTTAGAGTAAATCAACTGTAGTGATTGAGGAAAGGCACAAAATTCTTACATCAAAAAGGGAAAGGACCTGTAAGACCATTGCTTCCCATGGAGGAAAGCAATGCCTCTTGGGGTATGAAGTGCCATGTGGTTTGCTTGTCACTTGGGTGAGTTCGTGAAGACAGAAAACAGAATCTCTCCCACTTCTATGCAATAATGCCGAGTAAAAGTACATATGTAGAATACTCAGTGATAATCAATAATTCTATTTCATTTGAATATTTTCCTCATGTCACATTTAACATATGAAGCTGCTATGTTCAGTGGCACAGTAAATGCTCACGGGTTTATATGATGGCTTCTTAGCTTTGAGCTGTATTTTAGACTTGAGATACTGCTCTGTCTCATTGAGTTAAACACTAAACACCGAGAAGAAGATGGCCATGGTGGAAATAGAACTTCTCCACTGATAGGAAGAGTTGTGTAGATCCACAAAGAGCATCATTTAGACTCTGTACTTCAAAACTGTTATTTACTTAAAATTAACTGTCTGCTCCAACATAAAAACAAAACTAAAATATGAAATTTATATGTGATCTTATTACAATTGTGCTGCTTAATTTTACAACAAATTGGAAAAACGGTCTTTGGAATTTTCCACTTAAGTAGCTACCAGCCTAGTGCTTTTGGAACAGGTTCTGAGTTGCCTTTTTTGACTCTTAAGTACTGATAAGCATTTCTAGCAGCTCTTCTAATGCTGTGTTGGCAACTTTGACTAACCTAATTAAGTTTCTGATGGGGTTTGCTTTTATCTTGGGTAAGTAGTATTTCCTTAATACCGCCACCCCCAAAAGTGGATAGGAAACTATTTTTAAGAGAACACATAATTGTGGGTTAGTTGCAAAATGTGCCTAATTAGGAAAGTGCAAAAAGTAAATAGCTATGTGTCCCAGCATCAGGTGCTGTCACATTTATTTGACTTTTATCATTGTCCTTAGTTGCTACTAGGTATCATTCACTGTTGTTGAAATAATGGGTGTTGGGCTATATGTCGTTTATTATTTGTCCCATGATTATCACAGCCGTATTATTTAACTTGCTACCACAATTAATAAGACACAGACACCTGTTAGATTTTATAATTGCTTTATAACACCTTGGGCTGAGCAGATATTTCCATCTGTGCTCTCTCAATAACCTTATCATCCACCTCCAGCCTGAATTCCTTGCCACCCCCCTTAACCATTCCTATCTGAGTTACCTTGCATTCATAATCTTATAAATACTTGCTTATATTTTTCATCTTGATGTTTCTATGCCATTATTGGAATCCTTCCTCCCGGCCCATGTGGTTCCTTTTCTACATTAACCCATCCTAGCCACCTCCTTCCTCTTTTCTTCCTGTCTCTTTGTCTGTTTCCTGTGATTCTCCTGTCTTCAAAGCCCAGGAACCTTAGCCACGCCTACCCCATTCTGCCCTGCCCAAGTTTTAGGCCTTTTTATCAACCAATCAGAAATAATGTCTAAGCAGGGTTATGAAACAAGGGTGTGTATCCAGGCAGTAACCAGATCTGGAGGGCCAATAATTAGCATAAAAATACAAGCAAGCATCAGACCACAGTTGTCCTCTTCTGGACACTGGTATCTTGCTAGGGCTCAGGTCTGTGCTCTGCCTCTAAGAATCTTGCTGTGAGTCTGCATTGTGCCAGCATCACAGTTGGGCTATCTGGGGGTGAGGGGAAGACAAGCTTGTAATATGGCATCTGTGTAGAATATTAGCTGTATGTTTTAATTTTCCAGTTCATTGTTGAACTGTGACACTTCGTTTTTGGTTGAATTCCATTTTGCTAGGAGCTCTTGACTTCTAATAGAGTAAAAGTATAATATATATTAAAGTTTTTAAAGGAAAAATCTAGTGAATTTTCTTTTTGATTCCTTTCAGGGGGATAGTTTCTTACTGCTTCCCTGGCTGGGCTCAAATTTGTTAGCCTTCTGCCTCAGCCGCTTGCATGCTTGGATTACAGGCATGCACCCCACACAAACACACATTTCATTGTTTGAGATTATGTATCATTTTCTTCTTCCCGTTGCCTTCTATATACCCCCAACTTGCTTGTCTTTCAATTTTATAGCCCCTTTTTCTTTAGTTCAGTGGTTCTCAACCTCTCTAATGCTGCAAGCCTTTAATACAGTTCCTCATGTTGTGATGACCTCTAATCATAAGATTATCTTTGTTGTTACTTCATAATTACAATTTTCTCTTGTTATCACTTGTAAATAACTGTTTTCTGTCAGGCGCGGTGTAATCCCAGCATTCATGAGGCAGAGGTAGACCAATCTCTGAGTTTGAAGCCAGCCTGGTTTACAAAGCGAGTCCAGGATAGAGAAACCCTGTCTTCAAGAAAAAAAAAAAAAAAAAACACAAACAAAAACAAAACAGCAACAACAAAAGGTTTTCCAGGGGTCGCAACCCACAGGTTGAGAACTGCTTCTTTAGTTGTAGTGTGTGTGTTCCTAAATAAATAAATTCAATCTGTTCATCCTGTAAAATGGTCTTGGAGTTTTCAGGGTTGACCATTGGACAGTTTTATTATGGGGCAGACGTGAGCACAGGCTTCCTAAGAGAGCTGCCTCTTTTACTTTGTCTAACCCAAAATTTATATAACTAAATCTAAAGTGTTCAGGAGTCTCTTCTGGTAGTCACTGTCTAGCCAGGATATGGGCTCTCTGACTAGCACTACTCAAGAGCTTGTGTCTGTGCTTGCCTGTAGCCAGCTGTTGTTGTATCTCATACCATATGGGAATGCCTGAACTTCTTTGGGCTTCTATAGGTGACTTCAAACCTGTGAGGCTTCTGTGAATCACAGTGGGTGTCTGTTGTCATTTAAAAATTAAATCATTCATCTTTGCATGATTTGTTATGTCTTCGAGACAGAGTCCTGTGTAACCCTGGGCTTGTTATGTAGTTTCAATTCCTCATGTTTCTGCCTGCTCCAGCAGATGCAAGAATTGAAGTGCTATGACACTGTACCTGGCTTTCGTAGGATTTTATTTTTTAAACTGGATTTTGTGAAAGATGGAAAGCCCGAGTCTAAGACAGTAGATTTTAAGTTTGTCATTTCTTTAATGACAAACCTTTAGCCATTTTCATTCATTTGTCTTAAGGTAATTTCTAGTTGTACATTGGTTCTCTTTCTTTATTGAAACCATTTGAGTCCTCTTTATTAAAACTGTTTCATTGTGGTAGCAGAAAATATTAATAAAGACTTTCATAAGAATGATTAGGAGATATTATTTCTTGTGTAATTGTGATGGCTGGGTCTCTCTGTTTAGTTGTGCCTGGAGATGCTACATTTTGTACAGGGCTTATTGTTGGCATCATGTCTGGCATTGGCTGCTCTGAAACTCATTTTAATAGCACACACAGCTTGGAGCTCTCTAACCTTCTTGTATGGTTATCTGACACATAGAACATTTCTAGCTTTGGGTGCAGAAAAACACATGTTTGGATAGTTGTTTATCTTGGCTGCTTCTGGGACACTAACAGTCTCTCCCTCCCCCTCCTCCCCTTTTTCTTCCTTCTCTCCCCCAGTCTCAATTTCCTACCTATAAATGGGCTTAATCTGGTTGCTGAAAAGAGTTCTAGAAGAAAAACTGCTGGCAGGTGAAAGTGTTTCTAAGGCCTTAAAGAGGTCTCTGCTTCTGCTGGTGTTTGCAGTGGCAATTGTTTGTTCAGGATTGAGCATGCACTGCACTGCATGAGCAGTCATGTTCTCATTTCATAGGGAAGCAGACTGAGTCTCCATACAGCAAAGCAGTAGGGCCAGACATCTAGTGGGCTTTAATTCTGAGTCTTGGCCCTATTTAATAATAAAAGCACAGGTAGATGATAGAAAAAGTTGATTTAATGTGAACTACTAGGATCATCAAACATTCTCTAACTACAAAAAGAAACAATTAAAACGCGTGTGCCTGGGAAAGCACTGCAGCCTATTCTGGCTCGTGGGGGATGGCACCTGTTTCACCTCCGAGTGACCTTGGTTACTTGGATTATTGAGTTTCTTTGCTTACCAGTAAAATGAGGGCCTAATCCCCTTTCAGGATCCTGGAAGTGAGTGAAGAGTACAGCATAGTGCCTTAGGACATGGTTGTTATTCAGTAAGAATCATAACACTGTCCTTTGGTGGAAGGGAGAAAGTGTTAGGAAAGCAGCTAGGTAATGAAAAATTTAGAAATTTGGCAACAAATGCAGTAAACATTTGTTGGTTTAGTGGCACATAGAGAAGTGGGGGAAACTAAGGACACCCAGCAGGAAAGCCAGCTGTTTGCCTATGGCTCTTTTGGAAAGTCGGGTGACTTTGTCCATCTCTTCCCCCATCTTAGAGAGGCAGTATGTGCATCTTCATTGTTTTCACCAGGCTTCTTTAGAGGCAGCACATGGGTCCTCCTGTGGGCCACAGACTGCACTCTGTGTTGTTACATCTTCTGTGAGGTGTTCTGAGGCCTTGCTTCTTTACCGCATTCACCAGGAGCTTCTGTCTTGCTGCATTTGTTCCTCCACCTCCAACCCCAGTCTATCTGTCTCTTAGTGTCCATTCATGATTGCTCACTCTGTCTTCCTCAGATGTTCATGTGAAGGTTCGAGGCACAGTGTGGCCTGAGGCCAGAGACACTAGACACTGCAGGTGTATGAGGCCTGAGGTCTCACCCAGAGTCACATGTTTGGTTTCTAGTCTTCTTTTAGTCTCGAGCAGGCCCTTGGTCTTTGTGTTCCTTGCCTATGACCTTTTTAAAGAGTAAAGCCAGTGATTTTGTGGCCTATGTTGTCATTTACATTTATCTTTTGCTTCCTTCTGAGGAGTTGGAGGTGGTTTGTGTTTGGCAGGCTGGCCACAGAAGGGAACCTGCCCTTGGTGTGACAACTGTTCAGACTTGCCCTCCTATATTGCTGAGATTAGCTTTGATGAGTCTGGTGAGGTAGTGGCCAAGTCTTTCCTACAGTTGGCCTTACCCCCTGTGTCTGCAAATTGTAGTTGGGAAGTAGCTCTGTGTGTGTGCCCTACTTCTTATACTGTCTTCTTACCAGCCAGCACTGATGTGTCCAATTCCAGCATACCTTGTATATCTGTCAGATGTCATTTACTTGTTCATTTACTTAACATCCTGTCAGGTGTGTGAGGTTTTGTTTTTTTTTTTTTTTTTCAATGAACCATTCCTGTTACTTTGATGCTAGTTTTGGGCCTGACTGGCCAGAGGGCCTCTTCCTGGTGGCTTTTGTGTCCATTGGGAGCTTGCCATTCTTCTGTGAACTTCCTGTACTCAAGCTTGTTTGAAGTGTCTTGGCCGTTTTCTGTATGGCTCTGGGGTGGGTCTTCTCTTTAGAAAGCTTCAGTTCCATAGAACACAAATGTCAGGGACTGCTGTGGTTATCAGTTTTCCCATTACTCTGGTAAGGTGAGATAATTGGTTTGGAAGGTAATTGGTTTACTTCATCTCACCAGTTCATAGGTTTTGGTCCATGGTTTCTAAGCTTCACCTCCTTAGTGTTGTGTCATACAGTAGTACATCATGGCAGAGAAGTCCTGCTTGTCTCCCAGCAGCTGGGCAAAGAGGCAAAGAAAGGAGCCAAGGTCCCTAAAATCTCCCTCCAGCTGTTTCATTAGCTTTTTCTGGTGAAACATGAAAGAAATATTTGTTCTGGATCCCAATGGCAGACCAAAGTAGGATTCCACTCAAGCCCAACTTGGTGAACCAATGAGTTTACAGAGCATAGAGGAAGAGTGACATACAAGGACATGAGTGACCTCCAAGTTGTATCACCAGCAAGCCCCACTCCATTATAGACAATGACCTCATGAAAGATGCATCATGGAGTTCCATCAGTGAACCTTCCATATCTTAATACTCTAGCATTTCCCAGGATCACTTAGAGCTGCAGGAGGGCAGGAAGGAGTAAAGGCAAGAATCCCAGAAGAGACTATTCCACTCCTTTGCATTGACCTAGCTACCACTGTGTTGTTTTGTTTTTAGTGGCCGTGGCTGCTGAGCCACAGTATTCTCTACTGCCAAGATGGCCTCATACTACGTATGCTTGGAAGAAAAAGTGCCGTATAATTGGGATACTTTCCAGTGACCTGCCCAGTCTTCCAGGAACACCACAGATTGGAACCAATCCTACCTTTAACCTTGGGTTTTGAAGGACATGTAACACCGTGGCCATCAGTGGTCAGCACATCATTGTCCTTAATGTAGATCTGTGCCTTCTTCTGGGAGTTGCAAAGAGAACAACCATCAAGGCACTGCTGAGCCTGCTGGGTTTTACTGAGGGTTCATGTTTCTTGAAAGATTATTGGCAGGCAACATATACATATGTTTGTATTTTTTAACTAAATTCCATTGTACTTATTTGGTAATCAAAAGAGAAATTGAATATATTTAAATATTTAAAGTGAGTCCTTTCTGTACCTCAGGTTCTGGCCAAGACATGCCCCTGTCAGGGAGGGGAGGCTGTGGGATATCGCCCTTCATGACTAGGTCTCTGGAGTCTAGTGTTCATGCATTTTGATGAGGCCTTCTAGCTGCCCCAGGTACTCCAGTAGATAGGGCATAGTATTGTTGTCAGCAGTGAGGTCTGGTCAGAGCCTGCAGGGCAGCCATTGACTCAGTTGTCACAGCAGATATGACATGTACTTGGCACTAGGCATTAGTGGTGATTGAGCTGCATACCAAGGCAGGCCTGCCTTGTGGAGCTCTCTAGTGAATTGAGAACTCTGTGGACTGTGTGTAATAGCAGGTATAAGTAGTACATGGGCAACAAAGCAGGGACACCTGAAGAATGGCTTCTCAGTAGCGAAGAAAGCAGGGTAAAGGAGTGATTCTTCCGGGTATGTGTGTGAGGAGAGTGCAGTTTGTGCATCTGTAGCAGTTCCTAACTAAAGGAGCACAGGGAGTGAGTGAGTCTGGAGATGGGCCTTGCATAGTCTTAACCCTTAGAGCAATGGGAGCCACCTGAAAGTTCTGATGAGTTGATGTTCTCACTTTGTTTTGCTGGCTTAAGAAAAAAAATCAGGGAAATAGAAAACTGGCATTTAGTTGTTTGTTTTACAGATTTGGGATTGAGTTCTATCTTAAGCATAATACACAGAGGACATAAGACATAACTAGTCACCTTAGTGTTGACATTGTGATGAACAGAAACATACATTTTATCCCTCAGATCTTCTGTTACTTTGGGAAGTACCTGACTGACAGAGAGTTGCTGTCCTTGGTCACAGGCTGCTGTAGAATGTTCATCCTTCTGTTCTCTGGAAGTGTCTTGAGCCTCTATTTTCTGTTGCTCAGGACTGCTGCTGTTATGGGATCCTGCCAGTGCTTCTGCACATGCCCTGCCCTGCCTACTGCTTAGAGCGCCCCATGCTTTAGAGCTCCAGCTCCAGGTCCCTGTTCCTCTTAGAGGGCCTTCTGCCTTTTCACTATGTGTGTCACTAGGACCTAGAACAGTTTTGAGGGTATTATAAATACTTCCGAAACTTAAATATGAAGCTGAAGACATCTGCATAGTTGGGTTTCTTATATCAAAGCAGAGTTGGAGAGAACACAGTATCTCTCCGAATATCTGAGAGCAAGCAGGGTTGTTGTTTTTTTATAATTTATTCACTTTACATCCGATTGTAGCCCTCTTCCTCATCTCCTCCCAGTACCACCCTCTTTCCCTCTTCCCTCCTATTCCTCAGAAACGAGGAACCCTCTTCCCCTACCATCTGACGGCAGCCTATCAAGTCTCATTAGGATTGCCTGAATCCTCTTCTTCTAGCGGGGTAGTTGTGATACCAGGAAGTAAGCAAAACGGGAGCAGGGTCGAGGATAACATTGATCTTTACTGTTAACTTTTCAGCCATCATTTCCTGCTTTCTCCCCCACCTCCCCAATCCCTTTTTCATTTGGATTGCTGAACAAGATTGTTTTGTAAGGTCTGCTTGGTGCTTTTGAACTTTAAA
Organism: Meriones unguiculatus; assembly: GCF_030254825.1. Classification (NCBI taxonomy): domain Eukaryota; kingdom Metazoa; phylum Chordata; class Mammalia; order Rodentia; family Muridae; genus Meriones; species Meriones unguiculatus. Next base: position 13,461,291 of record NC_083368.1, on the reverse strand, counting down.
AATGCTCACATTTATTTATTTTCTTGAGAGGTTGTGGCATGATTTACATGTGGAGATCAGAAGACTTGTGGAAGTTGGCTCTCTATCATGTGAGTCCCAGGGCTAGAATTTAGGTCATCAGACTTGGTATCAAACACCGCTACCCACTGAACCATCTTGTTAGCCTGCTGTTTTGAACTTTGAAGTGGTAGATCTGTTGCATGCTAGTTTAGAATTGTTCTTCAGAGGACACAGCTCTGCCCTGCTTGGTTCTGGCAGAAGCTAGCTTTGTAGGGCAGTCTGGCAGCACCTGGGCATAGCATAGGTGGCTCAGGTGGAGGGAGGTGAAGGGTTGTGGTAGAACTGACTGGGATCATGGCCTTTGCAGGTATAAGAGACAGGACCATAGAGTTCTAGGGAGACTGTTGTTGGCATGATTAGGGCAGTAGGTAACAGGTTTGCACTGTGCAGGCCTGCAGGGACAGAACTACATGTTGGAGGCCCCTGAAGCCTCACCTCTGAGTTTAAAGAACCAGTTCACAGCCCACTGCTTAGGAAGCCTCCATATTGCAGAAGACCCAGAGCCTCACTTGTAGTATATTTCCATTTTCACCTGGTAGATTTGTGCCATCTGTCCTGGGCATTGTTGCTTCTCCTCAGAGGTTCAGGGCTTTGGTGTTGGGTTCATTTATTTATTTATTTATTTTTATTTAAAGACTAGCTAATTTTTTGCTTTAAAGATTTCCTCATACCCAACTGGTGTCAGAATGGATTATTATAAAGTAAGCACCCAAATAACTGCCACATTTTCATGTGGTAAGTGGAATGTATATGCTAAGTGAATCCCCCTTGAAGTGAAGCCCAGTAGTTAGGTCTGGCTACTCAAGTGGCTTTAGCCTTCAGGATTTGGTTTGTTAGTTGCCTCTGGACCCATTATCTGACATAATATTCCAGATTTCTGTCCCCAGTATGCTTGCTGGTTGTAAGCATGGCTGATGCAGATAGAAAATGTAAGGTGCTCCACATCTCACAGCAGCACTTGGGGCAAGGAGGTTCGGGCTAGCGCATTTCTGTCCTGTCTCTCGTGTAGTCCAGCAGTCTACACAGAGAAAATAGTGTTCTACACATATGTGTGCTTAGAAATTTCACATAGCTTGCATATCATTTATTGTGCTGATCCCAGACGAGCCTCCTAGAGATTGCTGGGATAGGCCTGTATTGTTGTCCTTAATAGAAACCTGTGAGGCAAGGGCTGTGGCTGCACCACCATCTATCTACACTGCTGGTGACAGTGAAGTGTGGCCTTATCGGAAGGAGAATTCATAAGAGGCTGCCCTGGGACACCACGCCACTGTCCTTCTGTGTGTCCTGACAATGTTATCTGTCCTTTCAGTGCTGAGTATCAAATGTCTGTCATGAGTATAGAAATTAATTTAATGTCACCTGAAGACATGCAATTAATCTTTTAGAGGTTTTCATAATACCTTTACAGAAAGAGTTGCCAGTTTGGCGGATTTGGATTTTGGGGTTTAGAAGAAGATAAGGAAAATTAATTTTTCATCAGGGTTAATACAAGCTAGCAGGGCCACAAAGGCTGAGGAAAATGATTGGGGAATTTGTCAAGTGTTGTCACTCCAGAATAATGCTGCTTAACGCCTGATAGGTATAATCAAGGGCTGAGGTTCTATGGAGAGGGATTAATCAATTTGCCTGCTAGTGAATGCAACTCAGCGATACCACTTCTTCATGGGCTTTAAAGAATGAAAATAAGATTTGATCTGTCAAATTGCAAGAAGCCTGACAGTATCAATAGGCATTTTTATCTGTACATTTAAACCGTTTGTTATAAATAAATTTGTCCTGCTAATGTTGATGGCCACAAACCTCATTTTTTGCAAGATTAAGTTGATAAAAAGTCTTCCCTGCGCTTACTTAATTCAGATAGGCATTTTAAAACCAAATACTAAACCAAATGTCTAAAGAGACATTCTTATTGTATTCATTAAAAGGCAGTCATTTTAGAGCAGTTCAGTATTCAGAGGGTAAAAAGGGTACAACTTTTTCCCCTTCATCTACTTTGGGTAAACTGCTATGCCAGAAGTTACAGTATGCCACACTGCCTCAGAGACTGCCTTTCCTTCAGACTTGCTTTCATATGGGAACCTAATCTGCCATATATCAGAGACACCGGTTTGCTTACATCTGAGCAACAGATTTCTAAGATGCCTAATTTGAAGTAACAGTATTTTAAAATTTGCAAGACTTAGAGATTAATAGTTACGGTCCACTTTCAGTGCTAGAACTGGGTGTACAAGTCACAGCAAGCCTACCAGCATGGGGTAGGTTTAGTTTGTCTTGACTCTCATTCAGGTTTGTGTATGTGCATTATGGATATAAAAATGTGTTTCTGGCAATGGCCTGTTAGCCTGTCTATTGACCATTTTTTAGTGTTAATCCAGAGGGCCAAAAACTTGCCCTAGAATGAGCTTTCCATTGTGCAGAAGTGAAATATAATATTTGTTCTCTCAATGGGGAAAAAAAAAAGTTTCAGTTTCTTTACAAAGGAAAATAATTTGTTCGCTTACATTTGGGCCTTGAGTGAGTAAGATGAGCTTCATAAAAAGTCAAAGCATGACATTGTAATACCTTAATTGAAAGCAAGTTATATGATCTCAGCAGTGGGAAGGCTAACATAGGAGGATCACCACAGTTTCCAGGCCAGCCTGAGCTGTAAAAAGAGATGCCACCACAAGGAGTAAAATGGAACTGTATGAGGCTTGGTCTTGGGGTGCTGTCTTTGGCATTGTGCGAATTTGTCCAAAAGCTTCTGTTCCATCTACAAAACATTCTACTATTCAGCTTACGAGCAGGTCTGAAGAAAACAGTTCACACACAGATCCTGTCAAGTTCCTAGTCACTATTGCACAGCAAAGGACAGGTAGAAAGTGCAGAGTGATATGTAGTTCTCTTGATAGTTAAGACCCTGGCATGCCTCACACTTAACATCTTAGGTAGTATTCGCAGTTGTAGAGGGCATACAAATTTGTCCAGAATTGACCTTTTATCCAGTGGTGATTTGTGGAAAGGCTGACTGAATCATAGGAACGTGGTTCTCGGAAAGTCAGGGTGTTGCCCTTGCCTGTCAAGAACCCTCAGAAGCTAATGTCCTTGGGAGCAGGAGATACAACCAGGTAGAAAAGCCTGTTCTGAGTGCTTAACATTTTTCAAAATATAAGTGATCAAAAATAAAAAGTGATTTGTTTATCTCTTTCTGTACATGCTGGAGAATTTACATAGTAGAATGTTTTAAAATTTAAGAACATAGCCACATATTATAAGAGCCAGTGACCTGCCTGCACTCACTGGGTCCAGTACCTCTCAGGCTGTGGTCTAGCTAGCCACAGCTGGGTCATGTTATGGTTCCTAGTTAATTAAGAGTTGAATCACCATGTGTGAGATGCTTTTTCTGTCTTGCTAGAGTGAACCAGGTAACAGCTTAATGAAGTGGGTTTTTTTTTTTTCCTGTGTGTATGTTTCTGAGGGATGTTCTTTAGTAGGTGCCTTTTCTTTTGATGTTGGTGGTTTTGTGATCAGCCTCCTATGTCAACCCCTAAATTCCCCCCCCCCTTTTTTTTCTGAAAGAGACTGAACTAGATAACATTTTTACCTTAGTACTGTGGTAGAATTCCCCTGGGGGGGGGAGTCTTGTGTGTTTCTTTGTGAGAAACATTTGTTCATTAATGCTGTGTCTTTGCTCCTCAGAGCTCTAGTCAGTTGCTCCTTGAGTCAGTCTGGGCGTGTGTGTGTTTTGTACTATTGGCCCATTCCATGTAAGTTGACTGATACAATGGCATAATGCTCATAACATCCTGTTCACTGCTTTGGGGTATGTTGTTAAGGTTCCTCTTTGTTTTCCAATATGAACATGTATCCTCTGTCCATTTTTCTTGGTTCAGATGGTTGAAGGAGTGTGATGTTTCTTGTTCTCAGGACAGCCTGTGGGATGGATGGAGAAGTGGCTTCTCTGTATCTGTTCTTCATTGTGGTTTTCCTTGTCTCTATTCTCTGTTGGAAGTGGGGCTGGTTCCTCTTAAGATCTCAGCTTGTTCTTAGGTCTTTCCCCTTCCCTTTTGGAATAACTGTCGTGTTTGAATCCCTAAATTTTGTTGTGTTATACATTTGCTTTAGTTCACTTTAAATGTTTTCTCTTCCTTCCTTTTTTAAAAATAATCATTATTTCTTAGCGTGACTTTCTTGGTGCTGGACTGGTACTGCTTAGCTTAGCACAGGCCTTCAGGTCATTTCTCTTCCCTTCCACCCCCCCACTCCCCAAGCCTCCAAATACCCAGAGGCTGGGAAATTTCAGAGCATGGTACCAGGATCCCAATTGTAGTGAGGGCTTCGTGGAGGAAAGTCTACGGCTCTTTCAGTCATCAAACAGGACCATAGCCCCAGAAGCTTGTGGGTTCCGTGGGTTGATCCAGCTCTGTGCTGGGGCGATTGGGGAAAGGCAGCAGTACATACACAGTCAGTTCTGGCAAGCAGCACTGTTCCCTCTTCTTTCACTGTATTGATTCTACTTCCTCAGAATGGTTGTTCAGCAAGTCTGAAGTTTTGGAGAGACCAGACTTGCCAGTTTCTCCATGCTGCAGAGGGCCAAAGCTCTGCCCCCTAGTAACAGTTTTAAGCTTATCTTTTCTTGGATCATGAATTATATTGGTTGCTTTCCTTGAAGGTCCTTTTCTTCCATTAAGGGGTCTCTAAAAGATAACTTGGGAGATTTTCTTCATCTTTTTTCTATGGCTATAACAAAATACCAAAAGCTGGATATAAACGAGAGGTTAATTTGATTCTTGATTCTTCAGGCTGGGAAATTTCAGAGTGGGGTATCAGGATCTCAGTTGTGATGAGGACTTCATGGAGGAAAGTCAGACAGTTGCTTGCAGAAGGGGTAGTGGTGTAAGAGGCCAGGTGCCTTTTGGCAGCTTTTGGCACAGTTAACTCATTTTCCCAGAACCATATTAATCATGGTTAATTAATTAATCCTAATTCATGGGGGTAGAGCCCTGTTGACCAAAACACCTAAAGGCCTCATAGCTTCTCATATCACTGCAGTGACGGTTAAACTTCAACATGACTTTGGAAGGGATAAACTGTAATCCACCTACAGTAGGATGAGAGTGGGAGGTGGGACATGTACTTCTTTTGAAATTGTTTGCTAAGTCATCACCCACTGCCCCCATTGTTGTGTAGCCTGTGTGGGAAGGTTACTACGTGGTATATGCCTCTTCACATCAAGAGGAGTACAACTACACCTGCCACTTCTCAAGGCCTAGCATCCATTTCTACTAAGATTGCATAATAATTCTTGTCATCTGTTTTTGTTTTTGTTTTTGTTTTTTTTTTTTTTTCCTGTTCCAACCAGCAGTCATTCTTTGAAACACTGTCCTGAAAACTGCAGGTTGCCCTTAGGCCCACCCATAGACTACCATTATGCTGTTGCTTGGTAGATTCAGGTGCCAGCTTGATGTAGGCATCCCTCATGGTCATACCTCATGGTCCTTGTGGTCAGGAGCTATTGAGATTGAGAACAATAGGATCAGAAAGCAGATTGTGGATGTTTCCAAAGTTCTTAACAGAGCACATGTGCTACTTCTCTGGCATTCACTGTCTGTGAAATCTGCTGGTGACACAGATCCTCAGGTGGGGGTCCTCCTGCAGCTGGCCCTGGAGCCAGGCAGCTTTCCCATTTATGGTGGGTTTGAGCAGCAACTACAAAGTTAGGGCCATTGGTTGTACACAGTCAGTTTTCAACAATACTGTTCTTGGCAATAAAATGAAGTAATTTTACAGTGTAGCAAGTACATATTAAATAGTATTTATGTTCATTGTAGCCCCTTTAAATGGACATATCCATTAAAAGAAAACAATGTTTTAAATTTCAGAAATACTGTATTTGAAACCTTAACAATTGCTCAGTGAGAAGTTTACTCACTGGCTCTAGGGAAGAGGCAAATTTAGTATTATTTATGTCTGAAAGATTCTGCTTTGAGGTCAGCATTGGACATGGGTACCAGTGCCTAGCCAGAATATGGGCAGACACTGATCCCCCTGTTTGCCTTGTTGATTTCAGCAGGGAGGAGAGAGCGATGGCTTTTCTCACACAGAGGGCCAGCCCCAGCGGCTTCCCCAGCCTCCAGACATGAGACAGCAGCCTACCCGCAAGGTGACGCTGACCAAGGGGGTTCCTCAGCAGCCCCAGCACCTTTCTGTGGGGCCGCACATGTACCCGGCTATTCCTCCAGGGATCAAAAGCATCCAAGGGATTCACCCGGCCAAGAAGGTACTGAAGTGGAAGGGCCCTGGCCCCTGTAGGTTTCCTGGCTCACTGGTTGAGAAAAGTTGGCATTAGATGTTTTTTCTGGTGTTTGCTAATAGTCACGTTAGTAAATGAGACATTGTTTTCTTAGCCCTGGTTTAGAAAGGCTTTTACTCAGTGGTACAATTGTAGAGTGTGGCTGTCCTGCACCTCTGAAGGGCTACTGCATCGTACAGACAGGACTGGGCACCTCTGTGTTCCTCTCACCCACTTAGACCAGGGATGTTCCTAATGCAGAACCAGAGGTGTGCTCTTCCTGTCTGACCTCCTCAGATCAAGGAATAGAGACAAAGCCCTGTGGAGGTGAAGGGCGTCTCCTCTGAGCCCAGCCAGCCACATGGGAGGCCTGGAGCCCACAGGCTCCCTGTCCCTTCTCAAGGAGGTTAGTCTAGTCATGTTGAAGGCAGAGAAGTAACAGTGTATTGTCCCTCGGCTTCTAAGGGAAAGGCAGCCTTCTAATTTTCAGACGTGGTGAACTCAAAATCCTCCCTGCAGCAGCACATGTCTGAGGTTCAGGTGAAGCCAGGCAGAGGGAGAGACTGGTGCTGGTCTGCTCTCTTGAGATATGAGGTGCAGCAGGCAGATGTGTGCACATTAGTGATAAGTATAAAATGGTGGATCTCACAGACTGTTCCTGGCTGCATTTTCTTTTAGACCTAACCACCTGACTGTATAAAGAATATGACTTTAGGAAATTATATGTGGGTGTCTTAGAGAGGCTTCACCCTTCTCTTCATTAGCTCTCCTTTAAGAGACAATGACGTTTCTCATTTGTTGGAGCTATTGTGAAGCTTTTTTATAAGAATTTATGTCAAAACCTAGTATCTAGCTGAAATCCATACTGGAGTGTTTATAATGTGACTAAGAGGGTGACCTCACCCTCGAAGAAGATTCTGTGGCTCACAGCATGTCCTGAGGGACCCTCAGCACATGCTTACTTTTGTACCTTATTAGCCAGTATGGGAAGAATCCACTCAGATATCAGAATCTTTTTTGTCATTGCCAGGCCATCATGCATGGACGAGGCCGAGGAGTGGCAGGTCCCATGGGCCGGGGTCGCCTAATGCCAAATAAGCAGAACCTTCGAGTGGTGGAGTGCAAGCCACAGCCCTGTGTGGTATCTGTGGAAGGGCTATCCTCATCCACTACTGATGTCCAGCTGAAGAGCCTGCTGATGTCCGTGGGCCCCATCCAGGTGGGTTGCCTTCTTGTGGTGATGATGCCAGTAGGTCACCTCTCCAGATAGAGCTATCTTGTGGTACTGAACAGTGAACATTGTGCGTTACATTGTATTAAGATGGTACTTGAGAAGAAAGATGCTACTGCTTGCCTCAGACTGAGCTCAGATTGCTATTTTCAAAGTTTAAAAAGTAAATACTCTAGTAGAATAAATTATCCTTTGAAGTATGTCCTGAAGTTCATATGTGTACACATACCTATATATATATTTTTTTTTACTAAATCACATTTTATTTGTGATAATTCCTCAAATTTTCAAGTAGATAGCCTCCTTGTTTTATTTTCTGCAACACACAACTCTGGTACTCATTTTAGCATCTGGAGTACAGATGCTAAATGCAGTAACTTGCATTTTGTTGTCATGGCCTTTAAAATGGCAGTCTGATCCTTAAGGTCTGAGCTTGTTACCAGTGATGTGAAAGATGAGAGACAGACACCATTCTGTGTCTGCTATGAGCAAGTTTGCCCCATATTCTAACCATGCAGGAGGTCTTCAGAGTTGTGCATGGCCAGTGAAAAATGCAGGTTAAACGAGAATGTTACATTTCTGAGCAGAACAAAGGGCTTTCTTTTCTTTTAGTGCTTGGCTAAGATGTTTCAGATCTTCATTTACAGCTGGGTGTGGTGGCTCACACACTTAATTTGAAGCATTTGGGAGGCAGAGGCAGGGGGTTCTCTGTGATTAAGGCCAGCCTAGTCTACAAAGTAGGTTTTGGGCCAGCCAGGGTGTGTGTGTGTGTGTGTGTGTGTGTGTGTGTGGGTGCAATCAAGAAGGACCCTTCCTCAAACATAAGTATGTCTGTTTATTATTAAGTGCTCTAAAAATGAGTAGAAGAGAAAGCCTTCCAAAACTGAGCCTGGTGTTTAGGTATTTAGTTTAATTACAGCCACCTTTATTATGGGATTCTTAGAGAGGTTGTTAGATTTAATTTAGCATTTATTATTAAGAGATTCATCTCTAGACTTGGGCTCCCACTTTTGCTAGCTGTTGGTGACACTCTGTCTTTAAGGATAAATGGTTTTAGCTACTGTGATGGTGCACACCTGTAATCCCAGCACTGAGAGGCTCACACAGGAGGAACATGGGTTGAGGTTAGCAAGGGTACATTTTGAGATTGTCTTAAAAGGGGTAGATGCTTTCTGAGTAGGTGATTTAGTATGGGCTATTTGTGAATTAATTACCAGAATTAATGGTGGAGAATTACACATGTGTTAGCATGTTGTTATTATAACCAGAGAATCAAAATAAGTAGTAGTTGAAAATTCTGGTTTGCATGATGGCCCAGATAGCCCAGATTTTAACACTGCTATGCACGCATAGCCTCAGGTCCTTCCTTGAAGGCTGGAGTTTATAATCGGGTCTTGTGAGAATTCTCACTTTCTGGGCTTTCTGCACTGAGTGTGAAGGCAGCTGTAGCATTGTTGCCATGTGCCCTGGTTTCAGCATAAGCAATTTTGGGTATTCTATTGACTCTCGTGATCCCCAGCAGACATACTGAGTGGGACACACAGTCTTCTTGGAGATAATTAGTTGAAACAATGTGACCTTTGACTTACCTGTCTCATACAGAATTTTATATATTGGGATTAATATAGATTTCTTAGATACTCCCCTTTTGTCACTTTTTTGTGTTCTGGAAAAAAAAAGAATAATTGTTTTATATAAAGTTAATTGTGGTCATCTAAAATCCCTGGCAGAAGGAATGCTGCTGTTGATTAGTGGCGTGTGTTGGAAACGAAGGTCTGAAACCAGTGGAGAATTTTTTTAGGTTATGCTAGTAATATGCCTACCCTTTACATGAAATAGAAGCTTCAGTGCTGTGTTCCACCCTGGGAGTCCCAGAGGGATTGGTGGGCGAAGGCTTGTTCAACCTGGAAGCAGAACACTTGGTTCCTACTGGTCTTAGGTTAGTGGGATGATTTTGCATAAGATTGTGTGGCTATTTATTTCATTGTTGGTTTGTTTTTGTTTTTGTTTCGTTTTTTTGAGATGAGGTTTCTCTGTGTAGCTTAGGCTGCCCTAGAACTCAGAGATCCAAATGCCTCTGACTCCTGAGTACTGGGATTAAATGTGTGCGCCAACAAAACAAAACAAGGTCTGATGGTACCATTTGATGGGTAAAGAAAATGACTCAGGGCTGGCCCAGTAGTTAAGAGCACTAGAGGTCTAGAGGTTAATTTCCAGCACCCACAAAAGGTGACTCATAGTTGCCTATAAGCAATTGACATGTCTGTCCTTCTCTGGCACCCTTACACACACTCTCTCTCTCTCACTCTCACTCAGGAGTCTTTGATTACTTTGGCTGGTTAAATAATAAGTATTAAATAATAATTATTAATTAGTTCCAGCACTGTTATCCTGCTTTGAGAAGAAGCAGTGTTTTGTTGTTGTTTGTTTGCTTGTATTTCCTTGTTGGAAGTGTACTTTGGTGTTTGAGAGTGAAGTCCAAGCTCAGTGTGCTTTGGGTATGGCACCACCTAGTGCTCACTAGCTCAGTACTGGTGTTGGCGGAGGGGATATCTGGTCTTCCAAGCCTTTTTACTCAAGAGAGAGTGGATGGTAAACCGTGCTTTAGTACCTGTCAGACCTGAGGATTGTGTTTGGCAGGGCAGTGATCCCACAGACACTGCTGATGTTAATTAGCATGGTATTTGTTACTCTACAAGCCCCTCTAAACCAGAGGAGACAATGAAGAGTAGAACAAGGGTACTTCTGGCATAAGTCTCCTGGGGTTTCAGTTTCATATGAAGAGAGTGTAGGTACCCAAGACCCGTAAGTCGGAAAGTCACTAGGGAGGGCCTCTGTTTGGAGAGCTAACCCAGGTTAAAGCTCAGAGCCAAGGAAATAAGTTCATTGTAATTTCAAGACCCTTCTGCTAAAACAAATCTGTTTCTTAAGCTTTTCCTGAAATTATGTTGAGAAGAAAATTTTTATCCAATGAACCTCCAGTATCTGAGAGCAAAAAATGACTCCTTCCCATGTGGCTCAGTAACTGTGACTTCAAAGCCAGTACTGGGTGTGAACCATAATATAGTGATAACTGGCATCTGATTTCTGCCTCTGGTCACACACTGCTTTTCATTTTCTGTGTTAGCTCACTTGCTTGTTCTAGTAGGTCTGTGGACTAGATTGAAATGCCTGGGGATTGTGAGTTTGTTTCTCACTACCACATTAACCCTTGGAAAAGCAGTTGGCCAGAGCTGTGAGATAATAGGTTCTGCGGCCTGCTGTTTCTCAGTGTACAGTTTTTGTCAGAGTTCTCACTTGGGAGCCAGGTCTGCTACATCTGTTAAAATCAGAGAAACCCAAGTTCCCGGGGCGCAATGTGCAATCCTTGCACAGGGCCCCTCACCCAGAGCACCTACTCTGGGTAAGGTGAATGTGTTATGTGTCTCATGTCCCTGCCCCCATCCTGCCACATGTTCATAACTCATTTACCCTGTGGTAAACCAGGGGTGAGTGTCATTATTTAGATGGTGAGGATATCCTCAAAAGTCACCTTCCTGAAAGGCACAGGAAAAGAAAATGTCTTCACCCGTGGATACCTGTGTTAGTCTCAGAATGTGGGCAGCTTGTGTGTCCAGGTGGAGTGGTGTCTGAGTGTCATACTGTAGTGTGGATGTGTTGTTCCCCAGCTGATTGAGCAGCTCTGCTTTGCACAGGTGCCCAGGGAGGCCAAGAAGGAAAGGTGGCTTGTTTCCTTATTCAAGGCAATGGCGTAGGCTCCTATTTTGCATATAAACTTATGCCATGTAATTGCTCATTTCATGTCACATCGGGCATTAATTAATTAATTGTCCTTGTTTTCTTCCCCTAGAGTTTACAGATGCTTCCACAGCAGCGGAAAGCCATAGCAAAGTTCAAGGAGCCAGCCCATGCACTAGCATTTCAGCAGAAATTCCACAGGTATTCCGTGTGTTCTGTAGTTGGTAACTGGGGAGGAGGGGGGTGCTGTGCTGTGCTATGCTATGCTGTGCTGTACAGAGGTGCAGAACACATCCTTTCTAATAAACCGCTTTCCTTTTTTGGAGAGGACCCCTTCTTCTAGATACCTTAGGTCTTGCTCATCAGGACCTCTACCATTCTGCTTTATTTTCATGTGCCTTGGTAAACTGCTGTCGTAAGAGTTTGTTTTAACTATTTCTTCAAATTTCTACAGGCACATGATTGATCTGTCCCACATAAATGTGGCCCTGATTGTGGAGTGATCTTGAATGGAAAAATCTGACCTCATGCTGCACACACTGTGGAATTTCTTCAAGGAAGCTATAGGTCGGCTCAAGGTCCCCAGAAGTATAGGTTTCTCCGGTCTGCAGTTTGCCAACTTGTCTGCGCGCCAGCCAGCCACAGGGTGATTCCAGAAGAAAGTTAAACTGGTGGACATGGGATTGGAGTCTGGTGTTAGATTGTTTTGAATTCTGTTGTCCACAAGAACTCTGTTCTCATGTTCTTTTGTTTCCAAGTGCTTACAATGCATGTAGACTTTGTTCTTCGTGATACTACTATGTGATTGGTCACAGAGTCTTAGATTCAGGAAAGAACGTTACCAGCTCAAATTCCAAGGATTTTTCCAGAACAAAGAATATTTGATAATGGTTGCACTTATCTTCAGTACAGGATAGAAAAGAGTTCTCAACCAGGCTTAACTGGAGTGGCCTCAGAAAGCCCTCACAAGCTCTGGCAAAACATAGATAAAAATTCGGGTGATTATGATTGACACCTGCCCTGGAAAGCTGGGGTGTGAAATGGGTGTCTGGGAATGGTGCCATGGAAGTGGCAATTCTGCTTCTTGTAAATACCTCCAAAGTGCCACCTGTTTCAGCAGAAACTCAGATGGGCACAGTGTTAGGCAAGCACAGGGCACTCCAGAGCCAGTGGCTCTGCCACCCTGCAGGCAGCCCTCTCGGCCTAGTTTTCTGGCATAGGTTGAGGCACAGCTTGAAGGGTGGTCAGACCTGCTTGGGCTTCTCCGCTTTTTAATGCCCTAGCTCTGTGGCGTGTGCTGTCATTGCTTTGATTACCTCGCTGTCCTTTAGGGCTGAGTTTCCTTTGGGTTACCCTTCTATCACATGTGTGAGGGATGGATTTCTCAGCAGGACTGACACTGCCCAAAATAACTGTATCTGTCCACATTAGTCTTTTGGTCAATTCCAGCAGGTGAGACTTGCGTTCTACAAAGCATCCCTTGGAAGTCCATGCCGGGCAGACACTGAACACGGTGCCTTAAAATGTTTCCCCCATGAATGCTTCAGTGTTTGGGACATACTAAAAAATGGACAATGACATTAGGACACACTCAGGACTTTTTAGTTTTATTTTATACCTGTAATTTTATCTCACATATCTTAGTAGGGCGGAGAGAGAGAGAGAGAGAGAGAGAGAGAGAGAGAGAGAGAGAGAGAGAGAGAGAGAGAGAGAAATCTGTTTTCAATTACTGTTGCTGGGTAATGAGAAGTAGGCACAGGACTTCAAGCTGGCTTCCACAGCTGAAGTTTTCCATTATTTGTTCAATTAAGTTGCCAGTGGTATTCAAGGCTCCATGAAAATTTGCATAGGACTGATTCTGAGATGACATTAATGTGCTGGCAAGGAGCACTGGGGGAATACAGTGGTTGTTTGGGTTCTAGGCAATTGAGAGGCGTTCATAGGATGTCTTAGAAGACCTTGTGTTATGGTGCCACCTCTGACGCAAAGCTTCTGTCTTGCCCCCTGACAGGTGCACTAAGGGCCAGCTCTGTGGGGTCTGTAGCATGTTTGGCCCCAGCCCATCCAAGTGCTATCAACTGGTCGCCCCACTGTCGTTCCCACCTACTGCACTTAGACACAGGGGTTGTTGATAGTTATTTTTCTAAATTGCTGAGTTTGGTAATATGTTAGCTCTAGTAGGATGAGATGGAGGCTATGTAGGAGGTTGAGGATAGGACAAATGAGTTTAACAAGCTTGCTTCTTTTTCAAATAGTTTTGAGTGCTGGACCTTTAAAACCCAAATCTGCATTTTTGTTTGAAAAGTAGGCACTGAGGCATTGAAGTCAGTTAAGGAAACATCCTCATCAACACCACTGTTCACCACTGGCCTCAGGGCCGCTTCAAGTGTGATGAGGTACCCAGGAGCATGTGTGTCCCTTAACTGTCTGCACACATGAGCTTGTGAAACCAGCACTGCTTAGAACAGCCACTCACTCTGACCTTGATATGCATACACCGGGAGTGGACCGTCAGACCTCCAAGCTAGTCCTAAAGGCTTAGCTTCTGTGAAGGAGACCACAGAAAGGAAAAGAAGCAGAATTAGAAAGAATGTTCCCCACTTGCAGTGCACTTCTCACAGTGAAGTCAAACCACCCCCCGAACTCAAACCGTGGAAGATCTGCTGCAACCATTATCTCTGTTCTTTCTTTATCATGCATTTAAAATGAGATGAAAAAGCATTAGCGTACTGTGTAAATACGGACCTTTTAAGATTAAAACGTTATTGAAAATGCTTTCAACTCAAACAGTAACATCTTAGCTATTTGTTAGTTCTTTTTTGTTGTCTTATCAAAGTTTAATGGAGACACTTTCATAATTGTTGTTGTGTGTACATTCGATTTTCATAAAGATGGTAGTGAGTCAATACATTAACCCTCATCTGTGTATTATTTGTTCTCAAGTTCTAGGAGGTTGAAGGAATGACTCTCCCATCTGTCCTGAGGTAGATAGTAGGGGGAGGAGACAAGTTACTTTCCCTCTCTTTGCCTTGTTTATTTTGTGCTGTAATGAATGTGAGTTCACTTAGCTGCTTACCTGAACATAACCTTATGTTGCCCTTGGCTTGGCCACATTTGTTAAATCCTTATATTTATACTCTTTTTGAGGGGGATATCTCACCTTTTCTTTTCCAAAAGAGAGTCTGAGGCAAACCCCCACCCCAGCCCCCACCCAATCCAAATAGGCAGCTTCTTGTGCAGGTTCTGCGCCCAGGCCTTGCTGTGGAGGAGCGTGGCTGGATGGGGTGGGAGGTGGGTTTTCCATAACCATTTTCATCTGGGTAGTTCTCATGTGATGTGCAAAGCTCAGGGATGGTTGTATGAATCAGGAGAGAGCTTAGGTCCGAGCCCCAGTGGTCATTTTCCCCCACCCAGGTAGCATTCTGCCTGAAGCAGGTAGAAGGCTTTGCTGCTCATGGAAGCTGGCAGGGTACCTAAAGGGCATGGGAGGGAGGACTGGACTGGAGAGTGGTCTGGTGGGTGAGGAGAGTCTTACAGGATGGATGTCAGTGATGTTCACTGATGGACCCCAGAGGTGGTCCACAGATGGGCACATGAAAGAATTCTCAGGGTGACATAGACTAGGTGAAGGGTCTTGGAGGACTAGGCTTAAGGACTATCCCTGTCTTCTGTCTTTTGGTTTTTGTTTTGTTGTTTGTCTTTTATTTCCTTGTGGCATTATTGGGAAGGTAAGCTTGATGTAGACCATTGAATGACACTATGTAAAGATAGGTCCTAGTGAGAAGAGCACTAGCCCAAGGGGTCCATGCAGTAACTAAGTATTGTTCTTAGTCATCATTGGGTACTCCGAGGCTCTTCTCTGGGTCCTCTGACCCAAGATCAAATGCAGGAGTCAGGAAGCACATCCCTGTGCCAGAGCTATAGGCCACATTGGGTGGCTCTGTTGATTGCTGTTTCCTTTCCTAAGAATCAGCTTTAATTCCCGCCTCCTGCTTGTTAGACCCAGCTCTGGCTTTGCATCCTCACTCTCATGCTTAGTTTCTTTGGTTTACTCAGAGAGGAAGATGAGGCCAGGGAGACTTGACTCCTGTGCTCTGCAAAGGAGCTAATAAGGTGCAGGGTAGACACAAACAAGACCCATCCCCACAGGGGAAGCCACTAAAGCTTAGCTCAGTTATGACAGAACCTTAGAAACGTCACCATGTTTAATGATACTGCAGTGATGGCTTGCGTATTTTAAATTTTATGATGTGTTGTTTTTATATTCTTAAATATAAACTGAAAAGGCCTTTTAGCCTTGATTTATTAAATCCTAAGGATTTTCTGTAAGTTTTTTTGTTTGTGTTTAGTTTTGTTTTGCTAAACTTGGAAAGGCACTTAGCCTTGATTTATTAAATCCTAAGGATTTTCTGTAAGGTTTTTGTAACCTATTCCGTTTTTATCACTTAAAATGCCTAACTTCTTAGATACACAAGCCCATGGCTTTGTGTACTAGAACCAGAGCAATCCACTGATTCATATTGGATCCCAGGTATACTGCCTGCTGGTATCAGGTGTCAGAAAGGGGCACCTGTTAGGTATCTCACCTGACTTTCCTAGACAGTGCCGATCAGCTAACTCTTTCTATCGTGTGTTGGTAGGACGAGCTGAAAGGACAAGTACTTGCACTGAGAAGAGCTCTCCTTTCCCCTTAGACATGCAGTAGAAGAGGTTGGTTCACTTTACTGATTTTTCAAAGGTTTGTGGGAAAATTCAGGTGCTTTAGAGAGAAACTTGTGTAGTTTGGGGCAGATAGGTGCATGTTACTGTATTCTGTATCAAAAAGTTTAATATGCTCTAGTTGATAGGCCTCTTGACCTTCTTATGTAACTTTCTGCTAAACTGCTTTTCATTTTAAGGACACGTGCGGCGGAGGCTGGTTTGGGGACTAACACATTTTGCATTCTGCATTGTTGTCTTAAAGCACACACATTGTAGACAGCATGTTGCACCCAGCCCACACTGACTGGCCGCCGAGGAGCAGATAACCACTTGTTCTTAACTTTTTACAGGTGTGGTGGGATCCAGAGCTGTGTCCTGTGTGCAGACTTCCTTCCTTGGCTTTAATTCCACTGTTTAATTTGCAGGTGCAGCATTGATGGTGTGTGTTCCTTTTAAGAGCTTCTGATGTTCTCTTCTCTTCTCCCACTATTCAGTCCACTGTCCTGCCCTGGCTGGGGCTCTGGCTCCCTCTTTACCTTCAGCTTCTCTTCCCTATTGTTCACACCTGAGGTGTTGTCACTGTTCCCCCACCCAGTGATTCTCCTGTCTGCATGCTCTCTGTCTCCACCTCCATGGTTTCCACACCTGCAGTGGCCACTGATACTCACTTGAGTCAGGCTCCCTCTTGCAGGAGGGAACAGTGTGGATGTCTGCACCAGGGCCTCATCTCCAGTTTCTCTAACCCTTTTGCCTTGACAGATCTTTCCTTGGGATTTACTCCTCCAGAACCTGAATTGGAGAGCCTGACCTTTTGCTTGTTATTTTGCAGTTTGACTCTGGGCTTATGCCAGTGACTTTCAGCTGTGGTCTGCATGTCATTAACGACCCCTCTCTGTTTTTACCCCTCTACCTTTGCAGGACCCAGGGCGTGGGTCAGTGTTAGTGGTAGCGTGCTCTCATTCGCTTGGAAGTGGTGGCCGTGTGGCCGTTAAACTGCCCTTGCTGATATGGCCCTCATCGTCATGTAATGTGTGTGCCTCGCTGCTGTGCAGGCAGCTTGGAGTGCAGGCTCTGTTGCTGGGAGTGCGCTGACTGCTTAGAAACCACGAGACACCGCCTTGCTTTCCTCTGGCCTCACTGTTTCTGCCAGTCGCGTGCCCTTCCCCTATGAGTGACACTGTCATGCTTTACTCCAGTTTTCCTTTGCATTAACCACGTGGGAACTCTTGCAGGCTGTATATGTGAAGAATAGTAGTGACATAGGTGAAAAGAAAATGTATTGTTGTGTGTATCATTTGTGTGGTTTCATAGCAAAAAAAATGTGTTTCAGCTGTATTGTAACCAAAAGTTCTGTCAATAAAATATTAGAGGTTCTCCTGTCTCTGATGAGTTTACTTCCTCTTGCGTCTGCCTCCCCACTCAGTTCTTGGGCAGTGACTGGCCCTGAATGCATGAGGTTAGCACAGCCCACAGCTGCAACACAGGTGTCTCCTTAGTGGAACCATGAAATCAGGTAACCACTCAACACTATCTCTGTGTTTCAGGACTTTGAACTGGCCAAGTGATGTTGCTGGGGTCAGTAACTTTGTCTCTCCTTAGAACCACTAGCCCAACTCCTAGGTAATTGTTACAACTTGCAAGAAATGAGTGTTCTGCCACTGCTCTTTAGGGACTAGGCAGAGGGCCATCATCTCAAATACCATCTTGTCCCAGCCCTCCTTGCAGCCACTGCCTGTTTCATGCAGAGCTTGCTGTTTTGAGAGTGAGGCATCATCAAGTTGCCCTGCTCCTGGGTACTGTTCAAAGAGAGAAACCAGACAGTGTTGTGCCCCATAGGCCAGGGTTCATCCTGGGCTGTTCGTCTCCCTCCTCCCTCCCGTGTACCTCTCCTCTTGTCTGGGCCAACTACTGTCCTGCACAGTACTGCTCTTGCCTGCTCCTTGACTTTCTTGAGAAGGGAGTGCATGTCACACCTGATCCAGACCTGGAGCAGCTTGTGACTGTGAGTGAGGTTAGGGCGGGTGCACATGCAGTCATACCCTGTTGGCCCTGTGCCTTGTCCATCAGGCCAAGGCTGAGTATTGACAGGCAATAGGAAGGGGCATGGGGAAGCTCTGGTAGCTTGATTGGGAAGACTTGGTCTAGCCTCACATCCCATGCTGCCCAGGTGTAGGTTGTTAAATTTTGGTCCTCAGCCCAGCCTGGGGTACATGAAGGGGCTTTGTGTCCAAGCATAGGCCAGAGGACAGGAGCCCAGAGACCCGTTCCAAATGTGTTCTGGAGTGGGGCCATTTTAGTTCTGCTGGCCAGCAAGTAGTAAAAATGCGGTTCCTTTTGCCTGCAGTGGAGACCACTCAGAGAAGTCACTGAGTGGAGACCCACTCTGCTCTGGGGAGTCCTCAGCTTCTAGTCATGGTTTATTATACTCCTGACAAGTACAGAAACCTCTGTACTTAAGAAGAAAATAAATAAAAGTCAGGTTAAAATACTGGTTCTCACAGACCATGAGTTGATTAAGTTTAAAAAAAAAAAGGAAGCACATTCAGGAGATGACTGATGAGCCAGTAGAGTGTCATTAGGTCTGTGTGTGGTTCTGGTTGTATGTTCTGCCCTTTGAGGTGTTAGGCCACACCTCTGTGCAGCCCCTAAATGATACAGAACCCTCTTCATCCTGTGCAGCTTGGGTGTCTGTCCCCACTGAACACCTGATTCCAGCAGCTGCCATTGTACTCTGAATGGATTTCATGGCAAAGGAAACATGTAGGATATGTCCTTTTATGACTTGTTACATCCTCAATGTCTGTTCATGCAGCTTGTTTTAGAAATTCCTTTTTAGTCTGCTGATGGGCCTCACTTTGCTTCTCTGTCCATGTGTTGAGCATCTGGGTAGTTTATTACTGTGAAGATGTGAACATGAGGATTTAAATGTCTTTAAGTCCTCCAGTAATTTTTGCATGTCCAGAATAAATGCTGGATCACATGATAACTGTTTAGTTTGTGGGGAACCATCCTCTTGGTCTCTGCAGTGGCTGCGTCATTTTACAGTCTCATCTGTGGAGTCCAGGTTTCCCACGTTCTGCTTTCCACCATCAGGTATGCAGTGATGTCAGGAGTTTTGATTTTCTTCTGATAGAGCTGAATGCCCTGTGCTCATGGCCATTTGTGTTTTCTTAGGAATAAACTCACCAAAGCCAGCTTTGCAGATCTGTGCAAATAAACTTAAAAATATGCATGAGAGACCACAGTGGACACCTACCTTAACCTGCTCTTCATGGGAGCAGCAACATGATCAGCTTGTCATGATGAGATGAGATGCAGCCATGCTACATTCTATGTCCATGCAAAGCAACTTCATCTTTACTATTCTGATTATCAGTGCAACAGAAACTCTATAAAGAAAATACCATGACCAAATACTACATTAATAGACCGGATGGGAGAGATGGCTGATTTACTAAAGTGCTTTTTATGCATGCATGAGCACCTGAGTTTGGACCCCCAGCATGTACATAAAAAGGTGAATGTGAAGGCATTTATCTAAACCCAGTGCTGAGGAGATAGAGGGTAGGTGGATCCCTGGGCCTCACTGGCCAGTCTGAGACACTGTCTTAAAACAAAGGGATTGAGAGACCCCCAAATATGCCATTATGTACATATCAGTGCTACAGGAAAGAAACATGACATTAAAAAAAACAAAAACATAGGGCTGGAGAGATGGCTCAGAGGTTAAGAGGAATGTGTGCTCACCCAGAGATCCTGAGATCAATTCCCAGCAACCACATGATGGCTCATAACCATCTATAAGAACAAAAACATAACATTGAAGGTTTCTGCCATAAATGCCAGAAAATGGTGTTATATCAGGAAATCTATTAATTAAATACTCATAAAACACTGGAAAAAATACTCTGCCAGCTTTCACTATCCATTTTCCTCATAGCACTCAGAAAGAGAGGAATGGAGAAGTCCTTTCTTAACACAGTATAATGTGTTTTCAATCCTCAATTTAGGCTGTCTTATCCCTGAGTGAATAGATATCTTTGCCAAGCCAGGAACAGCCAGGACAGTCAGTTGCTGTCTCTGCTTCTCAATAGCCTGGAGATGGTCAATAAGAAGAAATCTTTAGAAGCTTTAGGGTAATAAAAGCTATTTGCAAGTCACATGATAATGTGCATCTATACCCTAGAACCAATTATTATTTTTTTAATTCCAAGGTAGCTTCAGATCAAATTAATATGAAAAAAAAAAATCTGTGGCCCTCACCTGTATAAATGGCAAGTTGATAGTGATAGCACAAAAGAGAAAATTGCCACTTGAGTAATAAAAGAATACAATTAATATAAAATTATCAAAACAGCCAGAACCCTGAGACAGGTGAGGGCAGAAGTGTAAGTGGACGCTTCATGGTCCCGTTTAGTGTGCCTAATAAATAGCAATAATAGTTCACAAGTTAGTGTATGAATCAAATGCGCCATCATTATCCAAAGACTGGGCTTTGATGCAGCACAGATGTATTATCTCCTGTATATATGTGATCATAATATATGACAGAAGCAACTTAAAAGCAGGAATTGTATAGCTGGGCGTGGTGGCACATGCCTTTGATCCCAGAACTCGTGGAACAGATGCAGGTGGATCTCTGAGTTCGAGGCCAGCCTGGTCTACAAAGGACAGCCAAGGCTACACAGGAAAACCTGATCTCGAAACAAAACAAAAGTAGGGATTGTTTCTCTTGGCATGTCATTTGATGGGTCCCTTCATCATGGCAGGAGGGAGTCAAAGCATCTTAGCTCAACTCATGGCAGTCAGGAAGCAGAGAGGATCACAGAGAGGAGCCAGGATAAGACAGAGCTTCAGGAGCATGCTTCCAGTATCCTGCTTCCTGCTAGGTTATTTCTCCTACTTGTTAACCCCTCACAGTTGTGCTGTCATGTCATGAGTCCAGCAGGAATCTGTAGATCAGGTCAGTGTTCAAACAAAGCAGTGATCTGAAACATAGGTACTCCCAAGTGTGCCTTACTAAGATCTACGTTTCCGGTCCACACCCTGCCAACTCGATATCCAAACTTTAAACTACAGCCTTCTGTCTCTGGCATCTTGAGAGGCCCAGGACCACCTTCTAAGGCAAACTGTGTTCAGTCCATTGCTTTGAGTCCTCATCATGTTCAATAGCTCCAACATTGATAGCCCAAGTTCAGAGTCGCTTCTGAGACCCAAGGCAAAATCAGCTGTGAACCCCTGTAAAGTAAGGGGGGAAAGTTACATATTCCCAACATAAAACAATAGGAGACATAGCAAGAGAGAATTGGACCAGAGCAAAACTGAATGAACCTAACATTCAAGCACCTAACGCTCTGTGCTGAACATTCAGGCCAGTTGGTGTCATGATATGGGCTCTGAAGCTGGGGCAGGAGTTGTTTCCTTCTGCCTAGTGCTTATGGCTTTTTGAAGCAGATCTTACACACTCCTGGGCTCTCAACATTCTGCTTCTGGCATCACAGCCCTCAGTGTCATGCATTGGCCCCTAACGGAGCCTTTAGCAGGGACACTGACCTTCCACATATTGCCTGGCCTCCAAAGACTTCTCTGGAAACTAGCTGAAGCCTCCCAACAGATAAACTGGCATGCTTGCACAGTGGCAGTATGTGGGCATCGCCAAGCTCTGCCAGCTGGAGCAGTAGCCATTTCCCTCAAACCCTAGCTATAGTGGCTCTGAGTGCCTAGGTGGCTGAGCTTAGGAAAAGTCTCACCTGTGCACATTTTAAATTTTTTTTTTTTTTTACATCCTTGAATCATTGGTGGTGAAGCTGTTGGTGGGTCTGCCAATTCCTGAGAAATTGTCAGGATTAGATGTTACGATGAAGACTGAGTTTGTGTTGAAAACAAGACTCGAGTATAGAGAAAATTGTCATGAGGAGGTGCTAAGAGAGGACCCTAGACTCTGGTTATCAGAATTAACAGAAATGCCGGCAGGTAGGATGTGGTTTGAGTGTGGGGAAGAGTTTCTGCAAGAGAAAGCCAGGAGCAGACCCAGCCATGTGTGGAGGCCTGCCTGCGTAAGGATAGCAACTTTCAGTTCACTGGGCCCAGTGGCTAACCAGTGTGTCAGAATAACTGTAACTATGCAGGAAACAAATGAAAGCAAGTTCATTGCTCATGGGGACAGTGGTGGATGGGGGTGGGGTGGTGGTGGGAGGACGGACACATTTGCAAACCAAAGGTCAGAGACTCCTTGGTCCTCGAGGGACCTTAGCTTAAGGTGAGAAGTGCCTCCCGGCTTGAGGGTATGGCCCATTAGGATCACACTGGCAAGAGCTGAGCTAGCTGGGGGGCCGGAGCATGGTCACCTTCCACCTGCAGTGGCAGAGAGGCTTCCGCCTTTGCTGTCTGGGGTTGGTGCCCAGAGACAGTGCTGGCCACCTTTAGGGTGGGCCTTCTTAGTTCCACTTGTCTGGAGACATTCTCACACACCTGATTTAGATGTGTCTTAACCCGAGTTAAGATTACACATGAATACCACAGCATCCTAGAGCCATTAATAATGAAGCGCTTTAGCCTAGGGCTTAATCAGAAACTAATTGTCTTGTAATCCTAAAGGCTAAGCACCTGAGATTGGGGTGTCAGCAGGGGTTATCTTTTAGGACTGTGACAGAGGCTGTTGTGTCACAGTGTTCCAGGAGATAAGAACAGGCATCTACTCACCCCAGACAAAGTACAGATCAAAGTACAGATTCCACCTGTCCTGCCTAGTTTGTTGTTTGTTTGTTTGTTTTTTGTCAACTCTATTCAAGCTAGAGTTACCTGGGAAGAGGAGCCTCGATTGAGAAAATACCTGTAGGTAGGTCTGCGGAAGCATTTTCTTCATTAATGGTTGATGAGGGAGGGCCCAGTCAGTGTGGGTGTTGCTATCCCTGGGCAGGTGCTCCTGGCTTATACAAGAAAGCAAGCTGGTAAGCAGCATTCTTTCATGGTCTCCGTTTCAGTTCTTGCCCCCAGGTTCCTGCCCTGGCTTCCCCTGATGATGGACTGTAACTTATAAGTCAAATAAGGCCTTTCCTTCTCAAGTTGCCGTTATGGTGTTTTATCAGAGCAATAGAAAGCAAACTGAGACACCACCAAAGTTCATTTGATAAACCAGTGAGTTTTATTGGGGGTACATATAGGAATATGAGTGGCTGATTACATATGGGGGTGGAAGGAATGTTTCAAAGACAGCTGCATTACCAAAAGCCTACCACAGCCTGGGTGACGGCTCACAGAAGCAAGGAACCTGGGGTTCACTGCACAGGCTGCAGGCGGCTCGACAGGTTGGAGAGTGTTCCTTCCAGGTAACTCAGTTGGTCTGAGCCTCTGCCAGCTGGCTCAACTGACCTCTGCTTCTTCCAGGAAGCACAACAGCTCTGAGTCCCAGTTGTTCTTACTGCTTATGTGTTCTTGGAGTGGGAGGGAGAGAGAAGACCTTTAAAGGCACTTCCCTAGTGACATCCTTTCTGAAACCAGGTCCCACCTCCTGCCCAGTATTAATTCACTAGTGGAGTAACTCATTAAGAAAGTCAGTGTCCTTGGCTAGCATCTGTCCCTTCTGCTGTAACAAATTTCCAAAAGAAGTCATTTAAAGGAGGTAAGATTAATTTGGCTCATGGTTTCAGTTCAGCACTGGCAGCCAGGAAGCAGAGAGAGGCAGAGAGGAGCTTTGAATAATTTGTGGCTCTGAGGAGAGCACCCAATAACCTGCTTGCTTCATCTAGGACCCATATCCTCTTTTCTACCTCTCCCCCATAATGCTATCAGATTCTGAACTTACCCGTGGATAATCCACTGTGGAAGGCAGCTCCCTCTAGAGGGCAAGCACTTACCAAAGATGTCAGGTGGCGCTGCACACTTGACATACAAGCCTTCCGTGGAAGGCTTTCAAAGGCAAAGCACAGTGGCCTCAGATCCAATCACCTCTTAACCTCAACCCCCAGTGAGCACCACGCCTTCCACACCTTCAGGAGACACTTCACCTTCAAGTCATGACACTCTAGAGCTGCAGTTCTCCACCTTCTGAATGCTGTGACCCTTTAATACAGTTCCTCATGTTGTGGTGACCCCCAACCAGAAAACTATTTCCATTGCTACTTCTTAACTGTGGGTTTGCTATCTGCGTTTTCCAATGGTCTTAGGCGACCTCTGTGAAGGAGTTGTTTGAAGGTTGCAACTCACAGGTTTGAACCACTGCTCTAGACCATTCCTGTCCAGATTCCCTTCTGCCTATGCCCACCACTGAGCTCTGGTCAAAGGCTCTGATGATTGATGGCTCATGGAGCTGGCAGCCTCTTCCTTGCTCACCGTGTGACCACCTGTGAAATATTAAGAAGCTGGAGGGGAGAGTGTGAACTACAGAAGGGCCTTTTCAGGAGTGGGGAGAGGGAGTGCTCTCTGCAGCTGGTCTTAGGTGTTACTGTCTCACTAGCTGACTGGGGTGGGGGTGGGGTGAACACTCTCTGGTGCTCACAGGGATGCCTGGGACAGGAACCCTCTATGGCCAGCACCACTCAGAGCCACCCTCCGGGAAGATTTGGTAGTTGGTGGTGGCTTCTCTTGGTACCCTCACCCCTTGCTATACCTCTGTCACACATGGACCTATAATATGCTCACAGTGGCATATAACACACACACACACACACACAGACACAGAACCATACACAGATAGCACATATTCAAAGGCACACACAAACACAGTCACACTTACATCCATCCATCCGTGTGCAAGCACTTGTGTACACAAGGTATACACAGCCCTTCCCTCTCTCACGCCCAGAGCCCGTGGGGTCACCAGCAGGTCCAGGTCTCTGTCATAGGAGGAAGCAGCTCTAGCAGAAGTCACTGCTGGAGAACCTCCAAGGGCATGCTAGCCCTCCTGAGGGTGGAGGTCATGAGCCACAGGACCACAAGGCTCCTGAGGAGGCCAGGCTAGGAGCTCTAGGAGCTGCGGTGTCTGTGACAACACTGGCCAGCTAGTGGATACCTTGTGGCTGGGAAGGAAGTTATGGTTGCTTGCTGGGGCCAGGGGCTGCCCCCGGCAGGTGTACCCAGAGGAAGCTTCTAGAGCTGTTCCTGACAGAAAGTCTCCACCTCCCCACCCTCCATCTAACACATTTGTAGACAGGGCCAAAGTATTTTAAAACTCATTTACCTGACCTAAAAAAAGGGTATTTTTTTGATTGAATACTGTGTCTTGGAGGACTGACTAGGGAGCAAAATTTTCTATAAATATCTCAGCATGAAGAAGATGAGATGCCAAGACTGATGCTCCCTGAAGGAACTAGAGCTGCCACAGGCCCCGTGTAGGGCTCCATGTCACACCTCAGGCCTGGGCAGAGTGAGACAGGGCTGAGGCATGAGGAACTGGCATTCTGTTGAGCAAACCCAAGGTGGATCTGAGATGCCCTTCGTAGCGCAGTGGCTGTGAGGGAAGTCTGGAGGCTTCAAAATAGGGTGTGGGCAGGGCCCAGAGCTACCACGGTGTGAGATGGCTTGGGTCAGTGCTGGACTTCGTACACTTTAAAGCAGGTTCATTCTTTTCATTTTAGTGTGTGGGGTGTGTGTGTGTGTGTGTGTGTACATGCATGTAGAGGTCAAAGGACAGGTGTCTTCCTCGGTTGTTCTCCATCTTATTTTTTGATATAAGTTCTCTCAGTGGCCTGAAGCTCAGTGATTCAGCTAAGTTGGCTGGCCAGTGAGCCCCAAGAATCCTGTCTCTGCCTCCAGGACAGGGAACACAGGCACATGCCACTTTCATGTCAGCACCAGGGAGGGAACTCAGGTCCTCCTACTGACTGAGTCATCTCCCCAGACCAAAGTAAGCTCATTCTCTTTGTCCTAAGGAACTCCACACTCAAAGCCAGAAGGATGGGGTAGAAAGAGCAGAGACCCCTGTAGCAGCCACCTCAGAGCTCGCACTTCCATTTATAGGTGTCGCACTTCCATTGTGGTGGGCAGCACCCTGCATGCAGAAGTCTATTACCACAGCTCTTCCATTATTCTGGTCATTGTGCTGGTCTATGATCAACAGTCTTTGTTACTCTTGTAGTTTAATTCTTTTAAAATTGAGTCTGTCCATTCTTCGTTTGCAGGATATTTAGCTTGTTTCCAGGTTCTGGTTATTACAATAAAGCTGCAATAAACATGGTTGAACAAATGTCCTTATTGTATGGTGGAACATCTTTTGGAAGTGTATGCCCAGGAGTGCCAGGAGTGGTATAGCTGGCTCTTGAGGTAGGGCTATTCCCAATTTTTTTGAGAAAGCACCAGATTGATTTCCAAAGTGGTTGTACAAGTTTGCACTCCCACCAGCAATGGAGGAGGGTTCCCCTTTCTCCATATCCTCTCCGGCATGTGTTGTCACTTGAGGTTTTGATCTTAGCCATTCTGACATGGATAAGATGGAACCTCGGAGTTGTTTTGATGTGTTTCCCTGATGACTGAGGACACTAAGAATTTCGTTAAGTGCTTCTCCACCATTCAAGATCCCTCTGTTGAGAATTCTCTGTTTAGCTCTGTATCCTATTTTTAATGGGATTATTTGGTTTGTTGGTATTTAATTTCTTGAGTTCTTTATATACTCTGGATATTAGCCCTTTGTTGGATGAAGGATTGGTGAAGATCCTTTCCCAGTCTGTAGACTGCTGTTTCATTCTATTGATAGTGCCCTTTGCTTTATAGAAGCTTTTCAGTTTCATGAGGTCCCATTTATTAATTGTAGATCTTAGAGCCTGAGCTGTTGGTGTTCTGTTCAGGAAGTTGTCTCCTATAACAACGAGTTCAAGGTCATTCCCCACTTTCTCCTCTAGCAGATTCACTGTATCTGGTTTTATGTTGAGGTCTTTGATCCATTTGGACTTTACTTTTGTGCACAGTGATAAGTATGGATCTATTTGCATTTTTCTACATGTAGACATCCAGTTAGACCAGCACCATTTGTTGAAGATGCTGTCTCTTTTCCATGATTCTGGCTCCTTTGTCAAAGGAGTGCATGGTGTGTGGGTTCATTTCTGGTCCTTTGATTTGGTTCCATTGATCAACCAGCCTATTTCTATTTCCAGTTTTTATTACTGTTCCTCTATTGCATAGCTTGAGGTCAGATATGGAGATACTGCCAGAAGTTCTATTATTGTATAGGATTGTTTTAGCTATTCTGGGCATTTTGTTTTTCCATATGAAATTTAGAATTGTTCTTTCATGGTCTGTGAAAAATTGTGTTGGTATTTTGATGAGGATTGCATTGAATCTGTAGATTGTCTTTGGTAAGATGGCCATTTTTACTGTGATGGCCATTTTTACTATGTTAATCCTACCGATCCATGAGCATGGGAGATTTTTTTCATCTTCAATATCTTCTTCAACTTCTTTTTTCACAGACTTGAAGAAACTGTGCTACATTTTACTACTTAGTCATTAAAAACAAGGAAATTGTGAAATGTGCAGGCAAACGGATGGAACTAAAAAAGATCATCTTGAATGAGGTGACACTGACCCAGAAAGACACCACGGTCTATACTTACTTATAAGTGGATTTTAGTCATAATGTTACAGGATAGATATGCTGCAATACACAGACCCCAAGAAGATAAGTCGGATGCGCACCTTAGGCTTCATATCAGCCCACTAGTTAGGGGAATGGGGGATGTCTCTTACATGGACTATCTTGCCTGCTTTTTGATCACTTTGCCCTGATGGGACTTCCATACCATACCATGGGTAGGAAGCAGAACTCAGTCCTCATGTGAATAGATGAGCTGGGGTGTCTGGGTAGGGGGCTCTCCTATTCTGAGAAATAGAGGAAAGGAGATGTGGGAGGAGGTGGGACTGGGAGGGACCTATGTCTGAGAAGTAAATTGAATTAATAAAAAATAAAACTGAGTTTGTAAGTGCATATATATACACATATACATAATACAAACACACACACACACACACACACACACACACAGGTGTGTGTTTCCTGGAGGTTGAACTCAGGTCATCAGGCTTGGTAGTAAAGCACCTTTGCTCTCTGAGCCCTCTCTGGCATTAACCTTGCTATTTTCTGAGACAACAATATTAAAGTTTGGCCAACTAATAACTGTGGTTATTAACCTCTAAATGTCCAAGTGGAAGGATGTGCCTTTCAGATAAAATAAAAAGTTGAAGCTATTGAGCTTAGCCTAACGTGAGGCCTCTTGCACTGAGGGGCTAACCAGGTTTTTAGAGCTGAGGAAACCTTCTGGAAGGAAATTGAAAGTGCTGCTCTACTGAGCACACTAGCGATAAGAAAGTGAAACAGCCATGTTGCCGATGTGGAGTGATCAAACCTGCCTCAGCTTTCCCTCCAGCCACCGCCTGACCCAGAGAAGGCTCCTGCACTACTGGGTCTCTGTCAGAAAGGTAAAGGAGCTGCAGAAGAGACACAGGGTAGCCGAAAATGTGACACTCTTTTTCACATGGCATGCTTTCCTGCTGAGTAAACCTTTCTCTGGATGAGGACTCTCCTGAGGACATTCATAGCTGAAGGGAAGCCAAGGGTGGGCGTCAAAGGAGAGGCCGATGCTTGTCAGGGACACCATGGTCCTTAGGAATCATGGTAGATCAACCGTGCTCTGCTGGTGGAATAGCAAAGCCCTGGGTCACCTCTGCCCACCATGTGACTAACGCTACTATTCAGACAAAACGTTCCCTTGGAAAAGCTATTCCCTCAAAATGTTGCAAATTGATATTTGTTGCAACAGCATCCATAATCGCTAAGCTGCAAAACAAGGCAAATACATTCCAACAGCAGAATGTATGATATGTATGAGAATGTATGATAGGGACCAGCCAGACTCAGCAGGTGAGGGGACACTGACAAGCCTGATGGCCTGAATGTAGTCCCTGGAACCCACATGGTGGAAGGAGAGAGCTCAGAAAACGTGACTGGTGGTTTTCACACATGCACACTGGCAAGCACATCCCTTCCAAACACACTAAATTAACAAACAAATAAAAATTAAAATGTATAAAAAGAATGTTCATGCATGCACGCAGGCGCGCGCGTGCGCGCGTGCACACACACACACACACACACACACACACACACACATACATACACACTAAAGGATTTTTTTTTTTTTCACAAAGAAGAATGAAGCCACATCATTTGCAAGAAAATGGATGGATGTGGAGACTATCAAATTGAGTAGATTAAGTCCATCACAGAAGGACAACTATTATGTTTCACTCCTGGATTATATACACATAACATAATGTATGTATCTGTGGTGGGAAATTAGAAGTAAAACTGTCTGGGGACAAATGGAAGGGGCGAGAAAAGAAAGGGTAGGAGAGAATGGGGAAAATACGTTCACCCTACAATATATTCTTGAGTAAGTGTTTTCAGGTAAAACAAAATCTACAAATCAATAAATAATAAAATAATGATGATACTGTAGGTGGAGGCACACAAGTGTTTTCATGTCTGTGGCCACAGTATAGGGCATGGAGCAAGGAGGAATTCTGACTTCTCAGTCTGTGAAACGGTCGATCTGTAGGCTGCGGTGGACAATCCCCTCTGGTGGATCTGGGCACAGTGAGTGAATTGTAAACCTTCTGGGGAGGATCTGCCACCGTGGACACTGTTCAGAACATTACAGTTCAGTGGACCCACAGAGTTTCTGCACCAGCAGAAGCTTGGGAGTCCGTTTCGGCCTGCAGGGAAGGAGGTGGCTGCAGATGTTGAAACAGCAGGCAAGCCTGACTTGACCTGGAGCCAAACGACTAGTGCCTCACCGCTGCTGAGAGCTGGCCTGGGCTGACCACAGAAGGGCGATCTTTTCCTTTTGAAAATTCCTACCCTTTCAAAAGAATTCTTTAACATGTACATATTTAGGTATATGTGTTCACAGATGTGTGTGGGTGCCTGGTGGGTTTCATTGTGATATTAGGAGAGGCATCAGACCCCCCCCTGGGGGCTGTAGATACAGGTGGTTGTAAGCTGCCTCATATGGATGCTGAGATCTGAACTTGGGTCTCCTAGTAGAGGATCAAGTACTCTTAACCATGGAGTTATCTCTCCAACTTCTGCACTGGACTCTTGTTATTCATTTTTCAGTTAGTATACAAAATAATGGGTTTTATTATGACATTTTCATCCACTCAAATCATTGGAAAGGGAAAGCCCTTTCTCACTACCTTCTCTACCTCCTCTTGCTGACCCTCATCAACAGGGAGGTGTGTGTGTACCTGTGTGTGTGTTGTTGTTTTCTTTTGTTTGTCAGCATTACACAAACTGGTGTCACCCGGGAAGTGGGAACCTCAGTTGAGGGATTGCCTCTATCACATTGGCCTGGAGGCACATCTTGTTAGGAAGTTTTCTTGATCAATGGTTGGTGTGGGATGATTCGATCAGCTATGGGTGTGCCACCGGGAGCAGGTGGTCTCAGGTGGTGTAAAAAAGCAGGCTGAGCAAGCCATAGAGAGCAAGCCAGTAAGTAATGTCCCTCCATAACAGCTGCATCAGTTCCTGCCTACAGGTTCCTGTCCGTGTTCCCATGCTGGCTTCCTTCAGTGATGGACTGTGGTGTGGAAGTCTAAGCCGAATAAATCTTTTCCTCCCCAAGTTGCTTTTGGTCATCATGACTGGTTACAGCAATAGACAGCAAACTAAGACAGGGAACAGTTGCATGTATGTGTGCACATGTTTATACAGAGGTCAGAGGACAAGCTCAGGCACCCTTCCTCAGAGTTCTTCCTTTTGTTTGAGACAGGGTCTCTCAGGGGCCTGGGGATGTAGCCCACCCCCAGCACAATTGGCTGGCTGGCTGGCTGCTCATTCAGTGCAGGGATCCACTTGTTTTTACCTCCTAGCTTGCCGTCATTGGGATCATGAGCACACCATCGTGCAATCTCTTTTTTTTGTAGGTGTGTGTGTGCTTACTGGTGTTCACACAGGTGTGTATATGAGTATATGGGCATATGGAGGCCAAACGTTGGCATCACTGTCTCCCCTGAACCTTCTCCACTTAATTTGCTGAGGTAAGTGTCTTGCTGAACCTGGAGCTTGCTGGCATGGGCCAGTTCGTTAGCTTGCCCTGGGGATCTCCTGTGTCTCTCCTGTGTTTGTGCCTGTGCTGGCATTATAGGCAGCTGTGCCCATCTGTTTTCTATGTGAGTGCTGGGGATTTGAACTCTTGTCAGGCTTTCAGTGTCAATGTTTTAGCTACTGAACCATCTCCCCAGTCCAGGCTTGACCTTTTACATGGGTTCTGGGAATCCGAGCCTGGGTCTTCATACTCTTGTGGTGAGTGCCTTACTAATGAACCATTTCCTCAACCCCAAGGAAGGTTTCTTGAGATGGAATCCACCCCTGTGACAAGGTGACAACAGAGGAATCAGGATATCATGAAAACTTAGTTGAGAAGCAGGAACAGGGAGGATTACTCCAGTTTTGAGAGGAACGTTCTCAAACAATACTGCAAGCTTCAGGGAATGCTCGTGAAGAGAGGAGTGGACAGATGTGGAACACTCCAGTATCATTAATTAAAAACAAACAAACAAACAAACAAACAAACAAATACCCTGACCATCCCAGCCTTCCACAGCCACCACCCTGACCATTCAGCAGTCACCAACAGTCATTGTCAACGAGGTATGAACACCAGAAGCAGATACAACTCAACAGAGAGACAGATTGTTCTTGGCATTTTTTTTTAGCAATAAGGGAATATGTGTGTTTATACACATACATATATAATTAAATATAAATAAAATATTTAATTATATTAAGTATATATAACAAAGATGAGTACATAATGCGACACATTTAATAGATACTAATGAATGGTGCCTGGCTATACAGGCCTGTAAACCCAGCTGAGGTGGTTGAGGCAGGAAGGATTACTAAATTCAAGGCCCGAGGGGGCTACAGAGTGAATTCAAGGCCGAAGGAGGCCACCAAAAGGAATCCTATTTCAAAATAAAAAGTGTAAAGAGGGCTGTTTCCACAATCCACTGGCAGGTCCTGATGTAGTTTGAAACCCAAGGGCTAGAGCAGAATGTCAGAGCCAGGGGAGTGGTGGGTATAGACAGGGCATACTTGGTCCCTGATCATGTGCACAGGTGCTCATTTGGAAGGATGGCACTGTGTGAGGCTTGGTGGTGACAGCTGTGATAGATCCCAGCAGAAAGCACGTATTTATTATATTTCCCCCTTCAATAAAAGTTTATTAAAAAACAAAGGGGGGGTGGCTTGATGGATAGCTCAGCCACTAAGAGTACTGACTGCTCTTCAGAGGACTCAGGTTCGATTCCCAGCACCCATAAGAGGGCTCACGACTGTCTGCAACTTCAGTTCTAGGGGATCTGACATCCATTCATGGTCTCACTGAGCCCTCCATGCATGTGATGCACAGACACACATGCAAGGTGGAACATTCATACACGCAAAACCAACAAACATGGATAAGAAGGGAAAGGACCCTCGAACACAGAACACAAGAGCTGCGTTGGCATGCTGGTGTTGCAGAGCGCCTGTCTGCCAATGCAGCATGTGTTAGGAGGTCCTGCCTGCGACAGCACAGAAATTCCTGCTGTCTAGGCAGCCTTGCCCCAACACTATGTCTTTCCTGGGGTGGGTCCCACGCTGCTCTCCAACCAGGTCTGGGTCTCCTCAAGGGACCTTCTCATGCCATAGGATAGCATTCCGGATTCAGCAGTACAGGCTGACAAGTCTGGACAAGAACTCACATGCGCACTGCTACTAAGTTAGCTGGCTTTCCTTCGTTTCTTCATCTGACCTCTCCTGGCTTTCAAAATGCTTTCTGCAGGAGCTTGAGAGACTAAGATGGCAGTCTCTCCCTTACCCTCCTCCCCTGACCCCTGATGGCAGCACTGGCCACCCACACAAGTGGCTGCCCTCACTTGGCATGTCCTGAGCGCTCTTAGTTCAACCCCCGCAGCTTGGGGCTGAAGGCAGATGCTGGACCTGACGTGGCTGGGACTGTTGCTCGTGAGCAGGGGGAGGTGTGGGCCTAACCCGTGGTACTGAGGTACGTCTTCACTGTGCCCTCTGTGTAACTGCACACTTGTACCCATATAGTTTTTTAAATTGGCACGATGGCAAGGGTTAAAAGCTCCTTGCCTTGGGGGAGAGGCTACAATGGAGGGTGAGGGCTGACACATGCAGTGGTGTAGCAGCCTGAGCCCTCCATAAATGCCTGAAAATGTTCTAGTTATGTGGGCATCTCTGCCCTCCATCCTTGGTCAGCCAGCCACTTCCATTTCTAGACCACACCTTTCCTTCTCGCTTGTCCTCATGGCCAGCATGACCTTGTACCTCCCCATGTCCCTTCCTGAGTGGCCCAGCCCACTGTGGGCGACACTGTTCCCTGGGGAGGTGGTCCTGGGATGTATTTGCAAGCTAGATAAGCATGAGCCTGTGAGCAAATGAATAGGCAGCGTTCCTCTGTGGCGTTTGCTTCAAGGTCCTGGCTTCCCTCAATGATGCACGCTGAAATAAACACTTTCCTCCCTAAGTTGCTTTTGGTCAGAGGTTTTTTTGTTTGTTTGTTTTTTAATCACAGTAACAGAACGAAACTAGAACAGTGCATGCCCTTCCAGGCATTCAAGTCCCATGAGGAAGAGTTTTTTTCCTACCCATCCTGAGACCATCCGCAGCCCGACTTATTCAGTGAGCCCTGGACCCATCTTCAGAAGGCTGGAGAGACAAGAACTCACATGTACACTGCTACAGAGTAGGGTCAGTACAGGGATAGTAATTTGGCCTTTCTTTTTATGTTTTTACTTACGTGTATAAGTATGTGTTTACTCAGTGCCTGCTCCTAGGCCATCAGGTTGGGTCCACAAGACTGTCTCCCAACTTGACCACCAGAGGGCGCACGGCCTCCACGCAGGGAGGAGAGCTGTGCTTGGGTCTCCTTTCTGACCTAGCTACCAGGCAGGGCTAGATCATAGGGAATGCACAGCTGCTAGAAAATACAGGGCGGGGGAGGAGGATTCACCAATGCAGGACACCCCCTCACCCACGCCCTGTGCTCCTGGGGCAGATGAGAGTGGGGAGAAATGAGGCGAGGACATGGATAGGTGTGCGTAAAAGGGGCAGGTGACAGGGCCAATCCCTCTGCCAGCAGGGCCTTTTATACTCACGGCCAGAGGAGAGCTGGGGTCTCCCAGCATCCCTCCAGAGCTGCCTTGGGGCAGCCTCTCTCTGCAGGTGTTGATGGTGCTGGTAGGGATAATAACAGCCACGGAATTTGACCAAGTAGACGTGGAGTTACTAGAAGGCGCAGGTGAAGAAGCAATAGAGGAAGACCTCAGCCTCCACATGTATGTTCACATATTTACACGCACACACACACACCGCAAACACACAACAAACCAACGTATACATACACATGTGCCACACACGAAATAAATGGCTTAATTAATTAAGAACAACCGAAATTGGCTTTGGGGGCTGGAAACAGGGACTGGACGCCAGGGGCCTGCTGGCATCAGAAGTGGGGGGATCTTTCACTAGAATTCACGGGGCTGCATGCACGATGGCAAGGGTTAAAAGCTCCTTGCCTTGGGGGAGAGGCTACAGTGAAGGGTGAGGGCTGACACATGCAGTGGTGTAGCAGCTTGAGCCCTCCATAAATGCCTGAAAATGTTCTAGTTGTGTGGGCATCTCTGCCCTCCATCCTTGGTCAGGCTCCAAGAGCTCTCTCCGAGAGCCAGGGCAGACCTCAGAGGGGCTTTGGTGCATAGCAGTGGACAGTCATTCGTGAGTGTGTTGGTGCAAGTGGAGGCCAAGGTGACCACCATGTGCCTCCCTCTGCTTAGTCTCCATCCACGCCTTCTAGGGACCTTGGAGTCTACTTGTTTCCAGTGACATGACTCAGGTGATGGCTGTCATTCTCCTGGTCCTAGTCTCCTGCCTAGCTTCGTGGTCTGCCTTCTTAGCCAGCGATGGGTGGCATTGGGACAGCTGTCAGCTGGAACCACGTGGACTTGGCAAAAAGGAATCAGCATGGGCCTTGAGGCTCCTCTCAGGGATGTGGGTTAGCCTTTAGGTTGTGAGGATCTGAAAGCCAGCCCCTGAGCTATGCTTAGGGCCACTGGAGGGAATTTCCGAGCTGAAATGAAGATGAATCAGGGGAGAGAGTGTAATTTCTTTGGAGAAGATAGACACCTTGCACAGAAGACTCTGTAAAGAAATCAGTTTTGAGCGGTGGGACTGTTCTTTGTTGTTGTTGTTTTTTTAAATTTTGTTGTATTATCACTTTTTTTTCTCTGCTGTGGACTCCTGCTAAGTACACAACAGCTTCCTGTCTGGGGACAGAGCTACCGGTCCTGAACACCAGAGTGGACCATGGGAGTGAATGCCATGCCAGACTCAGGCCCGTCTTCCAATGGACTCAGCACTTTTTAATGTGGTGAAATGTATACTGGTAATGCATTTTCTTCTTGAGAATCACTCTCTAGGGGAAAAAACTACTTCCCTCCCACTTTGGGACGTTTCTCTTGGGAGGTGGTTGTACATCCTTGACTGACAGTCAGCTGTGCTGTTTCACCACCAGGTGGGGGTGGCTGCCCACTGCCTTGGATCCAAACCTTCTGATGTCCTCTCTGGCTCTTGGGGAGGAAGGCTTTGCGTATAGCCCTGTGAATTCTAGTGAAAAATATCCCCACTTCTGACGGTAGTAGGCTCTTGCAGCCCAGTCCCTGTCCCCAGCCCCCAAGTCAATTTTGCTTTTTAGTTAATCGATTGATCTATTTATTTTATGTGTGATATATGTGTATGTATATGTTTGTTTTTGTGTTCACTGTGTGTGTATGTGTGTGTGACCATGAAGGCTAAGGTCAATGTCAGATGTCTTCTTCTATTTGTTTTCCTTATTCTTTAAGTCCAGGGTCTTCCACGGAACCTGGAGCTCTCTGGTTTGGCCATGATAGGTGGTTAGCAAGCCCCTGGAGTCTCCTGTCTTCACTTCCCCAGTGCTAGGGTCACAGAAAAGAGCTGCTGCCCTAGGCCTTGCATGTGGGTGCTGGGAGGCTTGGCTCCACAAGCTTGTGATGTGAGCACTTCGCTGACAAAACCACATTCTCAGCCCTGGGTTGGGATCCTACAAAAAGGACCAGAAATAGCCTTATCCAAAGCAATATATATCCTGGGCTCCACAGGGCTTCATGGTCTCTGAGGTAACCTCCAGCTGTCACACAGGCAGGGAGGAGGCCATAGGCAGCATGCTGTGCACGTGCCTGGTGTGTCCCAGTGAAACTTCACTGGGGGCCGTTCAGCTGTGAGCCTCATGGAGTTTTCAGGTGCCATGAGATATTTGTTTCAGACATTTCAAGGTGCTAAAAACCAATTTCAGCTTGTAAGTTATGCATCAGTAGGCCTTGGACTAGATTTGTCCCAGGGCCATAGCCTGCTGCCACTGTCTTTAAATGTATTCCCAGCAGCCTGCTCAAAAAAAAAAAAAAAAAAAAAAAAAAAAAAAAAAAAAAAGCCAAGACCTGACCAGTGGCTTGCGATATGAGGTCATGTGCAGGCCACATCCCTGCACCTGAGAAAAGGTTGTCCTGGGTCTGAGGGAGCCCTGAAGGCTGAGTACAAGCCAGCTTCCTTGTGCCAGCTTGAATCCCTGGCAGGAGCTTTGGTGCTTCCTGGCCAAACCTTGCAGCCACTCAGCATTTTTTGCATGTGTGCCCAGGGTTTCCCACATGAGTGTCACACCGACAGCAGAGGGACTCCTCCAGGGGAGGACCGCTCTGCCACCCTGTCAGCAGCTGAGTCACCTGCCTTCCTGCGCAGAAGAGATTCCCGGAGCCTGACTCAACCCAACCATTGAGAGAATGACGTCCACCCTCTCAATGGGATTTT
This sequence comes from Meriones unguiculatus, assembly GCF_030254825.1. Taxonomy (NCBI): domain Eukaryota; kingdom Metazoa; phylum Chordata; class Mammalia; order Rodentia; family Muridae; genus Meriones; species Meriones unguiculatus. Next base: position 13,424,406 of record NC_083368.1, on the reverse strand, counting down.
TCTTTCACATTTGCAGCTTGCTCTCATAGAGGGACGTGAAGGTGTGTGACCACACAGAATAGGAATCCTGCCACGTTACCAACTTTGCACAAAGTCTCTGATTTCTTAAATTATTCAAACCGTATAGCACAAAAATAAACGGTTTTGAGAACATTCCAATGCATTTTTGTTTTACAAGGACGTATAAACCCTTGGGTATGAGGGGCTGGCATTAAGTGTCAAAATACATTTTGCACAGATTCCTGATACCACCGATCCTGAAGAGAGATGTGGGTACCCTGCTAAGGCAGGATGGCCTGTAATTTCTTCATGGCCTCTGTCATCTCTGTGTATTATAATGCCTTTCTTTTATGCCTATAGAAAGATCCTGCAAAGAAGGTCTGAGAGAGCCTGGGAGGCAGGCAGCAGGGCTGTGCCACCTGGCTCCTCCAGGAGCAGGTACTGGCTGGAGTTTTATACTCTGTGGTGCCCTTGTTTCCAGAATTCCTCTCAGGCCATGGCAAACTGTTGAGTTGTGTGGGTGTCTGGCTCTTGCCTCTGACCAGTTACTACATGGGGAACTGATCAGGTTGCTCCACACAGTCGAGGTTGTTGGTGTGCCTGGTCATTCTGGTCTGCCTTTGATGGACTATTCAAAATGGACAAAAGAAGAGCAATGGCCAATTCCATGAGGCATCGAAGTACCAGCTTTGAATGTGCTTATGAGGCCTGTTGTACCAATGAGGCCTGTTATACCAAAGAAAAGTCTTTTGTGGAGAGACGGCTGCTGCTGCCTAGAGGGCTGGCCTTGTGGAAGCAGGTAGCGGACAAATCCCCAGCCCAAGGCTGTAGTGGGCACAACCTCATGGGAAAACCTCTAATGTTAGGCTCTCACCAGGAAGCATCTCAGGGCCGCAGACGCCCACAAAGGCCTCTCTTTAGGAGTCAGACCTGACAGGCGCTAGAAAGTTCGCTTAGTACTGGTTAAACAGGGCCAGCCTCTGCACTGGCTCCATCTGCCCAGAGACCCCTCTGCCTGATCAAAGCTTCCTCAGAGGTTCCTTCCCCAAACAGAGAGTAGGACATGTTTCTTTTTTGATACACTAAAGAACCAGGAGTGATTTGAGGCCTGTGCCCTGACTAGGGTCCAGGGCAAAGTCCTCTTGAACACACTGCCAGGCAGCAGCAAACTGGAAGTGATCCTCTCCCACTCCTGGCTAACACTGGCAACAGACTGAGCCCTGGGGATAAACTACAGGCATTGCCATTGCTCTAACAATGGACCAAGAGATACTGAAGTGGTCAAAGGACCCTGGCAACACCCACCCTCTAGCAGGCAGCTTACCAGGCCCAGATGGAGAGGTTATTCCAAGGACCATGCTAGGAGGGTTAAGAGAGCCAAGCTCTTCTAGGACCCTGTCTGGAAAGGACTCAGCATTTTCAATCATGGAGCCTGTTCCCTACAGACCAGAGACTTCAAGGTCAGAGAAAGGCACCAGGCTGTCATGCAAAGGAGCCCTTTGACACCTTTACCTCTCTGCCTACAAAGAAGGCTTTCCTGGCAAAGAGTTGGGGCTGGGGGAAGACTGTCCCCTCAATACCACCAACCTGAGAGAGTGTGGGCAAAGCTTTGCATAGCAAGGGGAGCAGGCAGCAGATCTGTTTTGGTGACTTTGGTTTCCTAAGTCAGTGGGTCTGATTTCACAGTAGAAGCATTACAAGTCAATACACAATACTGGATCTCCAGATTGCCCAGAAAATGAAGCCAGAAAAGAAAAGAAAAAGGGCCGCAACAGGAATTCTCAGGAAATATCTACTAACCACTGGGTGCGTGGCACACTTTATTTCTATAAAACTATTACAAAATATTAAAAAATACATTTTAGTAAATTTACAGCAGTTATTTCTCAGTTTATTAATGCAAAAACATCCTTGTTTTTCTCTGTACAAACTACAGGCTCCATCCTCGTGGGCTCACCGCTATGTGCGTTTTTAAAAAATATTATCTTCTAATAAATTCTTTGAAGTTAAAAATAACAGAGTTCTTCCAGTTTGTCAAAAAAAAAAAAAGTGTGTATGTGTGCGTTAACAGTCTTGGTTTCCAAGAACATGACCAAAGTGGTGGTTACAAAGCAAATACAAACCATGAAGGCAGTACAGAAGACGGCTGTTACATTGGAAAATAGTTAAATTAAAATAATATATTTTCATATTTTACACTATTTCAAAAAAATGAAATGTCATTCAGTTAAGTATTGATCTCTCAAAAATCTAATTTACAATTCTGTGTATAAAAATATAATTTGTGGACCCCCATGGAGCAGATTTTAGTTTACACTTGCGGAAAAGCAGGAGCATAGCAGATGAGGAATGCGGAGTTTTGCCTTCTGACACGCAGGACGAGGGATGTGTAGAAAAATAGACTCTCAGCGGGTTGCTTGGCCTCACAAAATAATCTTTCCCCCCTGTGAGTACAGTTCACACGATAATAAATTATCCAAGACACAAACTAGTTAAGGCTCTTGAAGGTCCGTTCATATTATTTAAAACATCTATTCATACCAAACAAATAAATAGCCAGGAGAGGAGAAAAATAACCCAAATAAGACAATAACGAAAAACTTCAAAATATATATATATAAACTAAACACAACAACAGAACTCCCCGGGGTCTTTGCTTCCTTATAGTCTACTTTGGACTGTCCTACTTTTTATTTTATTATTATTATTATTTATTTTTATAATTAAAAGTCTCCTTCCGTGCGCTGTCCCGCGTCTGTTGCTTATCTCGCAGTCGCTCCCCGCCCCGCCCGCCCCCTGCCCGGTCGCCTCCGACTTCAGCTGGACTTGACCGCCATTCCTAAGGGATGCAGGGTCTCGCTGTCCAACAGCCAGGTGCCAATGTGGTAGAGCAGCTGCGAGTACCAGTGGATGCCCGCCGCCGGCCCTGCGGCCCTCCCTTCCGCCGAGGGTTGGGGTTCGGGGACGCCGCCCCCGTCCCCGCCGCCGTCCGTGCGGGAGGGTGCCAGCGCCGCCAGCAGCGCGTGCGCCAGGCGGAAGGGCGCGAAGGCCCGGTGCGCCCAGCTGTGCTCCTCGATGACGGCGTAGCACGAGGCCAGCACCCGGTTGATGAGGATGGTGCCGTGCGCCGTGAGCGGCGCGTACGCGCCCGCGGCCTCCTCCCGCAGCGTCACGCTGTGCACGGCGGCAGGCAGCAGCCGGCGGTCCCCGCCGCGCTCGGCCGCCACGTACACGCGCTGGCCGGGGCGCACGCGGCTGGCGAAGAGCGCGCTCGGCCCGGGCCCCGGGGCTCCCGAGCCGTTGTGCGGCGCCACGAAGAGCAGGTGCGCGGCGGTGAGCAGCAGGCGCTCGCGAGGCTCCCGGGTCTCGATCACGTAGAAAACCTTCTTGGCGCCCTCGTCGCGGTCCAGGAAGGTGAGGAAGTCGCTGTAGAGCAGCCGGCCCTGGTCGTCGGCGGCCAGCACGCGGTCTCCGGGCCGGAGATCCTTCACTAGCTTGGTGCCTCCCTGCTCCAGATGCACTGTGGCCGATCCCGGGAAGCAGCCGCCGGATTTGGCCGCCACGGAGTTCTCTGCCGGGGGGAGAGAGAGGAGAGACCCGCTGGTGAGTGCCGGAGGAGACAGGTACGCCCGGTGTGTGTGCGCGCGCGCGTGTGCGTGGCGGCGCACGTTCGGGCCCCTCTTGGCTGAACCAAGGGCGCGCGCGCTTGGTGCTGGAAAGGCGGGGGTGGGGTGGGGTGGGAGTGGGTCAATCCGGACCGGTCCGGCGCAGACCGCCCTGCGCCAGCCCTCCCCGTGCAGCTGAATTCAGTCCCGGGCGCTTTCCCGAACGAGCCTCGGAGAATGCTCCGGCGCGGGGGAAAGTTCGCTGGCGTCTCCTGCGGGAGGCGGGGTGCACTCCCAGCCTCTCCCCCGCCTCCGGCCCCATCCCCCTCTCGTGCGCCCAGCCTCGCCGCGAACCTAGAAGGATATTTGCTCTCCACTTGGATTCCTCAGGAAGCCTCCTTGAGAACTCGCGCGGGCGCCGGGCGCACCCTCCTCTCTCCCGCCGGGACAGCAGGGCGCGGCGCTCGGAGGCCGCCCCGCGGGGACCCGGGTCGCCCCCGCCTCCCGCTTCCTCGGGGAGGGCCTTGGTGTTGGTCAGTGGATAGCCAGGGGGCGGGGAGCGAAAAATAGCAGTAGTCGTTGTAGCAACTGGACAAACATTCCAGAGGCTTGCCCGAGGTGTGAAAGCCCAAGACTTGTGTGGATTTTCTAATTAAAATCCAATAAAGCGCCTGGCATTGTCATTGTGATTTGTGGGGTAAATAGGATACAGCCTTGGAAGAGGGGGCACTTCCATTTCTCCCCTCTCCCCATTCTCAGCTCACTCTATAGCACGCTGGCCACCCCCTCCCTATTTGCTCAGGTGCAAACCCCTCCCCCTCGTGCAGTTCACACACAGGGACTCTCCAGAAGCCCGGGCCTCACAGGGCACTATTTGCACAGCCCGGCCTCTTTTCCAAGCACTCGAGAGTGTATTTGAATTTTAAATGGCCGGGCCTGCTCGGAGCGCTGGAAGCGCCGTTTCTCAAGGCCCCTTGACTACCCGCTTTACCAAGCCCTCTGCAGCTCTCGGAGGCTCACTGTCCCGGAGGACAATAATTGAGGATGGGGCGGAGCGCAGGGGGCCAAGGAGGAGGGGTGGGGAGGTCCCAGTCTTCTTTGCATTCCAATCTCCAGGATCATGCTTTTGGCAAATAGAGATTGCCAGAAAGAATCTTCCTGCTGGAATTACAGAAGGCTTTTAATCTTCTCATCGGTTTCTCCGGCATGAAGTGCGGGGCTGGCCGTTGCAAGCACTCCGTAGCCCCCCGGAATGCGACCCGGGGCTCTGGCGAGCCGGAGTCGTCGAGTCGCACGACCCCGCTTGACACACACGGCGCGGCGCCCCAGCCCGCGTGTGCAGAATGCCAATGAGCTGCCCTCCGCGGCCGGGGTCTGCACTGCATGCGAGACCCTGGGGGGGGGGGCGGGGATTACCGCTGCTCATTTGGGAGGATATCCCCCAGGAACTCCCACCAGAGGGACTCCGAGAACAGGGGTGGCGGAGAGGCCTTGCATGTCCAGCACAGACCTGAGGCCCAGGGAAGAGCTTACTTAGCGCCTGGGCCTCCCTGCCTCCCGTATTTCCCACCCCAGCCTGAGAGGAGCTCCCGGCACCAGGGTCCTGCAAGGAGGCTGACAAGGTGGCGCCCCAGGACCTGCCACCTTCCTACAGGCCTTCCCAGCACTACTCCTGTGCATCCTTGACACCTATTGTTGCCAGAACCACAGTTTCTTTTTAACCCACTCAGTGTTTCTTGACATTTAAATTATTTCCGTCTAACACGTAGCGTTAAAATATAGTTTAGGAAACTCGGGAAGCAGGAGGAGGTGCGGGGAAGGGACAGAACTCTATGGAAAGTCACCGAAGGCTGCCTTGTCAGGGCACACAGTCCCTAACGGCTGCCGGAGTGCTGGCTGGCTGCCTCCCTAGCTGTTCCTCGACGCAACAGCGTGTGGCGTTGCAGGCCCAGGGAACTCCTCCTCGCGCCGGCCTTGGGCAGCCGCTGCGGCAGGCTCGCCTTCCCCCAATCCTGCCTGGGCCTTTCTGATTCCCAGCTGGGCTCCTAGTAAGAACTGACGCTTCTAGGCTTGTGGTCTCCGGCGTTGGAAGTACAGAGTGTATTACCTCCTACCAGGCCTTTCCCCACCGGCTTAGCAAGTGACTCAAGTTTAGAATCCATAGGCGCCCAGACAGGAGGAGCCGTGCCTGGATTTATCCCCGGGCTGACCCTTCTGCCCGTGGGGGCTTGTGTGTGTGTGGACCCCTTCCACAATGCTCTCTCACACCTCTGTCTCCACTGCCCAAAGCAGGAGGCTCTGGAAACCACCCAGCCCGGGAATTCTGGGCACATAGAAGGTTGCAGAGCTGGGCTAGGCGTCACAGGAGAAGCTCCCACCACAGAAGCCTACTCATTTTGAAGAGCACTCCCCCTCTTTTCATGGCTCCCTTCCCAACCCCCACGTCTCTTCTTCCAGACCTTCTAGTAGGAAAGGCTGGAGGCGGAGGGCTGTGGAGAAAGGACTGAGGAGGCTCACTCACCTGCTTTCACGGAGCAGTGGATGTGTGCTTTCGACTCGTAGTAGACCCAGTCGAAGCCTGCCTCCACAGCCAGGCGGGCCAGCATGCCATACTTGCTCCGGTCCCGGTCAGATGTGGTGATGTCCACCGCTCGGCCCTCGTAGTGCAGAGACTCCTCTGAATGGTGGCCATCCTCATCCCAGCCTTCAGTCACTCGTAACTTCACTCCAGGCCACTGGTTCATCACAGAGATGGCCAAGGCATTTAGCTTGTCTTTGCACCTCTGTGGGGAGAAAGGGGAACCCTAAGTGACAGGCCTTAGTCCTCCGTCGGTGTTTTCTCCACCAACCACAAGCCAAGGACCCAGGGGATGTGTGAATGAGGTGATGGGGTGGAGGCAGAGCAGCTGCTGGAGGGGCGGGTTCTCCAGGGAACCAGCTGAGGGCCTGTCTCCAACCCAGAAACTTAGACGCAGCCAGAGAAACAGGAGCAGTTTCTCCTTGGGTGAGATTCCATGTTCATCTCTTTGATGACACAGAACTCCTGGTGCACTCTAAGGGCTGGAAGCCCTGCTTTATCTGTGGAGGTCAGGCCTGCCCTATACCTGTCTGAGGAAACCCATAGCAACCCGAGGGGTGGGAAGCAGCCCAAGGACAAGCAAGCGGGTGAATGCCGATGTCCAGCACATGCAGGGCCGGAGGACAAACATTCCTGGTCCAGGCAGCCACATTCTTTCCCCTAAGGAGCTCTTCTCTGCCAGGCTTGTCTGGGGCCTGATTGTATTCGTGTTTTCTTTGACCGGTTCTCTTCCTCCCCTCTTGTTTTCTTGGCCCTGCACAGAATGGTGTCCGGCAAGTTTGAAGAGCAAACTTAAGAAGTGGATGGGGGTGGGGTGGGAAAGGTAGGGGGATGGGGAGCCAGAAAGGCCCAAGGCTTCTGAGCCCAGCCCAGGAGGGTATTCTGTGAAACTCCTGCTCTGCCTCCTCCCTTGCAGGACAGAGCGGAACTTGGGATAGTGGGGGCACTCCTGGCCCACATTAAGAAAAAGGTGTAATAAGAGAGCGGCAGCTGAGTCAAGTGTGTGGTGGGCCACTGAGTCACTGCTTGGAAGTTTATGTTGCTGATGGTAACATGCTGGATTGGGGATTTGTGGCTGGAAACAAAATAGTAAGAGCACATTACCCAGAGAACTAGACCCCAGTGGCGGCAGGAGGAAGAATTTTAAATTGACTTTTGCAGGGATCACCCATGATCCCTCAGGCCAGAGAAGATGGCTGGCAGGTTTCAGGGATGGGAGAATCTGTAGATATTGCCGGGAGGACTCTTGGAGAAGATTGTTGCCCAGGCCTTCATGGACAGACAACTGAGCATCAGGAAATGCCCTGTATCTGGCAGCAATAAAGCTTAGGAATATGGTTGTAGAGTTAAAGGTACAGCAAACGGGAGGGGTGTAAGAACAACAGGTTGGCTCTAGCAGGTTTGCTTAGGAGAAAAGTCCGAAGGACAGAGTTGGAGTGAGGTCATCTTGGGGACTGAACGCGTTTTACATGAAATTCAATCAGTAAACCAGGGTCAGTTTAGAACTGAGATTCAAAGTCGTGTGCGCAGGCGCACACCACGGTACGTGCTGCTTATCTCCTACTTCATTACCGCCTGTACTCCACCCCGCTCCCTTCTCTGAGGAGGGGGAAGCTAGCTGTGTGGCTTTAACAAGCTTTCCATCGCGCAGCAAGGGTCGGATGGAGAGGGCTCCGGAAGCCCGGTACCCTGAACTGCGCCACTAGGGCAGACACGGAGGACCGACCCCAGGCAAAAAACCCCGGCCCGAGACAAGCCCTCGACCCTGACAGACCAACGCCAATTGTCGCCCCAGTTGGCACCCGGTGCCCCAGAGTCCTCCCCGGCACCAGGCCCAGCGCGTCTCGGTAGGAAGGTGCAGAGTCCTCCCCCGCCCGCGCTGGGAGGGAATGTCGCCGGCAAAGCCGGGAAGCTCAGCCCGGTTATTAATTCATTGGGTCGTGTGCCGCTAATCAAGCCCGACTCTGTGCAGCCACCGTGAAGCCCGGCAGGGTCACTGGGGCCCGGCTTTGTGTCTGCGGAGGCCAAGTTGTTCCTGAGCTCCCAGCTCACCTCCTGGATCTGCACACCAGCGCAGCACAGGAGCTCAGAGCAGGCAGAGGCTGTCCTTTCCAAAGGTGGGCTTCCCACATTGTGAGGGAGGTAGTGTCCCCCTTCAAGAGACTGCTCTCGCCTCGCTCTTCTCCTAACTGGGAGCTGGGACAGACCCCACACTTCAAAGCAGAAAACCAGTCTAGAAACCCACCCCTGGGCTCCTTTCCCTGGCCAGCCCTAAAGCACGTAGGAAATTATTCAACCTGGCTCCTCAGGTGTCCCCCCCCCCCAGCCTGCCCAGCCTGCAGATCAGGCCCCTCGTGGCCTCCTACCCCAGCCCCCTGGCCGCGGGCACAACAGCCTGGCACTCTCTGGGGCCTGGACGCAAGGAAAGTGTCTGTCTGCGCTTCCCTCTCCGGAGTTAATATTAACCAGGAGCTCCTGCGAGCCAGAACTGCTCTGAAAGTTCCACTGGGGACGATCCTGCCATGGTTGAGGGACTTGGGCGCAGTCACCTTAGAGAGACAGACTGGGAGGCAGGCAAGACTGAAGAGAGGGGCGCCTCGGCCCAGAATCGGGTGGTTGTTTGGGGGGTGGGGGGGCGATGGTAGGTTTCCTGGAGAACGCGCAAACCCTGAGCCCCGGGATTACCCGGCTTCACTCTCTAGACCTCTAGTCTAGGAGTCTCGCTGCCTCCTTCCTTCCAGTTCCCTCTCAACTATGCCAACCCGGAATAAGAAGCTGGCTAGGGTTGTACCGAGGGGAACTTGTCCGACTGCCGCCTTTATAGCCATCCTTATTTGGGGGGTATCTTTGCTGCGAGGTGGGTGAGAAGACAGACTCTGGCCTGGCCTTCCCCACCCCCCACGTTTGCTGTCCCTACCCTCTCTTTTTGTGTTGCGAACCAGAATAGCCATTGCCCAAGGGAAAAAAGTATTTGTTTTCGTTTCGTTCCTCCGAAGGAACTTGACAGAAGGTCAGAAGTTCAAATGCTGCTCGCGCACGCACGCGGCGGCAGTGGCGGCGGCTAGAGTGACCGGGTGTAGGGCCGCTGAGCCGTGGGTCCCGGGCCGGAAAGACCGGCGGGAGGGAGGGAGGGGGCCTAACGGAGGGGGTGTGTGTCTGCCTTTAGGGTGCTGAGGCCGGAGGGGCCGGTCAGGCGGCGGGTTTGCAGCCCAGGTCGGCCCGCGGAGTTCCCTGCCTGGCGACTCCTCCCAGCTCAACCCTGCCTGCGCGCCGGAGTGAATGAGCGCGCTCGGGAGCCCTGCGCCCCGGAGGGGCGCGCTCCGCGCGTGCGGAGTCGGAGACTGGCCGCCGGAGCCTAGCCCCGCGCGCTGAAACCCTAGCCGCGAGATCGATAACGCAGGAGTAAGTGGAGCTGAAAGGCGTCTGCCGCGCGGCTCGGCGCTCTCACAGCTCCGCGGCCCTCAGAGGCCCGGCGCGCTGGGCTGGGGAGCCCGCCCAGTACCCCCTCGCAGACCCACTAGGGCTGAGGGACCGCGCGTGTCCTCGCCAGGCCTCTTTGCTTGAGCATCTTCTCTCTCCTCACACCTTCCCAAGGACCTTCTCACCCGAGGTCCCTCCCCCCCGGGGGGTAGCAGGCTAACCAGAGGATAGGTGCCCGGGGTTACCAGGGAACTCGCTCCTGCAAGCTCTATCAGCCCAACGCCCGGCGGTCGGCGCAGAGTTAACTGTGGCTCGCGCAGCCAACTGGCTCCCGCGCGCGCGCGCGCCCACACTCGCGGTCCAGATTTAAGGTGGTCGGGAGCAGATGAGGGAGATGGAGGGAGAACGGCTCTGTACTCAGCCTCCGCGACTCCCCTTTGCCCCAGCTCTGGCCCGCCACCCCAAGGCTAATCTCCCAGGGCCCCCCTAGCTAGCAGGTACCCGGTGACGAGCCGCACGACGCGTCGCGTCGCGCAGGCAGCTTCACTCTTGCTCTCTCCAGCCCCCGCCCCCTGCACTTGCGCCCCGCCAGCGCCGCTTCGCCAGCCGCTTGGCGCACCTAGCCCTAAAGGTAGGACTTGAATATTTTAATAGGGCAGTAAAAAGGATGCTGACCTATATTTGCAAGGAAACCCATTTCCAGCTTCAGTCATACGTGCATGGAGTTTCAGAAAGTCTCGATTTGGCTGGGAGATTGGCAGCCTAGAAATCTCAAAGGAGGTGGGATGGGAGAGTGGATGTTTTGCTTTGCCCTCCGTCCGTCCACCCTGGCCGCCGAATGTTTATTCGCTTCTAATTCTTATGCAAGCAGGTTGAAAAAGCGTTTGCAAAGCCAGCAAGTTCCAAGTCCCTCCCCTAAGGTACCGCGGGCTCTGGAGAACAGAGGAGCATCCTTAAAGAAATATCAATACATTCTCTCTGACCAGCACAATTGGGGACGACGGGATCGCAGTCAGGCTACGTGATACAGTGGGGACAAGGCGAGCGCCTCAGGAGCTCCTGCCTTTTGTCAGAACTGCCCCTGGCTTTCCCAGATAGAGTTCTTTGGTGGTGGTGGTGGGGGGTAAAGGGCGGGGTGGTCTTGGGAGAAACGCACAGAAAAGGGGAGGTAGGCGCTAGGAGCTGAAAGGCTCCAGGCTACGTTGGCAGTGACCTGGAGGCCCCTTCAAGTGTACAGGGGCAGCTCCACTCCGTCCATTTTCTGCCTCCACTTGGAAAGGGCAGACACCCCCAGAGTGAAGGTCTCTCCAAGTTACAAGCTAGAACAGAGGCAGAGAGAAGAGGCCGTCCCGGGAGACTAACTGAATGGGACCAATGAGGGAGGGAACCCAATCTTCTGCTGCCCCCACGCCACCCAACCCTAAACTTCCTGCTGGACCCTTCACCTCCTTTCTCCTCCCGGAAGAGGAGCGCTAGGTGGGCAGGTGGGTGGGGAGGGAGAGGTCAGGCCGCCTTCCTACCTGCCCAAAGAGCAAACAGAGCAGGGCTGACTGCTTGCTCACACGTACCCCCCCCCCTCCCGGGAAAGCAGCCCGTCTCCCACCCGCAATGGGTCTCTACCTGAGTCATCAGCCGGTCCGCTCCCGTGTTTTCCTCATCCTTAAATATGATGTCGGGGTTGTAATTGGGGGTGAGTTCCTTAAATCGCTCGGAGTTTCTTGTGATCTTCCCTTCGTATCTGCCGCTGGCCCCTAGGGTCTTCTCGGCTACGTTGGGGATAAACTGCTTGTAGGCTAAAGGGGTCAGCTTTTTGGGGTGCCGCCTCTTTCCAAACCCCCTGCCGGGCCCGCACGCCAGCCCGGGGCACACCAGCAACGAGGAAGCAAGGACCACCAGAAAACATCTGGCCAGCAGCGGCATCTCGTCCGCGGAACCCGAGGACTTGTGAGCTGTCCCCGCGCGGTCTGTGCGCGAGCGGGTACGCGCGGGTGTGTGCGTGTGCGCTCCTCCTTGCGCTCGGCTCTCCCTTCCTCGCTCGGCTCGTTCGTTCCCTCTGGCGCTGCCTGGCTCTTTCTCTTCCTATATAACCTTGCCTGCCGTTGCTGCAGGGGACTTGTCTCCGATCCCCACCCAGACAGAGGCTGCGATGGCAGGCTGCCGGTCGCTGGTAACGGAACACATCGGAGTTGGGTCTCGAGACAGCAATTAAAAGACAAAAAGAGCCTGATTTTAAATGGTAGCAAGGCTGGAGAGCTTGTGAGACAGGCTGCCTTTCGCACTATATTATAGCTGGCAGGGGCGCATCTGATTGGCCAAGCCGCACAAGCTTGTCTTCTGATGTTAACCCTGAGAAAGACTACGTTGCCCCCCTCCTTTTGCTGCTGTGGCTTTATTTTCACCTGAAGGCTTCCAGTTTAAAAAAAAAGAAAAAAAGGTTTTCAGTAAGGTAAAGGTGGGCGGGAGGGAGGAGGCCTGTTTACTGGAATGATACCCCGCACTGCCGGCTTTGTGTGCATGGCTGCTTCCCCCTTACTTTCTCTAGAATGGTAGATGCTTCGGTTAAAGCCAACATAAGTTTTTAAAGGACAGTCCAGATGCCCCCCCCACCCCCAAGCTTCAACCATCAAACATTCTTTCAATTGTTTGAAGGCAAAGCTGCCTCAGTCTTATTTACCTTATTTACACCCCCTCCCCCAGATGGGAGTGCACAGGCTAGATGAAAAAAAAAAAAAAAAAAAGCTCACCGGAGCGTCTCCTGAATATTTAGCTTCTTCGGGTGAGGGTAATTATAAGTGGCCACGACCTAAAGCAGTGCTGTTCTGAGCGCCTCAGAGAAACTTGAAAATACTGTCCTTCGTTGTGTTTCAATGAATGCATCACACTCAGACCTCTGCAGATGGGTACATCTGAACTGATTGGGTTCTAGGTGTTGCACCTCAGCACAGAGACGGGAGGAAGCCAGACTGGCTGGTGTGTGCTTGGTGGGTGGAGGCTGCCCTGCCTGGGGCAGCTGAGAGTGGACAAGGCTGCATAGGTCCACCACCCCACAGTCAATTCCAGCAGAGCGTGGGGCTGGCAGAAGTTGGACGTGGCATTCAGGCTTCTTACCACAGTCGGCCTTCCTTGGAGCTTTGCAAGCCAGTCTTCAAGGCTAGAAGGTGGCCAGGTGTAGGGGCTACAGACCGAAGGGGTCTAGTGTTCTGACCATAGAGGGGCATCCTAGGAGAGGACATGCTGTCTAGAGGTCAGTAGTGCTTAAGGGTTTAACCATCTCTCTCTCTTTTCAGAAAAGAGAAAAATTTCAAGAAAGGTCTTAGTTAAACCAGAGAAATAACCCGTGAAACTCCTTGTTTTTATGGATCATGGGCTTCTGCTCTGGCCCTTCCCCCATCCTCCTGAGAGGCAAGGATTCCTCTAGAATGGGCAATGGGGTGAGCTATTCATGTGGAATGGAACACCCCACGGAGGACTGAATCCTCCAGCAGTACCCCACGGGACCAGCCTCTCTCTGTCCACCCTGTCCCCATGCAGGGGAGAGGTCCAGCAAGCCTGAGGCTCAACCCTCAAACAATGGGGTCTTCCAGAGCTTCCTCCTGCTTAGAAACTTGGTTGCTTTGGGGTTGGTGTGGGGACAGGGAAGGTGTGCTTGCTACTGTCTGCTGTGAGTCTCAGTAGGCAGAATGAGAGAGCCTCGCTATCCTGGGGGGGAAGGGGTTGCCCCAAGCTTTTTCACCGCCCCCCGGGGTGTCTGTCTTTTGATTTGTGAAGAACAAGTGCAGATTCTTGGTAGGAACTGGTCCCAGCTTCATGCAGGCCAAGTGAAGAGCTGGACTCTCTCAGCCTGTATCTTGTGTGTGTATATGCTCCCAAGAAAAATAGATACAAAAGGAACCACTGTTCTTGACTCAGGAGGGTGGGCCTACATGGTATATGGCGGTCATATCACTGGGTGGTCTTGGGCCAGATAAGACCTGAGCATCCTGAAGCCTCATCCTGTCTCAGTCTTTTCTTGCTCTCTCTGCATGCTTGCCATCTCTTTTCTTAATGCCTTTGAAGCCAGGCTGGTGAATGGATCCTGCATAGGAAGACAGATCTCAGCATCATATAGGGTGGATGGATGTGATTTGGAAACAAACCCCTAAGCTGCCAGAGTTCCATGTGACCACAGCTGGGCTTGGACTGCCTAGACACGGTCAGCTACCTCTGGTCTGTGGGGAAGGAGAGTGACTTGGTTCTCCACTGGCCTGTTGCCCGTCCCCCTCTCCATCTCTAGGGACAAGGTATGCTAGTTCCAGAGAGAGCCTGGAGACTGGCCTTCCTGGAGACTGGGAGGATCTTTAGAAGAAAATAAAGGTTCACTACAAAGCCTGTTGTTTTCACCTTGTACCTTAAGGGCAGCTTCCTTCCTGCTCCAGGCTGCAAAAATGCTTAGATAAAAAGCAATCGCAGTTAATATTTGGTGTCTCAAAAATTAGATCCTGAGCCTCGCCACGGGGAGAAATGCGGCCTTTATTCTCTGCCCCTTCCCAGTGCATTCCACCCACTCCCCACTTCCCAGACACCAGACACCCGCTGCCTTCCACCTACAGACACCAGATGGCTCCCTCTCTTTGCCTTTCCCCTCCAGACCATTTGGGCCCCTCCCTGTGCCTGCAAGAGGTTCCAAAGCCCAGCCTCTGCCTGGTGGGGCCAGCTATCCCCTTCACTCTCAGGGGCTATTCTCATTTGTCTGGGCTCAGCTCTTCTTCCGGCTAGACACTGCATCTCTCTCACACTTCTCACATCTTTTTGCCCACCTTTCTTTCCTTCACCCTGAAGAGCACTGGCCAGCCTTTATGTCTGCCCCACCCCCCAGGAGGTGCAGTCCTGAGCATGGCCCCTTCCCCCTTCAGGCCCCTGCCGCTAGATGGAGTCCTCACTCTGCCTTCAGCTCTGGCTTGCTAGGTTTGGGAAATTCCGCAGTCTCCAGTTGGAAGGACCTGGAAGCAGGACCAGGCTGTTTGGTTCATCCTTGTCTTGCCTCTGCCACCTGTCTTTCCTTCCCAACCCTCACTTTTCTTTCCCTAGTTTGAGCCCCAGCTTGCACTTCCAGTCTTTGACAAGCCTGGCCTCTTTTCTCTTCCTGGTTTCTCTCCCAGTTGATTTCTCCTCCTTACAACAGCTCTGCACCATCTCATTCTATCTAGTCACACAGTTAGTTCCATTTTCTTGGCGAATTTTTCTTTCAATTTTGGCAAATAGGGTTTCAGCTGTTCCGTTTTGTCCTCTGGGGTGACAGCTAGAAGAGAGAAAAACCCCACAGCCAAGGAGACACCCTAAGGCTAGGAAAACCACTTCTGTGTTAACAGTCCAAGAGCCACAGGCTGAGTGACACTGTGTCCACCCCTCTTGGCCCTTCGGTGGCCTCTGTGTAAGGTCTAAGCCAAGGGTGTTCCCTTTTGGATTCAAATAGGCCTCAGCTCCATGGATCCTAATAGTCTCCAAGTGGTTTCTGATCCACTCTAGGGCCATTAGTACATTTGTGACTTGGAAAGAGGACCTCAGAGTGGGCAGGTGGTCTTAATGATCCAGAGGACCAACAGATGGGTCTGATGCAAGAGCCAGTTCTTCTGACCTGGTCTGGGCATTCTTTACCACAGCTGCTTTGGCATTCTACCATGCCATTGCCACCCCTCCAGTCTTGGACCTACTGAAGCACGGATGCCCTTGGGAAAGGTAATAGATTGCCAAAGGTAATATATAAGCCTGCACATTAGAATCACCTGGGAAGCTTTAAAAAAAAAAGTGCCAGCCAAGAGCCATAGGGCCTCACTCACCAGTGTTTTGCTGGTCCCCTTGATGGAAATCCTCAAGACCTGGGGCAGGAGAGAGGGAGCACCTGGCTGCAGGTTTCAGCTGAACTATCCAATGGGGATGTTCTCCAGTCCCATCCAGATGTTCCTGGGTCACTGGACATGTTCTTCTATGGACACTCCTGGCATGGAACAACACACATGGATTCGTAGAACAGAGCAAAGGACTGGATACAAGCTTAACGAGTTTCTTATGTTTTTCTAGAGAAGGTGTAGTGAAGGAACAGTGTGTAGGTAAGGGGGTACATGAGATCACGAGGTTTGGGAAGCTACAGCAAAAGCCAGGGGAGAAGTCAGGAAGCTGTGACAAGCCGCGCTGTCTAGTAGGTCTGCATGAGAAGGGCTCCCTGGCTTTGGATGCCCTTCAATGCCTTCCGTTGTGGAATGGAGAGTCAGAGACCATTTCTACCCCTTGTCTGTTTCTGGGGAGCCTCACTGCCTGCTTTGCCTCTGTCTGGCCACAGTCTCTTGCTAGACAGGGAAATCAGTAGAACATTACGTCATCTGGGCATCTTCTGTCCAGAAAGAAGAGAGTAAGAAGGGCAGGATGCTGATGAACCAGGTATAGGGCCAACTCTGCATGGCAGTGGGTGTCATGACATGTCATGGAGACTTGTTCCGTGGTCATTCATCCTGCTCAGGATCCAGGATATTGATCTCTCACACTGGCCTCCAGAGCCACTGTGGCTCCTATTGTGTCTGTACCAGTCATAATGTAGATTCCTAATGTGATGGTTGGGGTTTTTGTCAACTTGACACAAACCTAGACATAATATGGGAAGAAAAACCCTTCAGTGAAGAAGTGCCTCCATCAGACTGGCTTGTGGGCAAGGCTGTGGTGTATTCTTGATTGATGATTGGCTTGGGAGGGCCCATCCCTATTGTTGACAATCCCAACCCTGGGCTGGTGGTCCTGAGTGGTATAAGAAGATAGGCTGAGCAAGCCATGAGGAACAATCCAGTAAATAGCACTCTTCCATGACCACTGCTTCAGTCCCTGCCCCTAAGTTCCTGCCTTCACTGCCCCTCCTGAGGCACCGTGCTGTCAAAGTGTAAGCCAAATAAGCCCTTTCATCATCTGAGTTGATTTTGGTCATGGCTGTTTATCACAGCAACAGAGAAGCCCACTAGGACACCCAGTTCTTCTAGAAGGTCTTGGAACTCTGGTAGGAACCCTGAGACCTCTGACATGGTCCTGTAGAAAGAGAGGCTTAGATCTGTGTGTGACGGAAGGGACTCTTAACAAATCTTTTAGCCATTTTGTTTGGAAGTTCTTCCTACTGGTAGCCCTTCCAGTGCTCAGTTGGGGAAGATGTGACCCTAACTGTAGGAGAAGATGCTGGCCTAGGCAACAGCTGCTTTTTAGAGGAGGAGACTAAGAACCAACCCCTGATTTTCTTCCAAACTGGACAACAAAGGACCATGCAGCACCGTCTGACTTCCCCACAGGCTGGGTCCTGAGCATCCTGACCTCCCCATGCAGCAGGCAGCTGCTGTCCAGGAGTGACCATATCTGCTGTAGCCTGGGCACTGGCTGTGTTAGCTGCAGGGTCACTCTAAAGACCAGGGCAGGAACAGGAGCTCCAGGGGCATCAGCCTTTTTCTCGCCTTTGAAGGATAAGCCTCCTTTTCTGGTGTCTTGAGAGAGACCCGATCTTTCTCCTTCTTCGCAGTGAAGTTGAGAGCCAGAGGCAGGGAGATTGGTGGTTCAGACCTGCATGGTACTGAGAGGGGCAGAAAGAAGGCTGGCAGGAGGGAGCCCTGTGGGTATGGAGGGTGATAAGGTGAGGGGAGGGGGCTGAGTGAGTCGAGAGATGGGAAGCAGCACACAAATGGAAACCAAGCGTGCTCAGCAAGCACTGAGCTGTCTGATCTTAGCCAAGCTGTTAGGACCCTGCAGTGTTCCTATGCCCCAACATCCAGGAGGCTTTGGGCTGCTATGGCTCGCTTCTTCCTCTGAGGCAAGGGGATTTTGAGAGGATCTTTTGGCTGAGAAATGGTTGCTCACTCTAGAAAGAGCAGCTTTCAGCAGAGGCTGTGCAGTCCTTCCGAGTGCTGTACCAACCCTAGAGTCATATCACCATGGGCACTAGAAGCTTGGGGCTGGACCTGGTAGGTGGACAGCTGCAGAAGATAACATTCTCCAAAGAGAGGTCATCTCCTCTCCTCTGTCTCTCACCAGCAGCCCCTCCTTCCGTGGCCATGGGATTCCATCTCTTTGGGGCCTGGGTTCTTGATTTTTGACAGTCTTACTCAGAAAGGGTATGCGTGTTTGAAGTCACATGTTATCTGGAACTCATGTTAGTAGAACGTTTCTTGCTCAGCGTTGCACATCTCTTTCTCCAGTTCCTTTTCCTGTTGCTGGGATAAAATGTCATAACAAAAGCAGCTTAAAGGAGAGTATTTCTGTCTGAGGTATGGTCTTTCACAGCAGGAAAGTCTGGACGGCAGGAGCATGTAGCAACTGGTCACACTGCATTTTCAATCAGTAAGGAGGGAGATTATGAATGCTATTGCAAGGTTCACAATCTTCCCTTTACGCAAAGCAGGACCCAAGCCCAGGGAATGGTCCTACCTACAGTGGGAAGATTTTCTTACCTTGATTAACTGAATAATCAAAATAATTCCCTATAGGCATGCCAATTGAGATTCCCCATCACACCTTCCTGCCACATCCTCATGGACAAGCCCTTGTTTAGCGTTCCCCAGTGGTTGCACATCTGGACAGTGAGTGTCAGATCCCATGGCCTTTGGTGGGTACCTCTTATGGCCAGGCTTCCATGTCTCACATAGCTGCTGGTATAGAGAATGGACAGTGAACCTGGGGATGGTCTCTATGGCTAAGGTGCTTCTCTGTCCATCGTCATGCTGCAGCTTTGGTAGACTCCAGTTTTCTGATCATTTTCAGATTATTGGTGTATGAGGCTCAGGTGACATGTATATCCAAGCAGATGTAACTGCTCAGGGCTGAGTCTATGTGCCATATCCCCTTGAGGCAAGTTGCTTCTATCTGTGAGTCTAGCAGCTGGCTCCTACATGCTGGGCACTGAGTGCTTGGCTAGCCTGACTGCTTACTCAGTCTTGGGCTGAGTGCTTGGTTTATGCGCTATGCGCACTGGGCAGCTTAAAACAAGAGTCTCAGACTGGCTGAAAGCACAAGGCTTGTGGGTAGAGCTTGTTTTGTTTGAAGGACCAAGTTGTACCCTAGCTTTCTTTTGGTAACTGAGATGACACTCAGTCCCAAGAAAGAGCAGAAACCTTGGCCCCACCTGACAGTCTGCAGAGTGCCTGCCCCTTGGGATCTTCCTGGGCCTCCAGCATCCCTAGTATCAGGCAAGGAGGGAGACCATAGCCAGCATTGAGTAATTTCCAGAAACATTCCCAAACAAAGGGCAGGGTCCAGACCTGGAAGCTTTTGTTTGGCTCCAGGTTGACACAACAGGGGTGCTGGGAACTTTGAGCCTTTTATTAACTTCACGAAGGAAGATTCTGGATGTATGCTCTCCGCCTTCTTGATCTGCCCACAACGTAGAACCCTCTACCATAAGTACCTTGGGCAGGGACCACTCCTGGTGTCTTATGTGTGTCCTTTTGTCTGCCGTCCTGAATGCGGCTTCCAGCCCTCCCAATGCACACTCATTTCTACTATCGTCCGCTGTGACCCCCAGACGTCTAGCTTCTTCTACGTGGACATTCTGCCAACGGCATGTGTTGTTCTTATATCCATATCTTATGTGGGGCAAGTTGTGACTTTCATTCTGACGTCTAGGCTGCTATCAACACATCTACTCACATCTAGAAGAGTCTTTTGGGTATTGGTCTCATTCACCTTCGTAAGTTTCTCAGGTAAGATGATCAATAAATATTGATCACGTGACGAAAGTTTCTTATCAGGGCAGCATACTTCACTAGTTTCTATAGAAAGGAATACAATAAAAATAAAGTAAGGAAGCCATGTATGATAAGCCAACTGATTTCTGAGAGACCATTTCTTTAGCTTGGCTAAAAAGGACATTCAATTAAATTGAGTTACTTTTAAAATTCCACTTTCTGTATTTACCGTAGTCTGTTGAGTAGCAAATAGGATAGGCCGTCGGAAAGTCACCATATAGCTTAGTGAATCTGGCCCTTTGGACAGCAGCCTCTTTATTTTTTATTTTTAAAAATCTTTTCCTGAGATAGAGTCTCTCTCAGTAGGTAGACCTGACTAGTCTGGAACTGTGTAGATCAGATTAACTACCTCAAATCCCTCTTACTTTTTATTTGGCATAGAAATGCTCGATGCTCGGAGGCTGCTTTATGCATAGGAGGCCCTGTGATGACCAGTCCCACCCAAGAGCAGCAGCGTATGCTAATAACCACGTGTTTCCAGAGGGCATTGCACCCTCTAGGAAATCCTTCCAGGTAGAGCACATCAGCCATCATGCTAGCCAAGTGACAGGAAATTGAACATGGCAAGATTCTGAGCCTAGTGCCTGCCTTAGGGGTCCAATGAGATCCTTAGTTCACTCCCTTTCTCTGTCTTTGAAGGCAGGACCTCTGTGAGCTGGGTGCACTAACTTTGAATTTAACTCTCCTAACCTAAGGCTTGAACTTCCAGGAAGTCCCAGTGTCCAAGCACTGTTCAACACTCACTCAAAGCTGTTTCCTACCCCAGTGAGGACTACCATAAACTGATACCCTCTGAGGGAGCTGCCTGTTTCTTCCAGCAGCCTGCCCACAGACAGCGCAGACTCCTCACAGCGTGTTCCCTGGACAGTGCTCAGTGCCACTTTTCCACAGGCTGAGGAGCCCCGAGGGTGTCCTGCTGGGGGAGGGCAGGATGCCAAGAGAGACCCAAAGGTATGAGGAGGAGCCAAACTTAACACTTCTCCCCTGGCCTTTTCAGTGGGAGGTGGCTTGTCCCAAAGTACACAGACCCTCAGACTGAATCCAGCTCTCTGTTCTGTTTGAGTAGCACCCAGACAAAGCCTGCCCTCGGGGATGCTCCTCTGCCCCCTCCCACCATGGTAACCCCGGCATTCACTGGACCATGGGAGCAGGCCAAGTATGCATGTGATTGTCTCGGATTCTCTTGTTTCTTCACATTGGCAGACGGTGTTTGAATGTTGCGTACATGTTTTTCTTTCTCATCCTGACATATTTATACCCTAGTTTTGTTTTGTTTTATTTGGCCCAGTGGAGAAGGGATGTGTGTGGGAGGTGACAGTGTGGCCGGGACACCCTTTGTATCAGATTGGTTGTGAATGCCCATCTACAGGTCTTAGAATCTGACCACAGAAGGAAGGGACTTGGAAGCATTCTTAAAACTGCATGCTAACGTAATCGTGCGGCATTTTGATCCTGCTATTAATGAATCAAATGAAGCAGGTATAAAGGCTTCACATACCTCAGGCAACAGTTCCATCAAGGAGGCAGTAAAACACGTAATTAGGCAAATCAAATAAGGCATGGAAACAGCTTTCAAATATTTAGTCACATGCCATTTCCCATTAGTTTACTGTGTGCTTAAATGAGCCTGTGGTTTTATGGCCTGGTTAAAAAAGAGAAGCAACTGCAGACGCATGGCTTTTGAAGGTTGCTTCTTCACACCTCATGGCACCGAGCAGGGTATACCCAATGGGAAGGGAGAATGAGAATGGAACTTCTCAAGGAAGGCCTGGAGAATGCCAGGGTCATATATAAACATCAGTTCATGAGGGGTCTTTAGGGCCCCATCCTCCATTCCCACTTCTTGAACAATTACAGCTCTTTTGTCCAAATCTGCTGCAATGTGACAACTATTGGTCAACCCTTCTTTGTACAAATAATCAATTCTAATCAGTAATTGCATCTGGGCAACAGTTCAACTCTGCTGTCATCTTTTGGCTCCCAGCATCATGACTCCAAGGGCAGCAATATGCTTTACTGTTACAGTACTCAAGGCCAGACAGCATTTATTCTTATGCTTAACTATCTGGTTAACACAGTGCATATTTCCACATTCCAGCTTCATCTCCATCATACAGAAAACAAAAGTGTGTGAGAGTCAGAATTTTTAGAATGCTGGCTATCTGAGCTCCCAGAAAGGATGGGCCATCTTTCTTAGTTTTCATAGCTACAGCCTAGGATTGTTGAAGAGGTTTCTTTGGCAAGTTTCTTTTCTTAATTAACTAATTTATTTACTTTTTTTTTAACTGAGGTGTTTGAAACTGAACAGGAAGGAGG
Organism: Meriones unguiculatus; assembly: GCF_030254825.1. Taxonomy (NCBI): domain Eukaryota; kingdom Metazoa; phylum Chordata; class Mammalia; order Rodentia; family Muridae; genus Meriones; species Meriones unguiculatus. The sequence goes on along the minus strand of NC_083368.1, from coordinate 13,402,744 downwards.
ACTGAGGGAGAAAAATAGGTGTTAGGTCAAAGATAAACCCGAAATCTTATGCAAAGAGCTTACAAACCTAAGCCCTATCTTCATGAGTGAGTGGCATGTGGGAAGGGAAACAGGCCAACACAAACAGGTGTGGATGCAAGGCCAGTCTTAACAAGGCCAGCGCTGTGCCTCACTCACCTCTGTCCCTTCTTAGCAGCCTTGACACTACAACACAGTTCAGTCTCTTCTCTCATTGTAATATGGCCTACCAATGGCCTTGGGGTAGTCTATACTTGACTGTGGCATTACTGTCTAGTTTGTCTTTATACCCTCTCAGATTAGATAGATAAATGTCCAATCATCACACTCCTTAAAAACCTAAGTTAGACTGAGACTCTAATCCCAACTACTGGGGAGGTTGAGACAGGAGGATGGCAAGTTCAAGGTCGCCCTGAGCTACAAAGTGAGTCTGAGGTCAGCATAGACAAGTTAGTGGAACTCTCTCCCCCAAAATACTAGAAAAGGCCAGGGCTATATATCGCTCAGTGGTGGACTACCCACCGAGCGTGCACATGGCTCTAGGTTCAACTCAAGTAGCACAGAAAAGAAAAATAAAGTTGATTAAGAAAAAGAATGTCACCTGGCGTTTGGGTGGGATCAGGGGTCTGCAGGGACCAGTGCAGCGTTCCTGACGTTAGAGCATTAGCAAGCTGGTTTAAATCAGATGTGACTACACATGCTTTCAGGGGTGTTTAAGTGTGACAGTTTCCCCGCTTTCCTCTCTCTCTCTTAAGATGGAGAAGAGAAAAAAAATTCCATTGTTTCATTAGAAGAAAACGTGGCATTTGCTCCTGGTACAAAGGTTTGTGGGAGATGTGCTGTGAAGGAATAAGAATCCTATTAAAATATTTATAAATCGAAACAGCCCCAGAAGCCACATGCTCTATTAGGCCTTTCAGTGTTCTGTTCTGAAAGCCAGATAAATCATCATCCAGAGAGCAAAGATGAGAAATCCAAACAGACACAAAGAGCTCAGAGGGCCTCTGCAAGAGGAGGCTATCCAGGCTGGGAACTCAGCACAGCAGCAGACGGCCCAGGAAGCCTTGGCATTTCTGACTCATCAGAAAGGGAAAAGTGGAAGAAGTGTGTGTGTTTGGCTTCCAGTGAGCATCAGGAGGCAACCGGTCGTCTGCTGCCGATCCTTTACAGGGGTTGGGGGAGGGTGGAGTTTGTCTAACCTGAGTCTGGCGGGGGTTGAGGTAGAGCAGGGTACAGGGCTCCCACCCAACCCAGAGATCCCACTCTGGCCCCATGTTGGCTCCTTTCAACGAGTCCATGGAGCTTGGAGGAAGACTCATGGATTAGGGACACATTTCTGGATGTCCTTTCTTACTGTGCTGTCTCACTGGTGTAGCTGCTATCACTCATTCATAAAACCGTTTATCCCACTGCACTCCTGGTGCATGCTGACCCTATACCAGCTCCATCCTTTGGTGCAAACTTGATCTGCATCCTGTGCTGGGAGAAATAGCTGAGGTGACCAAGGAGAAAGGACTCACATCCTAAGAGCAGACTGTAGAGCTTCCACGAGTGCTTCTTCACACCACGGAGCCAGCAGTTTCTCAGCTGGGCATCATGTACCCAGCTGAGTTAAAATTTGTTTAAATTTGTTTTAAATTTGTTTAAATTTGTTTAAAATACAGCTAGTTTAAATTTGAGAGTCCATACCTACATAACACCAACTGGCTTTATAACTTTCTTCAGGCAAATGTCTTTATTTTATGTTATTGTATTTATTTCTGATTTGGGCTCCTGGGTGGAGTATGTCCCTTCCTTCTTCTTGGCGTTAGTACAAGGACCTTCCTATCCCTCTTTTAGCAGCAGCACCCATGCTCAGCGTTTCGTCTCCCCCCTCCCAGTGGCATAGGCTAGTGCCCACTGTTGCTGGCATTACCCAGCTGAGGCCCAGTTTATGTGTTTGGCTGAACGTTCTATCTCCTTTTGGGGCATCTGAGATTTGACTTTCTGACAGGACTATATCGGACCTTCAGAGAATGATAAGCTACCGTCTGGTATTATTTGCAGCCTGGATGTGTGCTCCCAGCTCATGTAATGGTGATCAGATCTCTATCTGGTCCGATCTCTGGGAAGAATGCTTATCCAAGATCCAGAGGCATTTACTAACTGGGAGGTGATGGCAGGGGAACAGGCTATCACATTTCCCCCAGTTCATCAGTATTGTGGGTGTCTGGACTCACTGAGAAGAATTCTGTGCAGCCATGATGAAAAGTGCATGGAAGCTTCTCAGAGACCCAAACTAGAACCACGCCAATGACTCAGCAACCGCACTTGTGGGAAATGAAGTCAAGCAAGTCCAGGGGGTATATGACCTGACAGGCTTATCCCAGCACTGTTTACACAGCAAAGACATGGAGACAACTGGATGTCCACAAAGGAACGGATGGATAGAATTTGGTGTATACGCGCACTAGGATATTACTCAGCCCTGAAAAAGCAGAAAAGTCCTGACCTTTTCAAGAACGTGAATACACCTGGAAGGTACAATGCAAAGGGAAGACACAGAAGGACACTATGATCCCATTTAGATGTAGTGGTTTGATGAGAATATCACCCAAGTTCCTGGCATTTGAATACTTGGTCCCTAGTTGGTGGCACCATTTGGGGAGGTTTTGGAGGCATGGACTTACTGGAGGAAGTGTGTCACTGGAGGCAGGCTTTGAGAGCTTCAAGACTGGAGCCATTGCTGATTAGCTCGCTCTCTCCTCTCTGCTTGGAGGGATGTGAGATTTCACCTGTTCTGTTGCTGTGACTGTTGTCTGCTGCCATGATGGGAACCATAAGTCCAAATAAACCCTTTCTTCTAGAAGTTGCTCTGGTCGTGGTGTTTCATTACAGCAATAGAAAAGCAATGGTTATAGAAGTGGAATCTAAAACCAGCTGAGTTCACAGCAACAGAGGACAGATGGGTGGTTGCCAGGGGCTGGAGAAAGGGGTCAAAGGAGATTGCAGCCCTACTACGTGGCAGGTGACTATACAGTCGGGAGTGATGTTAGATGCTTAAAACTGGCGCAGAGCGTCAATCTCAACTGATCTCAAGACAGGAATTGTAACCAGGTGAGGGAATGTGCTTGTAAATTAATGTCATTGTAATAATCCTTTTATCTTGTACACATGACCGAGCGAGCCAGTAAAGTGCTTGCTGTGTGCTCACTAGTACCCGAGTTTGGATCCCTCGTACCCATGATGCCAGCGGGTAGCAACGGAGGAGGGGTGAGACACGTGGATCTCCGGAGCTCGCTGGCTGGTCAGTCTAGCTGAACCAGTGAGCTCAAGTTTTTGCCTCAAAAACACAAGGCGGAGAACAACTGAAGAAGACATCTTACGCTGGTCTCTGGCTTCCATGTGCATGGGCACGCATGTGCACACATGCGCACCTCCACATACAAATCACACGGAATGACTGAAATATGTATACTTTTACTTGCTGCTCATACCTCTGCAAACCTGGAACAAAAAAAGATGTTCATAGGCCTGGCATCCAGGGCTCTGTAACCTCTACTTTACAGGTGCTTGCCTCAGCGATGCCTTGTGCCCATCTGTTTTTGTTTTTTTTTTGAGGAGAGAGGGCATTCTTTCTCCTCCCTCACTATCTCACTCTGATGCCTTTTGCTGAGTGGATACCCTGGGGACAGCTGCAGGTAACTCTTTCCCGGAAGAGCTGATTGCTGCTGGAATAACCGTCCAGCTCAGTGCCCTGCCCCCATGATGACTTAAGTCATGCCACCAGGGGATAATGCTTTAACAGAGCATCCAGCAGCAGCAGCTTCTGCACATCCTCCAGGGATCCAGCCCTTGGAGGGATCAAGTCACAGACGATGGCAAAGAATGCTGTCTACTGGTGAGGGGGCCAGCCTGCAAGTGACCAGGGACAGCCTGGGTTTAGACATACCCTCTCGCAGAGCGGCTGGCTATATCTGCAATGAGAAACTGAGTGCTTTGTCACCTGTGGTGTCAACAGCCCCGGAATAACTTGTGGCTGCTGTCTCTTATCCCAGCTCTGCTGGCTCTTATGGGTGGCGGTGTGGGCCTCTATTGATGGTAAGTAGGAAGCCAGAAACATGTGAGGACCTGGGAGCAGGACCCTACTGTGAGTTCTGAGGCATTGAGGAGACCTGCAGAGGAGGGCTTGGGCTGAACAACAGATGGTGGAGGGGGCTGGGTAGCGTATGCAGGAAGGTAAGTCGTGGGCTATGGAACCTAGCACTGAGGTGCTGGGTCAGAATCTTTCACAACCTCCATTCTGTAGGCAATAGGAGCAAATTTCTGCATGTTGGCTGGGCTTGAGGGCTGTTGCTTTCCCTGTTAGGTTTCTTTCATGCCTGGTTATGATGGAGTCCTTACCAAGTAACACTCCACTCAGGAGATGATGGGTCCCCGGGAACTCTCTGTTTGACTCCTCCTGGGGCCCCCTTGCCCTACTCTGTGCCCTGCCCCAACACCTTCTTATGTGGGCCTTCTGCCTTGGTACTTTAACTTAGGCATACCTAACTTAACTGGCCACCTAACTTAGGCATACCTGACCAAGGATTAGAGCTCCCAGCCACTGCACTACGCTGTACTCTGTGACTTTGCGGTGCCAGCATGGAGCATCTGTGGATCAGTAGTGCCCTGGTCTTATGTTCACTTGTTCTTGGGGTAGAGAACCTTCCAAAATGGTAGAAAGTACCAAAAGATGTCAGATCTGTGAGGTCTCAAGGACCCATCCAGTGCCACTGGGTACTCCACTTTGGCTGCACATGAAAGCTGCCTGGAAGGTTCTAAATAAAACTGCCTTTGCCAATTTCTGAAAATGATGATTTGATTTTTATGAGATGGGGCCTATTAGCCAATTTCTAGGTGCTTCTAAGAGGAAGACTCGCTGTTCCAGCCTTAAGGAGCTCAGATGTCTGGGAGGGAAATGACCAGTGGTGGAGGGGCTGCCAGGAGCTGCTGGCAGAAGGTCTGCTCTGTCCCCACCAGGGCTCGCTGTACTTAGGGCTTCCTTTTGCTGTGATAAAACAAAGCAGCCTGGGGAGGAAAATTTTATTTCAGCGTAAAGCCTGTAGTCCACCATCCAGGGATGGCAAGGTAGGAACTCAAGGCCATGGAGAGGTGCTGATTACTGAGTAGCTCAGTCAGCTTCCTCATAGCATCCAGGACCACCAGTCCAGGGATGGCACTACACACAGTCATTTGGGCTCTTCCCCACTAACCATCAATTAATAAATGCCCCACAAACTTACCCACAGGCTAATCTGGTAGAGGAATAGTCTCAACCGAGGTTCTCTCTTCCTAATAAAATGACTACAGTTTGTATCAAGCTAACATAACAGAATATTTTTTTTGGGTGGGGGTGGGACTCTGGAGTAACCTAAAAAAATCATACCTAAGCCTGTGTTGGAGAGACAGCTCAGTGGTTAAGAAGACCCCAATTCAGTTCGCAGTATCCACTCCCTGGTGGCTAACAATCACCTGCAGACCGGGTGCCCTCTTCTCATCTCTCTGGGCACTGCACACACGTAATGTTCATTCACACATCCAGACAAACATCCACACACATGAAATAAAAACAGTTTAATCTTGATGGAGTGGATCTTCATAGGTTCAGTGGTTAAAGGCATGTACTGCTGTTGCAGAGGGCTCAAGTTTGATTTCCAGCTCCATATCAGGTGACTCTCAACTTCCTGTAACTTTGGTTCCAGGGAGAATTGACTCCTCTGGTCTCCAAGGGCACCTTCACTCACATCCACACAACACACAACTGAAAAAATAAACCCAATAAAATAACAACAATAATCTTTTTAAAATACCTGTTGGAATTTGCATGTTGTTGGAGAACATCCTCCATAGAACCTCCATGCATCCTTTCACTCAGTTTCTGTGCAGACTTCTAACTCAGAGATAACAGGATTTGTCTTACATCTGAGCACTGGGGTGGCAGTGGGTGACCCTGTGCCAGACCTTTGTCTAAGTCCTTGAAGCATTTGAGGTCTTTGTTAATTGTATAATGATTTCTGAAACAGGGGTTTCTCGGTGTAGTGCTAGCTGTCTGAAACTAGCTCTGTGGACCAGGCTGGCCTTGAACTCAGATATCCACCTGCCTCTGCCTTCCGAGTGCTGGGATTAAAGGTGTGAGGCAACACTGCCTGGCAGACGATGAATTTTTGCCCCCAAACTGGCTTACAGCATTTTATTACTTTGGTCAGTCCTGAGAACCTGGTGGGGCCTAATAGCTTCAGCTCTGCCCTTTGGAGACCTCTTTGACTGACTGCCCATGGAAGACGGTTGGGAACCAGAGTCCGCTTGCCCAGGGCAGCATTCTTTGGCAGTGTCCTGGGAGCTTCTTGGCCCCTGGGCTGCGTGGTCACAGCTGGTAGGCTGGCCCTCCCACAGCGGAAGGCTCTTTCTTAGACAGCCTAAGACTGCAGAGAAGCAACAGTTTCTACCAGAAGCTGGAGGTGTGGCTACCTTCTTCCCCAGGAGGACCACCCATTCTGGGGCTCTGAAAGTCCACACTTCAGAGAGGCGTGTCTTGCTGGAGAGGAGAGCCTTTGTGGAGTGAGGTGTGGCCAGGAGGCAAAGGCCCCTGATGCTGGGGAGAGCAGGTACGCTCTGAGTTCTGAACTCATTCTGTAAGGGGGTGGCCAGCTTTCAAGGAAAGATGACCCCATGTGTGGGTAAAGAGTGTTTTTCAGGGTCAGGGGCTACCTGTTAGGAGGATGCATGGCAGAATTCTGGTTTCCTTACAAGGCTTGTGACTGGTTTGTATTCTGTAAGTCTAAGATAGGATTTGGTTGCAAGCGATGTAACTCCCCAAGAATCAGAAAAAAAAAATTCACTTTCATTGAGATATAATTCTCTTACTGTATGATTTCTTATTTAATGTATAGAATTCAATGGAGCTTATCTTTAGAGATAAGTAGCAGCATCACAGCTTTATAAAATTATTCTATGTATATGTGTGTCTGTTCATTTTGTTTATAGGTGTGTGTGTGTGTGTGTGTGTGTGTGTGTGTGTGTGTGTAGGAACATGTACATGTAGAAGCCAGAGGAAATCCTCGAGTGTTGTTCTTTCTCTGGCATCCACTCCTCCCCATCCCCCACCCTAGATGACACAGTCTTTCACTGACTTGGAGTTCAACTTGCTTGGTTGACCAGCAAGCCCCAGGGATCTGCCTGTCTTTGACTCTGACAAACTGGGGTTACAAGCACACATGACTCTGCCAGGGCTTCTCAACATGGCCTCTGGGGCTAGCACTCAGGTCCTTATGCTTGCATGACAAACGCTTTGCTGCCTGTGCCATCTCCCAGTCTTGATAGATCACCTTTAGCTGCAACCCTTCTTTCTACCACCCGGACCCCGGGGCAAGCACCAATCTAGTCTGTCCACCGCAACTGCCGCTCTGCACAAATCACAGATGAACAGTGTCTTGTGTGGGCTGGTGCTTGCCTCCTCTCAAGCAGTGCAGTCTGCCCAGGTGCGTCCCTCTCATCATGACATCACTTTCTGCAGTCAAGCAAAGTCCCATTGCACAGACAGACCTCTTTGTATCCCTTCCCAATCCAGAGCGACTGAGTTTGTGTCGGTGGCAGTTTTGGCTATCGTGGATTAGGCTGCTGCGACCTTTGTGTCCAGGTTTGTATGTGGACATGAGTTCAGCTCTTGAGACCGTTTCTAGGTGGCTTTTTAGGAGCCAGATCAAAAGCACGAGAGCCTCCAGGAAAAGGACTTGCTAGAAGGAGAACGCTTGTTCCTTGGTTGTGTCCCTGGACCGGGTGGCAATTTGCAGTCACCCTTAGGAGAGCTTGCCATTCAGTGTGCAGTATCCTGTGAGGGCTCATGAAAGCTGTCCTGGTCCCTTCCCAGCAGTGGTCTGTGTCTGTTCTATAATGCTTCAAATTTTCACGTATAATAAAAGTTACAGTGAAAAGCCTGTGTGTGGATACATGAGTGGGAACTTAGTTGGCCCAGTGTCCTGACGTCCTCTCTGCTCTTCTCTAATCTTCAGTATAGGGCACAGTCACGTGATTAAGATGGATTTATGAGTCATGAGAGGAAACTGGCCTGTACAGGTGAGAGTACAGGGCTAGGTGAGAGGAGCATGGATTCTAGCTCGGCAGCTTTCCTTAGCCTGGGCTCCTAGGGAACTTGCTTATGTTCATGCCCTGCCCTCCCCGGACTTCAGTTTCCCTGTCACTGAGACAAGGTAGCATCGGCTGAGGCCATCACTCTCAGACTGCATTTGAGATTGGAGCCTCCTTGGAGACAGCCTGCTGGCATCCTCACACAGCCCACTTCAGTCCACATGATGCTTACCCAGGAGCTCTGGGAGGTTTTCCTAGCTTGTGGACAGGCTGGGCAGGGATCAGAGCAACCAGCCCTAGCCAAGGACAGATGAATGTGGGTATAGAAGCCCTTCAGCTTCCTCTCAGCAACTAGTCAAATACTGCATGCCATCCTTTGTTGATATCCTGTAGTGATATTCTGCAGTTCTCAAGTTCTGGTCAGGGCATTAATCCAGCATAGCTGTTCTTCCTAAATCTACCTGTGCTTTTCTTTTTTCCTAGGTAGCAGACTTTGGGGTGCTCACCCTGAGGAATTTTTGTTGTTTGCTATCTTCTGCCTGAGCGCAGGTGCTTTCTGGCTACGATACTTCCGAGCCAGGTAAGGGAGCCTTACTAATCTATGCAGAGCACACACCTAATGCTTGTACTTAATCATCACTGCAAACAGGCGTGAGCTGGATAGAGTCAGCAGGATCGCCATGCCTAGTCTCAGCTGAGAGTCGCCAGGAGAGAGGCCCAGGGAACTCAGTGGCTGAGTATGATGAATGTGGATGGCAAATCATCTGGGAACTTTCACATGATCTTCAATGGATGTGTGTGGTCCTCCAGGGCAGGGGTCCTTGGGCTGGGGATCTCATGATCTGGCTGGGCCTGAGTTTCCTCCAATGAAAATGCAATCCTTGAACTTGGATCATTTACCTGGAGTCTTAGCACTGGTCTCTGAGCTCCACAGAGCCACCTGTCTGCCTGGTGACCTGGGGCATATTGTTCTGGAGACAGAAGAAGGGATTGTGATGGTATCTAGAGGAGAGAGGTTTACAGAGGGGCAGATGCCGGGCATTGGTAGCTGGCCACTGACTTTCCGCAGTGTGGGAAGCTCTTTGTCTTCTGGTCAGGTTTTGCTCCCATGTGTGGAACTACAGACCAAGAGACTTTCACAGGTTTCATTGGAAAGGGGCAGTCTCCTTGGAACTTAGACTTGGAAGGTTCCTAAGGCTTCCCCCAGAGGAGGGACTCGCATGTCTCCTACCTACTAGCCCCTTTCCTCTCTGTCGCTATAGACACAGGACAGGTTTAAAGATGCTTGTTGAGTGCTTGAAGGTTTGCAAAGCAGCCCCTTGTCTCGGCCATCCAGGCTAACACCATGTAGAAAAAGAGGGTGATCATCTTCCAGGCACCTTCACTGGTGAGACTTTAGTATCAGCATTGCCACCATTCCTCTCTCTGTGACTGTGGAGGCTGAGCCTGGAGACGACGCCCTGGCTGGTCCGTCTCTTCCGTCTGCAGCGCAGTAGATAAGAGTGCCGTGTGCTTGGCCTTCTTCGAAGGCAGCAGGTCTTGCTTCCTGTCTCTGGACAGCGGCTGTGTGCACAAAGCTCAGAAAACAGGTTCAGCAGGTTGTGTGTCCTGATCAGCAAGGCTCTGGCAGGCTCACGTCCCCCAGTGCTGACTTCTCTGGTAGGAGGACGGCTCTGGCCCACGGGGTCCTGTGACTCTAGGGAGGGTTAGACCCTATTGGCTGTGGCCCCAGCATCAGATTTTCTCTTTAGGGACAGTCTGCCTGTAGAGCAGCCTATTGATGTGACTGTAGCCGCCATGCTGTCAAAGAGGAAATCTTACTTCTGCTCATGACTAAATACACAAAGGGCAGGAACTCCGCTTGGCAAATGGCCCTGTTTACTTGAGGCTGCCTTCCCTGAACTCAGGCAAAGTTCAGGTACAGTTGCTTGCAGATACGGGGACTCTGAGTTCCTAGAGCACTGCAGCCTGCACGCTCAGCTTTGCTCTGCACCAGCAGGGCTTCCCAGTCAGCAGCGACTCACTGAGAGCTGGAGGTCTCTCGGTAGAAGTCTTTTCCTCCCAGGAGTAAGCCTGTCTACTCTGTAGCCCTGTGGCTTCCCGTGCTGGTGTCCCTTTTCTTATCAGACAGAAAGAATTTATTGGAGGCTGTGAGCAGCTATCCACGGGGAGATCTTGGACTTTACCTTACATGCAAGTGCTTTTCAGCCAGGTTCAGGCAGGTCCAAACAGGGCTGACACACGGCATGGCATTTTGACAAAGTGCTTTTATCTAGAAGTAAATTTGTTTCTTGAAACAATTGGTTATGAAGTACCTGTTTTAGTCAGCTTTCTTCTTCCTCTTCTCCTCTCCTTCCTTCCTCCTCCTCTTCTTCTTCTTTGTTTTTTGTAAGACCAGGGTTTCTCTGTGTAGCCTTGGCTGATCTGGACTCACTTTGTAGACCGTGCTGGTCTCGAACTCACAGAGATCTACCTGCCTGTGCCTCCCAGAGTGCTGGGATCACAGGTGTGCACCACTGTGCCTGCTATTTAGTCAGCTTTCTCCATGTCCCAAAATGCTTTAAAGATGGGAAACTTGGCTTTGGCTCATGGTTTCAGATGTATCAGCTCATGGGTCCTGTGGCAACATAGTGCCAGAGTGCATGGCAAAGGAAGAGAGAGAGAGAGAGAGAGAGAGAGAGAGAGAGAGAGAGAGAGAGAGAACACATGCAAGTGAGCTAGTGCAATCAGGCTTCCATGATGTAACTTTCTTCCTTTCTTTAGGTTCTACCTCCTAAAGCTCCCATCCCCTGGGAACCCTGTTACTTGAGTACCCAGCTTAAATGACATGGCCATTTGAGGACATTTCAGATTTAAAGCCAAACGGCACTTATACTATTTCATTCATTCATTATTAGCGTATATTAGCTAATGATGTTAACATTTCATAGCTAATAACATCTATTGTGACATTTTCATTCTTTCATATAATGTACTCTGAACATAGTTGCTCCCGTTATTCTTTCGTGTCCGCCCTCCACCATCTGATAGTCTCTTTCCTTTTCGCAAGAAGCTCACTTTGACCCTTAATGTCTCTATATGTATGTATGTATGCACACACGCGCGCACACACACAGGATAGTGAAACTAAAATCTAATGGAAAGTGCCACAGCTTCCAAATGGCTATTGTAACTGGATTGTTAGAACACCTCAGTTGTTCGTCGAGATGTGTACATGTTGGATATGGCTAATTTCAATGCATGATGTTTTTTTATTAGCAAGCTCTTTATAATGAAGTTTTAATTAGTTTGAAAAATATGCAGAAAACAGTTTCAGTCTTCATTGTGCACACAGACCACACTTTCTTTATCCACGTGTCTATTGCCAGCGGCCTAGACTGCTTCCACGCTAGGTGACTGTAACTAGTGCGTAATCAACATGGAGAAGAGGTCTCTGTGCTATGCCCACCTGGAGCCCTTCAGGTACATAGCCCGCTGTGGAATAGCTGGGTCACATGATGGTTCTCTGTTTGGTGTTTTTGAAGATCCTCTGTACTGATTTCCATAGAAACTGCATTGGTTTACATTCCCACCAGCAGTGAATAGGCCTCCTCCTTTCCCACATCCTCGCCAGCACTCATTGTTTGTCTTCTCCATGATAGCCAATCTGCCTGGAGTCAGATGGAATCGCAGTGTAATTCTGGTTTGCATTTCCTTGATGCCTAAGGATGTTGAATACTTCCTCATGTGTTTACTGCTCACTCATACTTCTATTGAGAACTGTCTGCTCAATCTCTTTGTGCACTTGCTCACTGACTGTTTGGTCTTTGAGTTCTCCGCAGATTCCACTGCAGTAGCTTAGGCAGTAGGATGCCCAGGCATTCATGTGTGAGTTTGTTTGGAAACATGATGTGCTGTACACCCAAACTCTTAGCGAGAGAAAAGGAAACTTCTTTTCCTTGGCACACTAGTGCACCCATCTGGACCCTGGGATATTAGGCCCACACTCTACTAAGACACAGCTACATGCCTTCCCCCTTTCTGGATTTGGCAGCTGTAATTTTCTGGTTGTTTGAATATATGAACTTCACTGCCACAGACTCATGTTTCAGACAGAACAGAGGGCTTCTGGTTGCTCCGTTCAGGGTGGAGACTGACAGAAGGTGGCCTCATCTATAGGAACATACATACACACGTATGTCTCTTGTCAGTCCTAGGAGGATGTTCCACCTGGGTCAGCAGGGAGGTAAGGCACTGGACATCAGCAGAGACCTCGGACCTGGTCACTGAGGGCCCCAGGAAGCGTCAGACTCTCGCAGCCCGTCCTTTGGAAATACCTGCCTGCTTCTTCCCACCACCTCTGCTTTAAGAACACCTTTCTCTGTCCTTTCTTACAGATCTAGCACGCTGGCTTCTGTATTAACTTTGGGGTTTTGCCTGCCTGGTCTTGCTTCACCTAGGATCTGTTCCTGACTTTGTAGACTTGGCTTTTTTTTCATTTGTAAGGTTAGGAACCTTCTTCCTCTCTCCTCCCCGTCCCTTGCCTTATCAAAGAGAGGGAGGGAGCCAGTAGGTGGCAGATGTCTTAGAGCAGTAAGTTCTCAACCTGTGGGTCACAGCCCTTCTGGGCAGCGTTGAATGACCCTTTCCTAAGACCACTGGAAAACACAGGTGCTTATATTTCAACTCAACAACAGTAGCAAAATTAGTTATGAAGTAACAACGAAAATAATTCGATGGTTTGGGGTTACAACATGAGGAACTGTATTAAAGGGTCACAGCATTACGAAGGTTGAGGACCACTGCCTAGGAGCTAGAGTTACCTCATGGGCCAATGTCTGCACCCCATGACTGTACCTATGCTGAACTGTTTATGCTGAAACGAGAGGTGCGTGTGTTTAGATGCCTGCTGATACCTCTTTGTTAGGGTCTAGGTTGTCATCCAGTGGTGCTTTTGTTTTGTTGGACAAGCATCCGGCTGTGCTGTTGTTTGCTCTGTTGCCATCTGTGGCTCAGCACTGTCCCAGGAGCATCAGCTGATGGAGTGAGGAAAGGAAGAAGCTGAGCATCCCTGTATCACCTGCTTGTGAAGATAGAGGCGGATGGAAATGCACCCTTGGGTGCGTCTTCCCCTGTGCCTCTTCGATTCCCTACAGTTTGACATACATTGCTGATTTCTATTCTCTTCACCTTGACAGTAGGTCGATGAGCTCTGACCACAGCTCACAGATCCCAGCTCTCCTGTCCTCATCATGCTCTGTCTAGGGGGTGATTACGGCAGGGCCAGAAATAACCCCACTCATTCCATTCCCCACCTTGATAAAGAAATCATCTCCAGCAACACACAGACACAATGTGACCTTGGGCCTTTTCGGGCTCCTTTGTGTGCACGTGAACTCAGAGCAGCCTCCTTGCTCCACTGCCTGACAAGGTATATCTGGAAACCACCAAGGTCTACTCAGAGCTGTTACCTTCTATAGCAACATGTATCTACTGAATTTGTGATTCTGTCTACCATGGTGGAGTGCGGCAAGTGTGGGGTGGCTGTATAAAAGTCCACAATATTCCTTCATTTTGGTCTCCAGGAAGTTCATCTGTGCTTCACTGGGAGACAGGACACTCCCAGTACTGCCTGGTGCTTTTCCTCAGTCCCTGGGAAATAAGAGAGATGGGGTGTCCAGAGGTGGCCCAGAAAGAAACTCCCCTTGACAGCCGGCCAACCCTGAGGTGGAGGAGGGCCACATGCAAAGCTGCTGGAAAACAGGCACAAGAAGAACACTGAGAACCCTGGGCCTGGGTTCTATCTCATGTGTAGGTCAAGCAAAGGCCAGAGCACTGCGCAGAGAGGGCTGAGGACTAGGCCGGGGCCACCTTCTCCCTTTACCAAGACTGGAGGTGCTGTTGACAGTGGGACTTCTTGGATGTGGGAACATTTCAGTGTGTCTGAAAGCCAAGTGCCCCTCCTTCCTTGCAAATCTGAGAGCGGCTCAGATGGTTGGGTAATGCAGTCATGGATGGAACCCTGAGCCTTCCACAGCCAGCAGCTCCTGTGTGCAGTTTTTATTTTTATTTTATATTTTTATTTTTGCATGCAGGAACTGCTTCGCACACATTCAGGCAGGGAGTCTACCTGGGCTCCTTCTCTCTAGGGCAAAGTCAAGCGTGCCTCTTTCAAGGTTAGTCCTCATTTGGTCCTTGGTTACGCTGTACAGACTGAATGCCGGTGTTTGCTGGGGACATGAGAAGGCAGCAGGAAGGTATCTGCTTCCTTCACCATGGTTATTGTAGGCAGAGGCCCTAGGATAGCTGGGCTGGGGAGATCCCTGTCTGGACTGACTGCACCGTCAGGATAGGGGTCAGCTGTACTGGGCAGCATGGCCACCAGAGAAAGCACTGATCAGGGACCTCCCCAGGCTGCTGCATGTTCCCTCTCTTCACTGTTTCCCCTGATGGGCTAAGGCAGCAAAGAAACTGCTGTTCCCAGGTGAAGCTTTTCTGCAGTGGTTGCTGGGGCTAGGAGTTTCCTCCTTGCTACTTCCTTAAAAGCCCTGGGCCCCGCAGGGCTGTGGCTCTCCTTGGGCCCAGATGATGTTAATGATTAACCTGTGAGCCTCTGCTGCTTGCTGTCCCCTCTCTACTTGCACATCAGCAGCTCTTGCTCTTGAACTGGAGCCAAGGAGTATTGGGGAAGGGCAGCAGTCTGAAAGCAGGAGGAGGGTGGAACCCCAGGCCATTCCTTTTAACTCTAGAAAGAGGCCAGACTGGATCATTCTCAACACAATTCCACCCTTGAATGTGGCACCCTAGTAGCACCCTGCAAACCAAGAGACTCTGCCAACCTTTAAAAGAGTCCATGCAGAGGGCTCTGGAACCCTCTGAACTGTGTGAGAGGGTTCAGGTGTCCTGCCTGGGTGGCTTTCCTCTGAAAGCAGCTGCCTGCCCTCTCCGGGCTGCATTGCCACCCTCTGTCCGTCTGCTTACCTTCAGGGGTGGGACACACAGGTGTGTGGAGCCCACTGAGCCTGACAGTCTAGTTGGGGGCTGGAATCAGGCCTCTCCTAGGGCTGGCATCTTTTCCTTTTTAACCTGTCCCCTGGAGGATTTGCCTGAGGCTAGCCAGGCCTGGAAGCCATTGGTGTCTCTACTTTCATTGATTGAGGTCACCTGCTATGTGGCCTGAAAGATCAGTGAGAGTCTCTCCTGAATCTTGCGCAGCTGCCCCCACCTACTTCTCAGGCCCTTCTGCTCTGTGACAGAGCTCCAAAGTGACTACTGTCCTGGCTGAGTGGGAGGTGACAAGCTTGCCAAGCAAGTTGTCCTCCCTTTCTCCATTGTTCCCCATCCAGCTCTCCTCACTGTTCACTCAGTGGGCAGGAGGTGTGGGTGAAGGCCAGTAGTATGATGAGGGGTACCACAGGGGCTGGGCTGGGCTCGGACCAAGTTCCTTCACAGTCTTCACTCTCACTGATTGTAAACAACAGCTCCCTTCTTAAGGGCACTCTCCCCACTGCTAGTGTCTCTCAGGTTAGATGGAATCTTCCTGGTGCCCTCCATCACAACCAGTGGTATGATGAGTATACACAGGTTTCACAGTGTGAGTTTATATGAGGCGCCACATGTCTGGTCGGTGCTGACAGTCACACCCGGGGCAGATCCAGACATGGTGGGTACATGATTGCCCTCTACCCCTTCTTTCAAAGACAGCCTCACAGAAGGGATTGAGTTCCAGATAGAGATGGAGAAAAAATTTACAGGGAAGCAACAGAGGAGGGAGGGTTCTGATGTCACATCTTTATGTATCTCTTCCAGATATTGGTGTGACCCTTCTGAGCAGTGTAGTAAAGCAGAGGAGATGTGGTATTAATGCCCCCTGGAGCCCCGTTTTGTGAGAGCCAGTTGTTCACCTGAGGCTGTAAGACCAGCCATTTGATGCCCGTCTGCAGTCATGCCCAGCGCTGCTCAACTGGCCTATTCAGCCATCCTTGCTGGTTGTCTGGTCATCCCTTGTGGCACCAACTTTCACAACTTCCTTGAACTTCCATCCCAGCCTCCTTCCTCTGGCCTGTATCCCTACAGCACTTTGTTCTTGCTTCCATTATATACAGAATGTGAACTGCTCTTCCTACCAGGTAGCTTCTTTGCTTGTCATTTAGCACTGTAGATGCTTAAGCAAAGCAGAAGCCAGCTTCAGGCATGCTCTTGAACTTCCAGGGAACACACTAGATATTCAGATGCGAGCCCTGACAATATGTAATACAGGGAGACGTTGGAGTATTTCAGGTTTAAGGGAATCCAGAGTTGTAATAGCATGTTTTGGAAGCAAATGTTAAAGGGCAAAGACTCCACAGTTATGGTGTATTATTTTACTTCAAGGTAAAATGTCAAAGTTCTACAAAGGAAATTTGCTGTGAATACAGGTGAGGCCCTTATTATTAAAATCTTTCCTGTGGACCATCCTGCCATGATGTTAAAAACTTTCTTTCAATTTTCTTTATTTAATCTTTTTATTGTGTGTTTGTGGGCACGTGTGCCATGGTTTACATGAACCAGAGGACAGCTTTGTGGAGTTGGTTCTTTCCTTTTACCTTTATTTGGGTTCTTGGCATTGAACTCATGTTGTCAGGCTTGCATGACAAGTGAGTTTATCTGCTGGGACATCTTAATGGCCCTAAAACTATCTTTGAGGATGGCATCAGAAAGATGGGGAACTGAAAGGTCCCAATACTTCTTTTCCTCATAACTAACAAACACCACATGCCAACAAAACAGCTGCAGACAATCTGTGAATGGCACAGAAATCTCAGAGAGTTTCGGAGTAAAGAATCTGAGTTTTGCCACATATTATGGCTGCTATCTCCTATCATCTAGATCATGGTAACTGCAACAGTCTCATCCCACTCTGCTGTCTTCTACAACCATATCCCCATATGGCTATGCTAACCACAGGGCTAAGTCACAGCTATGCAACGCCATCCATGGGGCCTTACTGTCACTCTTATTCCCCTGGGATGCCACAGAACTAGCTATCAAAAAGAACTGGAGTGTTGGTATAATTTTTTTTTTAATGTATACACCTTACCCTTGTTCATTAAATGCTGATTTCTCCCCCACCCCACCCATATTGCATTGTGATACTCACTATAAGCATCCTGTCTCAACTCTTGTGTAAATAGGACAAAATAAAGCAACTAGATACAATGTTGTACAATGGGAGTAGCCAGAGGACAGGAAAGAGGAGAGAAGCTAGAGAGCAGGAAAGGAGCGAGGAGAGCAGAGCTGGAGGAGAGATCTTGGAGGACATGGGGCATGAACCAGACCTAAGATTTCACAAAAAGCAAGTATAATGTGGGAAATCTAAATGTTAGGAAACTGAGGGCTTGGAGGTTTAGGAGGGAGTAAATATTGCCCAGCATTGTGTTCTAGGTTAACTAAAAAACCCAGTCTCTGTGTGGTGATTTGGTTATATAGCTGCTTAGGATTATCAGTAACATTACCAGAAGATAAATCAATAGAAAATATTAATAACCACCTACAACACTGGAGTTACCATTGTGCTTGTCCTTATCCCTTGCCCCCAGTCACTGCTGCACTCTGTCATCTCTGGGGTCTTGTTCCATGGCACATTGACATCTTTCTGGGACATGAAGGCTGTGCCTCCAAGGCCTGCACCATAATACTCATGATACATTGTAGGGGCCTGAAATAATATTCTGCGGTCTCCTAACTTTGGACTCTGGGTGACAATTGTGTACCAACATTTTTAAGACCCCTATTTCCATGGTGACTCACTTCTTGGGGTCAGAACCACCAGAGTCCCCTTAGTTACCACGATGATTTGCTAATGCGCCCTACGCTATGGAGTCAATATGTTCGGGTACATCTAAGAGCCCCAGACTCCAACTTTGTGGAAAACATTCACATACTTATGCCTAGAAAGGGAAGCTGTACCATAAGATATAGATGTCACAGGAATTCTACTAGCCATAGAGTAAAGGGCCTCCGTCATGCAGCTGCTCCTGAACTTCTTGTGGACCATGAAAGACCAAAAGGGATGTCCTTTTCTAGAATGTCCTCAGTAAGGACACGGAAACTTGGAGGACCCATCTCTTTGTCCACTGAAGACCTCAGTGGCCCTTGCTGCTATACCACCATCACTATAAACACCTCAGCTGTGGCTATTGAGACTCCTACAGTTTCCACTGTTATCATTCTCAATTGATAAAGCAGAGTAAAGACTGCCCCACTGTACCCCTGAAATCAGAGCTGCCACACTCCACCCAGCTGGCACCATATACTCAAACAAATGAGATTAACGCCAATCTCTAAGGTTTTGCTCCATAAAATTCTCAGAAATCAATGCGAGAACACAAGAAACATGAAAATAATCAAGGAACTGTGATAACTTCCAGAAGAATCATACTTCTTTAATAACTGACCACAAAGAAATGGAAATATATGAGGTAACTGTAAGGGCATAAAATAATTATATTACAAGACAATATATGGTTCAGTGATATCAGAAAAAGGATATACAAATAACATAAAAAATTTAACAAAGGGCTAGAATTTATAAACAACCAAAAATCTCAAAGATAAAGAGTAGAATAAATAAATAAAACCAATACACAACATTAATGATATTCTCAATAAAATGGAATGTAGTCTATAAATTTTGAGATGAGTTTTTAAAAAAATTGTCCAGTGAGAAGAAAATAGAAAACAAATGAAAAAGTAAAGAAAGTCCCTGAAACTAATGGGAAGTCATTAAGTGAACCAGTGTTCCCATTATAGAAATCTCAGATGGAAAAAATGGAGAGAGACAGGGGTAGGGATGAGAAAAAGAAAGGTCAGTGTCTTAGTCACTGTTCTATTACTGTGAAAGACTCCATGACCACAGTAACTCTTTTACATTTAATTAGGGGCTGGGTTACAATTCCAGAGGTTTAGTCCATTGTCACCATGGTGGGGAGCATGGTGGCAAGCATGACACCTTTCTAGGCATTGGAGAAGTAGTTGAGAGCTACATCTGCAAACAGAGCGAGAGACATTGGGCTTGCCACGGGCTTTTGAAACCTCAAAGCTCATCCCCCAGTGACACACATAGTGATTCCTTGTAATTCTTCTAATCTTTTCAAATAGTGGACTCTTTGGTGACTAAGCATTCAGATATATGAGCCTACGCGAGTAGGGGACATTCTTATTCCAACCACCACAGGCAGAAAGCTCAAGAGAGAATGACTGAAAGTTTCCCTGAAACCTGGGAAAGCTACAAATGTTTAGCTCTGTGGAGGCTCAAAGGCCTCAAATAGATTTTTTTAATTTATTTGTTTTTTTTTATTAATTACAGTTTATTCACTTTGTATTCCAACTGTAGCCCTCTCCCTCATCCCCTCCCAATACCATCCTCTGTCCCTCTTCTGCTCCCTCCCCCAGTACAACCTTGAATGCACCCAATCTCATCTGACCCCAAATAGTTTAATTCAAAGAGATTTTGCACTGAAACACATTACGATCAAATTGTAATGGTCAAGAAAAAATAATTTTGAAAAGAACAAGAGAAAAGTAGCATGTTATAAACAAGAGAATACTCATTAGTGATCAGCATTTCAGTGGATTTCTCAGCAGAAACCCGTTTGGTTATGGAAGAATGGAATGACATATTCCAAGTACATAAAGATTTTCTCAAAAGCAGAGGGAGTTTATAACCACTAGACCTACCTAACGAGAAAATACTACATGACTGCTTCCATAAAAACAAAAGGATATTGACATTTAACATAAAGCAGATGACTGTGAAATTTACTGATGAAGGTAAATTTAAATCCAAGTTTAGAATAAAACTGCAATGGTGTTTTATTCTAAAGGGAAAATGTTAAAAGATCAAAGTATAGGGGACTGGAAAGATGGCTCAGAGGTTAAGAGCACTAGATCCTCTTCCAGGGACCTGAGTTCAATTCCCAGCACTCACATGGCAGTTCACAACTGCCTGTAACTCTGTTGATGCACATAAAATAAATAGATCTTTTAAAAAAGACCATAGTATAGAAAATGAAAAGCTAACTTGTTAGCTGGAAGTGGACACTCCATGATGCAGCATTCCTGAGGTCATCATCCACGATGGAAATTTTTCAATGGATGCACCACCCACAGATCTGTAAGTGAACTCCTACCCATACTCTATAAACAAACCTAATAAAGTCATTAGCTGATCAAAAAGGAATAAAAAAGGAATTATGCATTCATCTCTCTCAATTTTTTAACTGAAGATGCATTGTGACCAGATTCTTCAAGTTACAGACACTGAGACTTCCTCTAGTGATGGACTGTAACCCGGAACTGTGAGCCAACTAAGCCCTTTATCCAGAAACATTAAATATTTGGGACAAACAAAAATGTAATTTTTATGCGATTGAAAACTTATTAGCTGGAAATAGATTGGTTTGGTTTTTAAATGTTTTTAAAAGTTCTCACAATAACCATGAAAGATTTAAAAGAAGACAGAAAAGATATATAGAAGATACTTAAAAGACATAAGACAAGTACTTAAAACATATTACTGTAGAACATTTGTCTAGTCTCAACCCCCCCACCTTCCCACCCCCTCACCCCCCCACAGAGAGAAAGAGAGAGAGAGAGAGAGAGAGAGAGAAAGGAAAACCACAAAACAAGCAGACAACAACATGATTTCAGTAATAAGTCCTTACCTATAAAGTCATTAGAATTTTAACCCAAGTGGATGAAGTTTTTCTACCATAGCAACTGTATGAGTAAGATTGCAGATCCAACTATATGCTGCCTACATGAAACTCACCCAACTTTAAAGACAGAAGTAGTTGGAAGTGAAAGAATGAGAAAGATATTCCTTGCAATAGTAACCAAAAGAGAAATGAAAAATTTATTTAATAATATAAGAGTAAATTCATAAAATATAAGAATAATAAATATTTATATACTCAATTTCAGAGTACTTAAATATTAAAGTCAAAGTTGACATAACGAAAAGGAAGAAATAAATTTAAAAATAATAGTAATAATAATAGACTTTCATCAGGAGATAAATCATCAAGATAGAGAGGAGAGAACTGATTTTAATAGCATTAGACCAAATGGCCCAAGCGGACACATGCAGAAGATAATGTAAAACAGCAGCAGAAAACACATTCTTCTCAAATCCTCACAGAATAGTCACCAGGGCTGATTATAACACAGCTCATGAAATACATCTTAGCACAAAGTACCATAAAATGTTATTATAAGCAATTATGTGTTCATGAGTTGAATAATGTAAAATAAATGTACAATTTCTAGACATATTCAACTCCCAAAAACCAAGTCAGGAAGAAATAGAAAATTTGAAAATACTATCAGTAATTAGAGACTGAATCAGAAATCAAACACCTCCCAACAAAGAAAATCTGGGGAGTTGATCAGTTCACAGAATTTGACTAAACACTCTGGGAAGAATGAACATTAATCCTTCACTAAACTCTTTAAAAAAATGGAAGAAAGAATGCTAAGTTCATTTTACAATGGTGGCATTAACCCAGTAATGAAGCCAGACAAACACACCACATAAAAGATAACTACAAGTGAAGATGATAGGAAATTACTAAGTAAACTAGCTAATTGAAGCCAACAAAGTTAAAAAGGATCATACATTATGATAAAGTGGGATTTATCTTTGGAATTCGAAGATGGTTCAACATCACTAATAAACCATATGATAAATTCAATAGAGGTAGATAAAGCATTTGACAAAATTTACCACTTTTATGGTAAAAACAGAGGTACAATGGAAATATACCTCAACACATAGCAATCCCATAGATGAGCAGATAAAAAACATATTTAACTTTGACTTATTAGTCAAAGTTAAAAGGTTTGCTCTTAAGATCAGGAACTCCACAAAGAGTGGGCACAGGGGTCTTTTCGGAGACTGTTTCCCCAACCAAGGACCATGCATGGATAAAACCTAGAACCCCTGCCCGGATGTAGCCCATGGCAGCCCAGTATCCTAGTTAGGGGAACAGGGAGAGTCTCTGACATGAATTCAATGGCTGGCTCTTTGACCTCCCCCCTCCCCTGGAGGGAGGAGCAGCTTTGCTAGACCACAGAGGAGGACATTGCAGCCAGTCCTGAAGAGACCTGATAAGCTAGGGTCAGCCGGAAGGGGACAAGGACCTCCCCCATCAGTGGACTTAGAGAGGGGCGGGGAGGAGATTCTGAATGGGAGGAAACTATGCCAGCTTGGAGGGTTAGGATGGAATAACTATTGCCCAACATTATGCTCTAGCTTAATTAAATAAACCCTAGTTTCGGTGTGGTGATTTGGGTGTACAGCTGGTTTAGGAATAACCACTGCTTAACTAAAAGATAGCAAATAGATCAATGAATAATAACCCACAGCAAATGGGGTATCAACGTGGGACAGAATTTACAGTAATCTAGCAAGAATGTACATAGAAAGTGAAACTATAGAGTAGTTTTTTAGTTCTGTTCCTTAAAAACAAAGGCAGTTCCTAAACTAGGAGCTCACAGATTCCTGATCAGACAGACCCCTGCAGAGCAGCAAGGCCTCCAGCAGGCTGCAGAAAAACAAAAATTGATACATAGAAACCCCTGAGAGGCAGTTTCTTTAGGTAGAGAAAAAGAGTGGCTCTTTAAGAAGGAAGCTTCTAAAAGCCAGACTTTGTTAGCCAAGGCAGAAAGCAAAACCGTTTGAGAAGGGGTTATTGCTGGTCTGAGGAGCAAACATTTATGGACCTTAACTTTCCAGAATGAGGGAGGGGTCCAGTGAGGGAGGCAGAAAAAATACCTCTCCCTAGAAGCAGGAGCCGGAGACAGACAGAAAAGCCTCAGGCATCTGAACTGGTTAAGGTCTGAAAGGGAAACTGGGTCTAAGAAAGTAAAGTCCTTAGGGAAAGGTTTTGAGATTAAAAAAAGATAATTTTTAGACACAATGACAGTGCTTCTGGATACCATTTGAGTTTGTTTCTCTTTGCATACAAGTAATTTTTTCCCTGATGATTTCAGGGTTGTATATCCTCTTTGGGAGAGATCAGGATAAGTCTTACTTGGAGAAAGAAGAGACTGAGAAAATAGATGATAAATTAAGGGCCATAGAACAGAGGTTGGGGGAATCTTTGAAGCAGAATAGAGAGTATGCAGAGCAATACAGTCTGGTACTTAAAATAACACCAAAAAAGGTGGCTCCAGATGAGAAAAGTTCACAGAAGCTTGAAGAGATTGCAAAATGCCAGCCTATTGAGATGCTAGAGAGAAAGTCTTCAGCTATAGGCCAACTTGGTCAGACTGGATATTGTGTGTGTATTGTTAAGGTTCAATTACTGGATGAAGGTCTATATGCTAAAGTAGAAATGCAGATCCTATTCAGTGTTGTCTTGGAACAAGATCATGTAGTAGCTGGTGTGCTCCCTGTTAGAGCTTGGAGGACTGAAATACATGCACCGTGCCATAGATTTATATTCAGAATTCCAGTGGGCTTTTGCCTTAAATTCTGGAAAGCATGATCCTAAGGTTACACGTTTGTTAGATATGGTGAATGTTTTGGAGATGCCCTTACAAATTGGGGCTGGTGGTACTTCAGCATGTATGTCCATTGGGAATTCAACAATATTTTATTCATTATGACATAAAAACTGTTACAGATATAACTTATAATCCTACAGTTCAAACAAGTATGAAAATATCTAACAGTAATTTTAAAAAGATGGTCATAAAACAGAAGAGAACTACATCTCCCCAAAATAGATTAAATAATGATTTATTAATTTTAAAATGTTTAAATGAGATGAGTAGCACACCTGCTAAGACAGTGGAATTTAGAAAAGACTGCTGAATTAGAGCAGCATGTAAAGGTTCCAATTCCAAAATGGAGATCAGGGAATGTGTTTCCCTGGGGAAGAGGTTTTGTGTATGTTCATAAAGGAAAAGAGAAGTTACAGGTTCCATCAAAACTAATAAAAATCAGATATGACAAAGGAAGACCACCAGAAGATCTTGGCCACACACCAGAAGAGAGAAATCAAGAAGACTAAACAGAACACGTAACATAAATTGCTGATCCCTTCACATTGGAACAACTCTGAAACTGACCGAGACTTAAAATATGTCTCCAGCTAAAACTTCAACAATCCATGGCCAATGAATCATTGGCTGCAATATCTTCAAAATTTATTATGCCATTCTTTTAATTGGCATAGATAAAATTGGTTTACAGTTTCGTTTCATCCTGCACATCTCATGCATTTATAATTTTAGGACTGTATAATGCTTGTGAGAAATTATGTTTGCAGAACAAAAGGACTGAACACCAGAGATGCTGGATCAAACCTGACAGAACCCATCCTTCAGCATGCTGAGATGTTGACACATCTGTCAACACTGACAGATCCAGCATCTTGCATGTTCTAGCATTCTGCTTGTTCATGCCTCAGCTGCTTCAATTGCTCTTTCCCATCAAAGCCTGCTCCCAAGAGAGCTTTGAAGAAAGCTACTAATCTCAATTGGTCCAGCATTTTAGACTGATCCAAACAGGACTTCTATTAAGCCTGAAATTTCAAATGTTAATGCTTGCTTAATTAACCATTTTCTCCAATTTCCTTTGGGCCCCCTAATAGGATTCCTGTGTGTTCAAAAAGTCAGCTAGAAAAAAATTCATGAGAATGACATCCAGTTTCCTTTATGGGGGGTTGCGTAGGTTTTTGGTTGTTTTCTGTGGCTATATGAATGTTTATTGTCATAGGGAGGTGTTATAAATTATTGATGGGTCTTAGTCAGAGAGAAAACAAGGTTAGACTCAGGGATTTCTGTCTTTTCCTTTTTCTTTTCTCTATCTTTCTTTCTTAGATAAGGAGAAAAGAGATAGAAAGAAAGGAAGGAAGGAAGAAAGAAAAAGAAAGAAAGAAAGAAAGAAAGAAAGAAAGAAAGAAAGGGGAATACAGGGATATCTTATAGGAATAGTAAGACAAAAGGTAGATTATTGAATCTACTCAACTTAAGATTTTATTTGTTATTCTCAAATAAGGTTATTTTTTTTAGCTCTGGTATAGGATTTTGTATATTGGTACAAAAATAAGTATTTTCAGTACATTGGTAAATTTTAGTATGTTGATACAAATTCAAGGCTACTTCCAATACTTTTAAACTGCTATTACAAACTGTTTAGGGTATTAGGTAATGCAAGCTAATTGCTAGTTAATCAACTCATAGTCATGTCAAACAATACTCTAATTTATCACAGTAGTATACATCTTAGGTTTTAGCGGATAGATATGATTTTGTAGACAGGTCATTTACATAAAGATAATTAAGTCTTCAAAAACTTCAGAGACATACAGAATATGGCATTTTAAAATGTCTTTATTGTTTTAAAGATTCTTTGACAATGAGACAGGTCATCTCCTGGCAGCACCCCACCTTCCTCAAAGATAATGATGAGCATTGAAGAATCTCCATATGGAGATGGCTTCAAACATGGCAAATGAGCCACATGAGCAAAAGAAAATACCCTCATTTCATGACAGATAAAATTCTGCCAAAAATGGGCAAGCTTAAATGCAGGAGAAGTCGACTGCTAAACTCTGCCAAGAGAGAGTAAGCAAGTCCCAAATAGTTCCTGTTTCATATATACGTTTGTCAAATATTCTGAGTCATAAGTCTGAAGATGATGCTCCAACATTATAGAGAATTACAGGTGACTGTTCAGGCAGCAAACTGTCTCTGTCAATTTTTTTTTTTTTTTGAAGCTGCTAACTTGCACTTCCTATTTTCTCCAGTAACTAATTTTATTCTTTCTCAAGTCTCTGGTGGGGTTGAAGACCAAATAGTTATAGTTCCACAATTAAGCTTAACTTGTTTAGAATTTAAGAAAATGCTTTCATATGTGTAATACCAATAAGGATAAAAGTTAATTTAGGTACAGCACTCTAAACTTGTCAAGATAGGATAGATAATCAAATATTTTCTCCTAAGTTACCAAATGCACATGAACTGGACATTGCATATGTAAATCTTAGCTAATAGTTGTCATAACTTTTATAATTATTATTGTATTGAAAGAAAAGGAGCCTTTTTTTGGATTTAAAGGGAGGAAATGTTGGTATAATGTTCTTGTGAAATGTATACAATTTACCCTTGTTCATTCAAATGCTGATTTCTCTATCCCACTATCTGGTTTTCAATCCAGACACTGCATTGTGATGTTTATTCTGAGCATCACCTGCCTCAAGTTTGTGTAAGCACGCCACCATTTGTTCTCTGTAATTGTCAATTAAAACAACCAGCCAATGCTGTGCACTGGAGAGAATGGGGTGGGACATCCTGGTTCGGAGGGGAGGAGACAGAAGCGAGTGGGAGGAGTCAGGGAGAAGAGATTGGCAGGAGAGGAGTTGGAACCATGAGGAGAGATGAACCGGACTTGAGAAATGACTAAAAAGCAAGTGTAATGTTGGAAATTCTGAAGGGGAGGAAACTATGCTGGCTTGGAGGGTTAGGACGGAATAACTATTGCCCAGCATTTTGCTCTAGCTTAATTAAATAAATCCTAGTCTCTAGTGGTGATTTAGGTGTACAGCTGGTTTAGGAATAACCACTGCTTAACTAAAAGATAAATTGATAATGAATTTTAATAACCCACAACACTTTATTTTTATCTTAATTTATCAATATTATTGTTAATGTTGTTGTCATTGTTATTGTTAAGTGTGTACATCTTGCACACATGGAGGTCAGAGAAAAATTTTAGGGAATTATTTCTCTCCCTTCGCATAGGTCACACTGTCAACTTCAGAGTGTCAGTCTTGGCAGCAAGTGTCTTTACTAACTGAGTCATCTTGCTAGCCCAGTTTTGTTCTTCTCTGTGCGTGAATGAAAACCCCATTGCATATGCATATACAGGCATATATACATAACATACATATGAACATACATCACATTTTCTTTATTCATGGATGGACACCTTGGCCAGTTCCATAGCTCTGCTATTGTGAATGCTGCATCAATGAACATGGGGGTATGCAGACATCCCTATTTTTTTTTCTGATTTTGGTTACTTAAGGTATATAACCAGGGGTGCTATAGCAAGCACCCTCAGAAGTCATTCTATTTTTAAGTAATTTTGAAAAATCTTTATGCTCATTTCCATGGAAGTTGGACTAATTTTCATTCCTGCCAACAGTGTACAGTGCTTCCCCACATCCTGCTATTGTTGCCAGCACTTGGTGTTTCCTGTCTTGATAATAGCTATCTTGGCTAGGCTGAGGTGGGATCTCAAAGGTTTGATTGTCATTTCTTCAATGACTGCACATAGTGAATACTTCTTTGGTGTATTATTGGCCAATTGTACTTCTGAGAACTGTTTGTTCAGTTTACTTGCCAAAAGCATGTTACATGTAGGTGTGAAATGGTCATGAAATCAATTGTTTTGCATAATCAATATACATTAATAAAATAGTTTAACAAGGCCATTACTAATACCACTAATATTTTCTGTAGAAATGAAAGAAAACAACCTAAAATTTATAAAGACACCTGCAGGAGCCAAAGCTATTTTGAGCAGAAAAAACATAGCTGGTGGCATTACATGTTCTGATTTAAACTATATCACAAAGCTGTAGTAACCAGAGCATCATGGTGTCAGCTCAAGGGCTGAGGTGCTTGATGTTTGTCTCAGAATCGAGAATCCAGGGTAAACTCACATCTATGTGACTGGTGCTAAGAGCACACTAGCAGAGGGTGGGCTCAGGTAAATAGTGGATGGGGAAAGTCGCACCCACTTGCAAAGGAAGGAAATTAGATTCCTATCTTACAGTATACTCAAATATTAACTCATGCCAGGCTTGATGGAGTAGGTTTATAATCCCAGTTACTTGAGGGACTGAGGCAGGAGGATCGTGAGTTTAAGGCCTATCTGGGAAGGAGCTCAGTAGCAGAATGCTTGCTCAGCATTTGCAAGGCTCTTGGTTTAGTTCCCAGTACCACACAACGAAGCCAACTCAAAATGGATGGGAGGCTGGCACATGAAGCCAGAGCCACAAAACAAGAAGAAACAAGGGCTGAGTCTCCCTAACACTGGTCTTGGGGACTTTATGAATATGACTCCCAAAACATAGGTAACAAAATGAAGACAGACAGATGTTGCTACATCAGACCAGCAAGGAACAAAGGAGGCCTGTACAAGCCTTTGGCAAGGTGGTTGACCCAACTGAAGAGGGCAAAGAACCAATGTAAACATAACTTTTAGTTACTTGATTCAACTGTCAGTCTTGGAGGCTTCCTTCTGAATAAGCTCACCTTTTCTAGTTCTTTCTGAACGCTTGCTGGCTGTTTCAGTTCAGCTGTTCTGGCTCAAAACCCATCCCCAAGGTGAATGATTCAAAGCGGCTTCTTTCAACTTCTGAATTTCTCTGCCTCTGAACTCCATGATCTGCACTGCCCCGAACTGCACAAAGTCAACGGCACTGCACTGTGTATATTGTGCTGTACTGAGCTCAAGTCTACTGCACTGTCTTCTCTGCTGAACTCTTTTCTGTGTTGTCTTCTCTTTCCTGCCTCTTACGAGAGTTGGGTGTATTCTGTCTCTGATGCATTCCTTCAAATCTTTCTCTGATTCGTCACTGCGACTGCTCCTCAAATGTGGGTGCTTCCTTCTACAAACTGACTTTACCTTCATTGTTTGGGATTAAAGGTGTATACTAAGGGGGTGTCTGTCTTTCAGCCGAAGGATTAAAAGTGTTTCATTCCAGCCAGATCACACAGACCTAGAAGGAATTTGGATGTGCTCCCTTGCCAGAGCAGTCATGTTGCTGGATTAGACCCAATAGATGCGTATCTTTTTAAAAGAAGAAATGGCCAACTGCCTGTGAGAAAGACACAACGGAACTTATTATCATAGAAACTCACAGGAAGATCTCAGTGAGAAGGTCAAATGATAGAAGTGATAAGGAAGTGGGGAAAAGAGACACTTGCTCCCTGTTGGAGGGACTGGAAGCTGGTGTAGCTGTTATAGGAGACAACATAGGCATTCATCCAAAACTAAAAAGAGAAACACAGTGTCTCACAATCCCACTATGTCTTGAAGAAATTAGGCTCAGTATCCTGTAGAGAAATCCCTACAAGCCTCATGTACAAGAGATGTAAACATCTCCAGTGTATAGATAAAAAGGAGAAGTGATGTAGAAGTGTGTTAAATTGTATTTTTTTACTTATAAAAAGAAAATTCTTCCATTTAGTATAAGAGAGACACACCAGACACAGAAAATCAATGGCTGCATGGTTTCATTTGTACTGGAACCTAGCACAGTGGAATTCACAGAAGCATAGTGACAAGCAGGCTGCCAGAGGTTAGGGATTGGTGGAAGAGACAGGATTTTGCTCTAAGAATAAATTTCAGCCTGGAGGAAGTTATAGATTATTAATATGCAATCAGGTTAAATTTATCTCAAATATATATTTTTGAATACTACAATAAATTCAGTTGTTTTTTTTTTCTTTTTGGATAGTTTAATAGTAGCAAAACTGCTTTGTGCATATTGATTTTTTTTTTCTAGACAGGGTTTCTCAGTGTAGCAGTCCTGGATGTCCTGGAATTGGCTTTGTAGAACAGGCTGGCTTTGAACTCAAAAAGAACTGCCTGCCTCTGCCTCCCCAGTGCTGGGATTAAAGGCAGGAACCACCACATCTACCTGCATATTGATTCCCTATCATTCAACTTTCTGGTTTTTCTTATTAGTTCTAGCAGTTATTTTATGGAGCTTTTGGACTTATTATATATGTATTTGTATATATGTATAAATGATGTATGTATAAATACATCATTTCTTCAAATAGACACACTGTGTCATCTCTTCCAATATAGAAGCGTCCTTAAAATGATTTTGAGTCAAGGGCTTTTTGTGTAGTCCAGGCTATCCTTGAATTCATGATCCTTTCCATTCAGCCTTCTGAGTTCTGGAAAT
Organism: Meriones unguiculatus; assembly: GCF_030254825.1. Lineage (NCBI taxonomy): Eukaryota > Metazoa > Chordata > Mammalia > Rodentia > Muridae > Meriones > Meriones unguiculatus. The sequence continues at coordinate 13,372,664 of NC_083368.1, read as the reverse complement.
ACAGGTGTGGGCCATCATACTCAGTTTTGAATGTGTCTTTCATTTACTTTTTGCCTAACTGCTTTGGGTAAGACCTTTAGTGCCATGTCTAACAGAAGAGAGGGTGGCCATTCTGTCATGTTCCTTATCTTTGAGGAAAGGTCTTCAACTTTTCCTCATGTTAGCTACCGGCTTGTCACTCTTGAGTGACTTGTTACACAGAGTGGTAGCTATACAAAGTCATGGTCAAGTTAATTGTGGTGTCACGTCAACGTGTTCATGCATTAGCTATTTATCTTATTGAGCATCATGTGTACCTTAATTCTGTAGTTTTTATTTGTCAGCTATACCTCAATAATGCTGAAAAAATAAAAACCGCTCCTAATTTTATAGCCTATGTAAATTCTAGTTGCAACATGGAATGGATTTAAATTTATTGATTAGCCACGTTGCCTGTGAAATGGCCGTCCTGGACAAGGCTTGGGAGAACATCGTGTGCATACATTTTGTTGGCCCTCAGGGATCTCTTCTCTCCTGCCTGTAGGTCTCTGTGACTCACGTGGTCATCTTTCATGAAGGAGCACAGAATCCTACCCAGATGCCCAATATCCAGGGTAGCTGACTGAGCCTGCCCTTCTCACAGCCTTCAGAGTGACTGGCACCGAGTAGGCCAAGAACAGGTATGCCTTATGCATACCTCATGGCAAGGATTGTGCCACACTAACAACCCTTCACACGGTGCCCTAAATGGGGTGACAAAGAGTAGGCAATGACCCTTGGTCTGGTACTCTGCTTGCTGCCCTCTGCCCTCATTTCTGTTCACAGCGCCTGCACCACCTGGGTCTGCCCTGACTGTTCTGAGGTAGTGCTTACCTGTGCTCCAATAGAAGCCCCACACGAGCATACCTAAACACCAAGTTAACAATGACCTAGAAATGCCCAGCACTGGTTTATGCCTTCAGAGGGGCAGTTCACTTAGGTCTGGAATATTCCAGTTACAGGAGCGGTGTGTGTGCATGACATTCATCTGTGGATCCCCTCCTGGTCAAGAATTATACTCCCCCAGGGTCAACATCCTGAGGAGAAGTAAGAAGGCGATCAGCAGCTCTGGAAACTTTCATGGCTTACCCAAGAACTGCCCAATTCCCGCCTCAGTGGCGGTCAGTGGAGGCTGACTCACCTGCACTGTGCAACTTGAGGAAGCTTTGCAGCCTCTTGGGGCCTCCACCATCTGCCAAGAGAGGATGAGAGTTTCTCCTTGCCGTAGTGTTTGTGACGGGCTTTCTAGGACTTGGCTGTTAGGCACCATATCATACTGTGTGCAATGGTGTGTTAACTTCAAAAGCTAGGATTTGGGACCCAGTGCCCTCAGGTGAACCAACGTGTCCGTCCTTCGACCGGAATCAAGCCCACAAATATTCTGGGTTTGGAACTGGCTCCTCACAGTGTGGCCCGAAATCTGACAATATTTTGGGAATATGTCTGGAATGTTGACTCGGTGCCCACTACCCCTGCTGCCTTAGCATGTGCACTGGGGGGGGGGTATTAACAGTATATAAGAGGGCCCAGGGAAGAGCTTTCTTTGCAGTCTGTCATTGATTTGGCTTCCATCTTGGCTGTTCCTGTTGCTGGTCCAAAGCTACATGTGGGTCGAAGGGCTGGATGGCAGCTCCAGCCTACAGGACATGAGGCACCCCTCCTGCTGTGGTGCGATCAGGGACGGTAGTATGTGTGGTCATGGAGGGCAGGCTGGGGCAAATGATGGGGAGAAGTTGCCTCCCAAATGCACTGTGACTTCTGGCATTCGTGAGGCTGAATCTGTGCTAATGTGTTCATGTGTGAGCTTGCATGTATGAGTGTGTCCATGAATATGCATTCATGTAAATATACACATGTGTGTGTAAGTAGACACAAGTGCACACATGACTGTGTGAATATGTTAGTGTGCATGTCTGAGTATGCAATCATATGTGCATGCATGCGTGACTATAAGCATGTATGAGTGTAGGCTATTAGTGGACACTCACATACCTACAACATATATGTGACTATATGCCTGTCTGTTACCCATATGTATATGTCTGTTCTGTCTATATCTGCCTATTTATCTAGTATTTTATTATCTATTTATGCACCTACTTATCTCATCTGTCTGTCCACCTATCGGTCATCTCCATGTCCCTATTGGCCCTATCTGCATTCTGAGTTTCTTCTAGTTACAAACAGCAGGATCCCCTGCCCTCTTGCCCTCACTGTTTGAAGTTTTGCCTCGCTGGTGACATCCTTGCTGTAGGTCCCCCTCTTCTGTCCCTGCCAATGCTTCCTCGGGGGTAATCTGGTGCTGTTTACAGGGTCACCAATGGCTCTGATGAGTACCCCACAAATCACTGACAGATGAGCAACATGGGTTGAGCCTTGCTCAAGACAGTAGTAGGGCCGCAGGTGGCTCCTGGAGCCTCTGTGCGTCAGGAAAGTGTCTGGCTCTAGGAAGCGCTGCTGCTTTGAAGTTTCTATTTTTAGACAGCCCACTGCAGTAAGGTCTCAAATGGCCAGCTCTTGCAGAGGGTGGCTGAGGGTCCTAGCTCCTGAGATCCCCAGCACCCAGGGCACTGCTGGGTGTGTGGCGATGACACACGGACACACTGTGGATTCAGGGGTGCCCACTCCAGATGAATGAAAAGAACCCAGAAAGAGGAGAGCATGCTTGGAATGACCTCATCCCGCTGCAGGGAGAAAGCTGACGTCTGCTCTTATTTGCAGTCATTTCTCCTCTTTCCTGCAGAACACCCCTGCTGCTGGGAGAGCACTTGGCAGCCGGCCTTACCGTGGGCTTGCCAAGGCGCTCCATCACTGAGCACTGCTCAGAGCCCACTGAGGGCCAGCCAGGGAGGGGTCTCCCAAGCGTGAGTCTAGTGGCCACCAGGTCGTCTCTTGAAGTACCTGGCCCAGCTGTGACTCTGAATAAGGAGGCAGTGTCAAGTCAGGTCATCAGGGCTGTTTTCCCATGTGCCTTGGAGAAGCAGCAACGAGTTGGCTCTTGGCCAGCCTAGGAAAGGACTCCGAGGAATCGCCACCTGGCTGGGCTCTCTACATGAACCTGAATCATGGTCTTGCCCATTAAGCCAATACACCTCAGCACAGAACTCAGGTGTAGGTGGAGCAGAGGTGGGAGGAGAGGCCCGAGGCCAGCCCAGGTGCAGCATGCCAGAGCTTTAGAGTTCAGGTGCAGGACAGAGGGCTGGCTCTCCTCACTAGCAGAGGCAGACAGGAGCCACCTTAAGTGAGGGCCTTGCCTCCAGTCCCAGAAACTTTCTGAGGCCATGAGGAGAGTTGCCTGTTCTCTGAGGGAACCACTTTATATCCCCATGCTGGTCAGCCTCTACCCCCGTCTGTCTTCATGCCTTTGCAGTTCCTTAGCCGTGCCATTCAGCCACTCTTGTGTGTGGCTTTAGCACAAGGCAGGAGTGAAAGAGGCCTCAACTACCTGCCTTCCCAGACTTCATCATCACCACAAAAGACGTCCTTGATGGTCATCTTTCTCCCAGGTACTGAGGGTGCTGCTCTTCTCACCTCAGGGGAAAGGCGCTCCCTACACTTTCCTCCCTGCTTCACTCCAAAGTAGGTGTACCTGGAGTCACTGCATCTTCGTTTACCCGCTCAAGTTTGTGGGTTTTTAAGGAAAGCTGATTATCAGTTATCCTACCTATTTATTGAGAGTTAGGCCAGGTTATAGTTAAGATGCGGAGCTAATCGGTAAGGGACATGATTCCCACATGCTTGCAACTGTACATTCCATCTTCATCCATAATCTCTTAAAAAAAAAAAAGAACTGATACTCTAAGATGGAAAAGGCATATAGAACATTCTTATCTGGGACCCGTCGTAAGGCTGAGGAAACACGCTCCACCCTGCCGCTGCTGCTCAATTTCAGCAGTATTGATTTTATTACTCATACTTTATAAATGAGATGCTATTCTTAAAGAATGCAAACATTTGCTTTGTTGTGCTGTTGTCTCGGCCCAGCACAGGACTTTCCTTGATCCATGCCCATTGATTATTGTCGTTGTTTCACGGCAGGCAGCGCTTTGACGATCATTGACTGCTGGACTACAGGCTTTCTGTTTGCAGTTAGAAAATTCAGTGCCAATCTGAACTTGAGAATGACTTGTGGTGATAACCTGGAAAGGGTGCTTCATGTCTTTGGCAACCTGGGGCTTTCCAGCAGGTGGCTATGGCTTGCTGGAGCCTTGCCTGCTCTGAGACCATCTCTGACCCTGAGACCTTTGCTGTTGCCGTATCTGATGGAGGGTTCTGGACCTCCCTCCAGAGTGCCAGCGAGCCACAGAGATGTAGGGACGTGGTGCTTACCAGTTCATATGGTCGGGATGTGCTGTGCTGTGATTGTCACCCTGCCCCTCAGGACCTCCCACATCTTTGCCCTTGGAAAATACGGGAGAATTCAGAGGGAAATGGCGTGTTACGACAACAACCTGCTAGTTTCTCGCCTGGACAGCAGCTTCCTCAGCCGCACAGTGGGTCTCCAGCCTTGCTTTGAAGGTCACCCTAACGCTCAGGTGGGACCGCCCAGGAGACTGTAGCCTTGCCAGTGTGGCCTATGCTGTCTGCTCACATCCGTACTTTCTCCTTTCTCCCACTGCTGTGCCTAGGGCTTCCCCAGACCACTCAACAGGGAGTTCCCTACAGTGTTCATCAACACCCAGCAGGCGTGTGGGGCCTAGGGCCCCACATCCAAAGTTCACCTGTCATCCTGTAGTTTAATCTCTGACCACACTTGTCACCTGTGGATGGCAGTTCTACTGGTGATACCCCCACTTCTCCCATCAGATTTATGTTTTCTGGAGCCAAGATGGCCATCCCTGTCCACAGCCTTGTCCATCTCACATCTCGCTTGTGCCATTTCACATCCACGACAGTTTTTGTCATTATTAGGGAGCAGGTTGGCCCTCTGAGCTGATACCCTCAGAGGTGTGTCTGTCTGCTTCCCTCTCTAAGCAGGTCTTCTGGGCTGCAAGTTCCAGATTCTTCCAACTCATTTTTCTTCCTTCTGTGTTGACTGGACTCAAGATGAAAACCCTGAGCCTGGGCATGACCTCACCTATACCTTTGCCGTCTCCTCTTCTAATTGTAGCTGGAGTCAGCTACTCAGAAAGCCTGTTCAGAACAACCCTCACCCATCTGGCCTTCCCCAATTAAAGCCAAAGCAATTCTCTTACTCTTACAGAGTTCAAAGGCTCTGTTCCACAAGGTCTTGCAGGGCATCAGGTTCCTCACCACAGGGCTGTTCTGTGATGTACAAGGTCCACCTGTGGCCATTTCCCAGCTATAGGGAAGGGGCCAGAGGAGGAGAGGACAGTGGCTGCTACCCACCAGTGCAGAGGACATAGTGTCTGCTTCCTTAGATGCCTCTGTGGTATAAATCGCGTGTTCAGACCCAGCTTCAAAGGAGGCGGATGGATGCCCTCCCTGGCCACGAAGCTCCCTGGTCTGCTGTCCATCACTGTGACGTGTTCCCAAAGCTTCACAGCTCTGTGAAGTGAAGAGCTCCTTAACTCTTGGTTATACAGGCTCAAGGGGCCACATGATCCTGCTGGAGGAGTCCTGAGGTGGCGCAGGGCACTGGATGCTGGGTGGCAGTCTCCCTCTTCACAGAAAGCCACCAGGATTCAACCACGAGGCTCTGCCCCGATGACGAGCTAATTCCACCAACGCTTAAACACCACAGTGGCGTAAGGTTCCCTCTTCACAATTTCACAGGGGATTCAGACCCAACATAGGAAGCTCAGAAGCCCTCCGGCCTCCTTGCTGTCAAACAGAAAGGGGTGGACACTGAGGAACACACAGTTGAACTGTGAAACCATAGGTCCCTATTCCCATGCCAGCCACTTCCCGCTTGATGTCCAGTTTATGAGTGGTTCTCTCCCTTCTTTGGGCCACAGTTCTTTGAGAATGGGATTTGGTATGATCCCAGTTGTATGAGATATAACTTCGTATCTTTCTAGTGTAGTAGGCAAGTAGAATGCTATTCATTTAATAAAAGAAGCTGATATCTGGAAGTGGTCAGTGTGTGCTTGTGTCTCCTCTTCCTCAAGTATCAGATCCTGCTGAGAGAATGGTCAAGAAGAAAATAGAGAACATAAAGAAATGAGTTGCCGGGGATGATGGAAAGGAAGATGGGCTATTAAGACCAGAAGTAGACAGAGCCTCCGCCCCCGGATGGGCAGCCTGGGGATTTCCAGTCATGGATTTTTATCCATGTAAAAGCCAAGTATGGCAGCACACATCCACAAACTCAGTACAGGCGTAGGTTGAATCATGCAGATCTTTGGAGCTAACTGATAACCACCATAGCCAACTGAGACCAGGTCTTAAAATGACAGAGATTGAGAAAGATACCTGACATTGACTGCTGACCCCCACACCCACACTCACGTATATGCATGCACACATGTAGATGTGAGCATCTATGCATGTGAACATGTACCCCATGCCTAAAGGTGTTTCTTGAATGGAAGTTGATTAAGAAACAATATATGGAAGTTGAAAGACCTCCAAAGAGACACAAAGACAAAAAGTAATTTTCAGGTAGCAGACTCAGCCATGGAACAAGTTCTAGACCTGTTCCTGTGACTTCAGAATACTAAGGATACAATAACACAACTGGGAATTTTCCAGAGACAAATTGGGCCTCAAATGGTTGGAATTCAGATCAGCATTGGTGTTTTCACAAGCACTCGCACCAAGGTCAAAGACAGCATGGACACAGAGAGCAGGTTGATGATCTGTATCTGATGGCCCTTTTCTGAGAATGTTGCTTGAGGATGTATTTCAGAACACTAATAAAGACAAACAAGAAAAACACGACAGTGAGATCAAGCTGGAAAGAAACACTTCAGTCAGAACAAGAGGCCAGAGGACTCTGAGATGGTCTTACGAATCACAACTGAATTTTGACAGACTCAAAGAGGAGAAAGCAGTGTTGTAGAGGAGAAATGCCCTTTCTCTAATAAAAGAGAAGTCTGCTATTAGGAGAACTTGAAAGTCACAGGTGCTTGGTTCTAAAGCGTACTTATTTTCCACTTAGTAAGAACCAGAGCCATCTGTGAGTTGGCCCAGAAGCCCCAGGACATCACTGCTTGCTCACTCTGTCTCCAGGTCTCTGTACTGTCGTCCGCAGCAGGAAGGCTTTTTATTTGCCAATCTGTCATCTCATGACTCTTCCTGGCATAAGGTAGGTTTGATCAGAGTGGGTGGAAGGTCTCTTCACTTATCCTGAAGGAAAAATATTTCCAGAACTCACTTCTTACTGCAAGATAGTCAGGGAGGAGGAGTGTCAGCCAGGAGACAGTATAGGTGGGACTGGTGTCAACCAGCTGTTCCCGACTTAGTAAACCGTAACAGAAATGGACGTCAAAGTCATGACCAGGGGCACAGGTCTAATTGGGAGGGGGTAGTGTCTGGATATCTGTGACCTCAAAAAACATCCTGTGTGATTCTGCATAGTGCATTTGAGATCCTCTGGCTAGGACTCATGCTTTATCTTCTGAGCATACTGAGCTGGGCGTCCTGTGGCCTGTACCAAACCATTGTCCTGTTTAGCCAGAAGGAAAAGGCATGGCAATTGGGCAGGTTTAAGAACACCATGGAAGAGCGGACAGGGCATAAAAAAAGACTTGGGAGGACAGCAGAGAGGACAGACTGAACACCTGATGGGGGCATCGGCACTGGCAGTGTCCTCCCTGGAAGGACAGAGACTTTAGCATGGGACCCACGGAGGGTGAAATGACATCACACTGTTAGGCCCTGATCAGCGACCTCTTTCTATATCTACAATAACATAAGTGTACTCGTTATTTTAAAACATTACTTTTCTTTTAAAAGCAGCCAACCTAGGAGAAAAGCCCAGAATACTTGATTATGGCTCCAAGATAGAAATGCCAAAGTTGTTATTCCTGACAATGTAAATTAAAATGCTAATTGATGGAAGTGAGGGGGTAAGGGAGAGCAGAGGAGGGGGAGGGAAGACAGATCTGCCACCTCCCTGAGCTGCATAGCTGGAAGTCAAAGGCTCTCTTCAAAGTGGAAGAAAGACTTTGCAAAGGTGGGTACCAGAAGAACAGAGCACAATAGCCCTTGTCACTCACTGTTCTTACCTACACACTCTGCTATGCACAAGGACTTGGCTACTTGTATTTAAATGGCCGTTGACTTTGGAACTACTTTTATATTTTTTAAAAATCAAAGGGAGAATGATATTCCAGAATACATGAAAATTATGTGGAATCTAAATTTCTGTACCCATAAGCTTTACTGGCATGCAACTACACTTACTGGCTGCTGTGACAGGGACCAGAAACCCTTAGATCCTGGTTTCTTGCTAGCCCTCAGAGGTTTGCTGTTCTCCAAGATTCACTTAAATTTTCTCTTAATTTAACTAATTTGTATTACGTATGAGTGTTTTGTCTGCATGTATGTCTGTGTACAACATGTGTACAGTTCCAGAAGAAGCAGGAAGAAGGCATTGGATCATGATGGTTGTTATCCATCATGTGGGTCCTCTGGAAGATTCGCCAGTGCTTATAGTAGTTGAGCCATCTCTCCAGCCCCTAAAAAGCATTTTTTGCTGGTTATAAGCTGCTTCCTGGTCACTATTCACAATGGGTTCATATCTTGTTCACATGTCTAAGTAGCATCTTCTGGGGGAGGGAGAAGGCTCCTGGATTGCTGAGGAAACCCAGAAAAAAAGGGTGTGTCTCATACACTTTCTACAGCTCCTGCTGGCTGCTATGTAGAAGGCAAAAGGATTAGGGGCTATCCTTATCTACAGAGTAAGTGCAGCTGGTTGTGAGACTTCTCTTTGTTCAGAGTGCGAGGGCTGGGTGCTGGGTGAGGTTCTCCCCAGGCCCCAGGCCCAGCCTCCCTTCAGGGCTTAGCACTAACCTGGTTTATAAATATTACATGGAACTGCTCATGCACAGCTGGGGAGAATGACCCCATTGTGGGCTGTGCAGGCCTCACATTCATTAACTTTGGGTTTCACAGGGAGCAGTCCTGGGTCCTGGCACGGCCACCTGAGGGCTACGATCTTATCGGGACAGGCTGAGCTCATGGGCTGGTAGCAGGGCAGAAGGGTGGGACAACTTATCAGCTGGTTGTGGCAGCAGGTTTTCTGAAGTCCACCAGGGACAGGACACGCCCTGGGGAGGGATCTTAGGAACCCATGCTGCAAGTGGTACGTTTCCTAGAAGGGCTGGTTTGGGGCAGGGATACTTGCCTTCCCAGGACAGAGCATCCTCCATCTTCTAGAGCTCTCTTTGTCTTGTGAGAACTTTGAGGATCCATATTTTCTGTCTGTCTGCCTGTCTGTCAGTCTGTCTCTCCTCTCTCCCTCTCCCTCTCCCTCTCCCTCTCTCTCTCTCTCTCTCTCTCTCTCTCTCTCTCGTGTGTGTGTGTGTGTGTGTGTGTGTGTGTGTGTGTGCAGGTGCATATGTGTGTGAGCACAAGTGCATATGGAGGCCAGAGGACAACCTTGGGTATTGTTTCTGGGTACTGTCCCCTGTTTTTTGAGAGAGTCTTCATTAGGCTTGGAGTTTACCAAGTAGTTTAGGCTGGCTGCTCATTGAGTCCTAGATCCATGCTTGTCTCTGCCTCTGTAGTGCTAGAATTACATGTGCACATCATCGTACCTGGCATTTTTACATACATTTTGAGGCTAGAACTCAGGATTTCCCCAGCCCAACATAGATAATGTTAACACAAGATACGGAATGTTCTCTGTGGCTGGTGATTTAGGGCAATCATGGCTTTCTCTGTTACCGTGCTGGTTAGTTTTTGTCAACTTGACACAATCTAGAGTCATTTGGAAATCGGAACTTCCAATTTGAGGAATTGCATCTATCAGTTTAGGCCGTGGGCGTTTTTCTTGTTTAATCATATGGGAGGATGTGGCCCTCTGTGGCTGATCCTCCTCTAAACATGTGGTTCTGGATTGTATATGAAAGCAGGTTGAGCAAGCCATGGAGAGCAAGCCAGTGAGCAGCACTCCTTCATGGTCACTGCTTCCGTTCCTGTGTCTAGGTTCCTGCCCTGGTGTCCCTTCATGATGGAGTGAGAGATGTGGGGCATTTTTTTGATTTATGATTGATGTGGGAGGGCCCACCTCACTGTGGGAAGTGCCACGTCTGGGCTGGTGGTCCTGGTGCCATAAGAAGATAAACTGAACAAGCCATGAGGAGAAAGTCAGTAAGCAACATTCTTCCATGGCCTCTGCATTAGTTCCTGTCTGCAAGATCCTCCTACAGGTGGACTCTTAACTCGAACTGTAATATGGAACCGGCCCTGTCTTCCCCAAGTTAATTTTTGTCATGGTGTTTTATCACATCATTAGAGAATCTCACTAGGTAAGACAACATGCTGTATATGTTTTGAGTAGTGATTGATGTGGGAGGGCCCCGCCCTCTGTGGGTGTCATCATCCCTAGGCAGGTAGGCCTGGTATGTATAGAGCAGAGTGGGCTGAGAGTGAGCCAGAGAGCTAGTCAGCAAGCAGTGTTCCTCCATGGTTTCTGCTCCAGGTTCCTCTGTTGACTTCCTTCCTGCCTTGACTTCCTTTAATGGTCGCAGTGACATAAGTAAAATAGAAACGATTACTTAAAGCAGCAGGACTTTTCTATGCCATCGGAAGGAGGCAGGCTCAGAGAAGAACACCCTCAGCCTGGGAATGGGTGGTAGTCTATAAGTTGGGCCTGGAACACTGTTTACCACTGTCCTCATTCCGTCCCACCCACTTAGTTGATGACAGAGGCATTGATGGCATTTGAAGTCATGTTTTTTTTTCTGGTATTGAAGCATTCCAAGGCTTGGCTACATGGTCCCTGGCTTTCCCCAGCTGTTGCCATTCTAGTGTGCTTTGTTTGCCATTCCTTAGAGCCATAGGTACCTTTAGACCACACCTCTGTGGAACCCCACCTTCAGCAGCTCTAGACAGTGAGCTCAGGAGTCTTAGATGGACTATGACCCCAGGTAGAAGCCCTTTTCTTTCTACATCAGCTAAGTCCTGAGGAGACAGGCATTTTGGAGGGTCATCGCAGACACACCCTGTCCCTAGCTAGCAATTGTGCATATTTTATTTACAGATTTCCATTTCCGAAGTTGAGAGGATAATGTTATTTTTGTCCTGAAAATTTCAGCCTTCCTATTAATAACAAATGCAGACCCACAGCTGTGTCCTGCCTCTGCTCGTGGATCGATCGCAGGATATAGCTTGTGTTACATGTGGGCTTTCTTTACTGATAACACATTCCATTTAGGTGAGTTTAACACTGTTTGGTTATAATTGTTTTGAAGTATCTGAGAAATGACTTGATGTCTTTAAATACCCCTGGTTCCATCATGCAAAAATGAGTTGCAGTAATCTCAGCTCAGTTTTGGCAGAATGTCTCCCTCTGTCTCTCCATCTCTGTCTCTGTCTCTTTCTCCCTCCCTCCCTTTCTCCCCACTCTGTTGCTTATTTACATGTGTGCATGTGTGTGCATGTGTGCATGTGTGCATGCCTATGTGTTCTCATGTGTGCATGTGTGTATGTGTGTACCTGCACTGCAGGTGCACAGAGATGAGAGGAGGGCACCAGGTGTCCTGTTCTATCACTCTCTGCTGTATTCCCTTGAGACAGGGTCTCTCCTTGAACTTGGAGCTTATATTTTTCAGCCAGGCTGGCAGATAGCAAGCTGCAGAGACTGTCCTATGTCTGCCTCCCGCAGCACTGAGTTTGCCTGGCTGTCCCTGACTTTCCAGACAGCTGCTGGGAATTCAAACTCAAGTTCTCTGCTGCTGAGCCACCTCTTCGCTGCTGAGCCACATCTTCGCCACAGAGAATGAAATTTTAGAGGTTAAAAACGAGAAGAACTGAGGTTCAGAGGGATTAAAGAGCTCAGCAGAGTCAGCGCCCGAACCGAGGCACCCTGCTTAACCTGGGGCCTCTTTGAAGGCCTGCTTTGCAGAGTGCGCTGCTGTCTTACAGGGGAATCTGTCCGGTGGCTCCTGGTCCACCATCAGGAGTTCAGTGATTAAGTCACTGCCTGGAGCGAGATCCTTTGGGTGACCTGGATTTCCTGCAAGAGGCTGTCCCAGCAGCTCCTTCATGGGCCTGTCATTTAACACAGAATAACCTCTGCTGGCACTTACCCAGCTGTCCATGCTGTGATCTGTACTGGCATCTCCTCTGTGCACAGGGCTGGAACAGATCGACTCTGCTGTTGGATCAAGGGAGAAAAAACACACACACACACTTGAGGAATCTAATTAGACATTTAAAAAAATAGCAGCCCCTGCATACTGTCCCCCAGGTCCGTCTTTGTGCAACCCCAATAGGAAAGGACCTTGGAAAGCAATCTGAAAATCTGCACAGGCAAGTGCTGTCACCAGGCAGTGCTGTATTGATCCTGCGTGGCTCCTATTGATTTTGAGTCACCTCTGTGATTTAGTCATGTTTTCTTTCCTAATTATTTGCAGTCTTTTCTGCTGTTGCATGCCATGACGCAGAAGCAGCCATGTAGCCTCTGAGCTGGTCAAACCAACTGTGTTTCCCAGTGGCATTGCTTTAAAGAAATCAAGGTTCCAGCACGGGGCATTGGTGGACAGTGTCACATCGACTGTCCAGTGTCATGTGAGAGTGTCAGGTGTCAGCCTCCAGCATCAGAGCTGTGTGGGCCAGCAAGGGATCTGAGGGCATGTGGGCTTCTGCTGTGATGCTTTTGGTCTCGCGCTTCTCATTCCCCACCCCAGCAAGCACATGGCAGTTCTTAGGTCAGAATGGTTGGAAGGAGCAGAAGCATCATGGGGTCATATTGTTGCTTTTGTGAGGGGATCAAATGGGGCTTGCTGTTTCATGTCATTGGACTTCTACAGGACGGAATGAAGAGAAACCACAGCGTTGAACTGGTATTCAAGGAGAGAACTGTGAGACTTGCACGGCAGTCCCAACAAGGACATCAAAGAGGCCAAGCTGATGGCTCAGTGGGTAAAGGCACTTGCTGTCAAGCCTGACAATCTAAGTTGGATCCCTGGAACCCACATGATGGAAGGCGAGAACTGACTTCAGCAAGCGGTCCTCTAGCCTCCACATGTGCACCACGGCACATGCGAATAGGGACACATGCATGTACACACACAGACACACACACACACACACAAATCTTGAAAAGGACATCAAAGGTTTTTAGGAAGATGTTTAATGTAGTGGTGAGATGTCAGTTATGAACGGTAGCAAGCAGTTAGCAGATACTGGCAGAGCTGGGGCCGGCAGCTACCGGTGGCTCTGAGAGTTGGGCTTCTGGTGACAAGAACCCTCTGAATTTTCACCCACGTACGCTGCTTTTGTGCTTTCTGTCTGTGTGCAGACAGAAAACAGGTCTCATGTTCTAACACAGATCTGCTTGTGCAGTTGATGATGATCCAGAGTCTGGGAACTGGAAGTTAAGCAGCATTGTATTTAGAGTCTAAAACTGGACCTTCTTGGGCAGCAAATTTTCTTTTTGCTTTAGTTTGTTAAGATACGGAGAGCTAGAGAGTTATGAAGAGTAGAGAGGTGAGGAAGAGAAGAAGAAGAAGGGGAAGAAGAAAAAGAAGGGGGGAGGGATGGCTGGAGGGAGGGAAGGGAGGAGGAAGGGAGGGAAAGCAGCCAGTGCTCTCTGTGAGTGTCAGTAAGGACTGCCCTGGGAGTCCAGACCTCCCACAGTTCAGCTGCCTCCCTGTTCTGTACCTCCATGACTGTTGCTTCAAACACAGTGGTGCATGTGTACCCCTAAGTTCTCATCTCTCTTTTTCCTTTTGGTTCCCTCAAATAGAGGGAACATAGTTTCCATCTCCATTCATTGAGGTCAAAGATCAGAGGTCAGATTCTGGCTCAAATGCTGCATCCACCTTGACTAGAATCTTTGGCCTCTGTTCCAAGAACAAGGAAGTTGCATTCCCCAGGAGAGCAAAGTCTTTCCTTTTTTTTCTTTTGTTTCCTTCCTTCCTTCCTTCCTTCCTTCCTTCCTTCCTTCCTTCCTTTCTTTCTTCCTTCCTTTTTAAATGTCACTGGAACTGTATATAAAGCACTCTTACAGGAGTGGTCAAGGCGGAGTCATGCAAAGTCCCAGTATTAAGATTTTCCCATTATTATAATGGAAATAGTGAAACCGTGACTGATACTTAAAAAGTTAAGAGAGGACTTGGCTAGAGAGCCCAGCAGTTAAGAGCACTTGTTGCTCTTGCAGAGGACCTGGGTTCTACTCCCAGCATTCACAGGTTGATAGCCATCTGTAATTCCAATTACAAGGCCTCTGACACCTTCTTCTGTCCTCTGAGGGCTCTTGCATGTATGTGGTACACATGTACATACTCAAGCACACATACAAACACATACTTCACACACAAAGCAAGAAAGCATCTGAAAATAAAACATGGTTGCAGAAATCAGTACATTAGAAAAGAGAAGACTATCCAAGTGAATTATGAATCCACTTGGAAAAAAAATAAAAGCATCCAAGAGATGAGAGAAAACAGAAACGCATAAAATTAGAAGTGGAAAAGAAGATTTGAGGACAGATACCAAGTGATCAAAATACAAAGATGAGAAGGAATACAGTCATACTAGACTTTGATACGATTTGGTTAGTCCTTGGGAAAGACTAGTAAAGCTGCATTGTACACACATGCATTGAAACGCTACGCTGTACTTCATAAGTGTGTGTAGCACCATGTTAATTTAAAACACATTATTGGGGCCGGAGAGATGGTTCAGCATTAAGACAGCTTGCTGCTTTAGCAAAAGAGTTTGATTCCCAGAACCTACACTGGATGGCTCACAAGTGCTTGTCACTCCTACTTGAGGGGACCCAACAATCCCTCCTGGATTCTGGGGATACTTATACTCACATGCACAAACCCATACATATATACATAATTAAAATAAAAAGATGCCAAACTGGCTCAGTAAGGTATCTAAAGTGTGGGCGGACAAATGTCATTGGACAAAGCTGAAACACTGTCAGCAGTAATCTCTAAATCAAGAAAACATAGGCCTAGGAACATGTAATTTTAATGAAACATTTGCTTACATTCCCAGAAAAATCTTCACATTATTTAAATATTCAAGTATAACCTGAAAACTCTTTCCAATTCGTTTTGCAAAGCTATCATCATTCTTCTTACACATATCAAAAGCAAGGTAGTATGAACACAGCAATGTCGGGTGCACATACAAGAGCTTTACACAGCAAACACAATGCCAGCTAATTAAACCCAGCAGAACAAAGAGCACCAGGCTTCAGTTTCGGCCAGCATTTCTGTCAGAAATGCGAAGCTGGTTTAGAACAGACACGCTCGGATGATGTATCTCAACAGTAGGGATAATGGCCTACTGTTCGCTTTGACAAATTTCCCTGTTCAAAGGTTGTCATTGGTTTGTTAGCTGCTCATGGCACTATGCTGCACAGCTGCATGATATTGGGTATGCTGCACATTGAGCGGGTTCCCTCTCCTCCTCTTCCTCTTCCTCCCTGTTCCTATGAGTTCCCTTCAGCTCGGGACAGTTTTGCCTTTCCTTTCACTCATATGTGATTTTATGGATCTCTATGAAATTTAAGAACCACAACAAGAGAGAAATAGGACGTTCACCTTTCTGAGACTGTCTTAACCAACTTAATGTGATAACCTTCAACTGCATCCATTTTTTTCCCTGTAAACAACATATTTCTCCTTCGTGGCTGAAAAATTCGTTGTCCATGTAAACCCCATTTTCTTCATCTGTTCCTCTGCTGTTGGTTCTGTAACTTAGCCATGGTGACCGCTGCTGCAATGAACTCATGTGCTGTCTGTTACTGCTGCAATAACCATGGACCTGCAGGTATCTCTGTGGCGTACTGACTGAGTCCTTTAGGAAATACTTGGGAGTGCTATAGCTGGGCCGTGTGACAGATCTGTTTTTAAGTTTTGAAAAATTATTTGAAAATTAAAACAATTATCCTTTTACAGGTTTGTACACGCAGAAAATGTATTTTGATCACATACACCCCATCCCCGCCTCTTACTCCACTCTCTCTCTCTTGCAGAAGCCCTTCATTCCCCTCCTCCTTTCATATCTTCTTTGATCTCCTGGGTGGAAGGAATTAGAGTCGTTTGCATCAACACAGGTAGGAAGGTCTTAGAGCCACCTCTATACTCTATGGTGGCTTGACTAATTTACATCCTCACCAGCACTATAGAGGAATTCTCCTTCCACCCACCCGTTTTTAAAAAGAATTCCCTGCTATTTCTGACTGGGGCAAGATGGAATCTCAGTACAGTTTTGATTTGTATTTCTTTGATGGTTGGTGAGGTTGAACATTTTCTACTTGTTTACTGGTCATTTGTGATTCATTTTTTTTTAGAACTGTTCATTTCATTTATCTTATTTATTAAATTTGTTATAGAGCCTGGAAGTGTTTTTAGGTTTTTATTTATTTGCATATTCCAGGCATTAATTCTCTGTCAGAAGTGTAGCTAGCAAAGATTTTCTCCATTCTGTGGGCTACCCCTTGACAGATTTTGAATAGCTAACCTGCGTGTGATCATGCAGTGAGGAAAACAATGAAAGCAAGGCAATGTGTGCACAAGGATGTGCAAGTGGATTGTTAATCCGTAGATTCATTGTTTGGAAAAAATGAAGTCGTTTGTCTTGATAGGGTTTCTATTGCTGTGACGAAACACCATGACCATAATCAACTTGGGGAGGAAGGCCTTTTAATTTGGCTTTGTTTCCACATCACCGTTCATCATCGAAGGAAGTCAGGGCAGGAACTCAAATGGGGCAGGAACCTGGAGGCAGGAGCAGAGGCAATGGAGAGGTGAGCTTATTGGCTTGCTCGCCATGATTTGCTTAGCTTGCATCCAGGACCACCAGCTTAGCATGGCCCCGCCCACAATGGACTGTGCCCTTCCACATCAATCACTAATTAAGAAAATGTATTATAGGTCTGCCTATAGCCAGATCTTACAAAAGCATTTTCTCAATTGAGACTCTCTCTTCTCTTTAGTGACTAGCTTTTGTTAAATTGCTATAAAACTAGCCAGTATAATCAACGATTTAAAAAGGTTTTAGCAAATTAGGAATGAGTTTTTATTTAATTTGATAAATATACACCTTAAACTAAAACCTTTCATCAAACATTAAGGTAAAAGACTTCAGAAATCCCTCAATGACGGGGCAGGAAAGGCCTTTTCCCACCTGAAACACCGATATCAGCTTTAGACAATGCAATATGACAAGAAAAACGTAACAAAAACATATACTGAAAAACTCATAAAATCATTATAATTTGTAGATGTTTTAGTTTGCTACTGAAAAGGATCCAAGAGAATAAATTAAAAATACTTCTGAATACAATGAAGGAGTTTTTACTAAATTAATCAGTAAAAATACTAACCAGCAAGTGTTTTGTATATTGGTAGTTACTGACTTGGAAACAAGGGGAGAGTTGAGTGTGGTGGCTTACAGCTTTAATTGCAGCATGCAGGGGGATTACCATGTGGTTGAAGTTGGGAAGGACTACATAGTGATTTGAACTCTGCTTGGGCAAGAGAGTGAGAAAATATCTCTTAAAACCAACCATCTAACCAAGTAAAACCAAGAGGAAAAAAGGTGGTATTCACTGCGGTGTACAAAATCTTTTGGACTAAATTGAAAAAGTGTGTAGAACTAGTCTCACACTTTCCCCATTTAACTAAATAGAAGAAAAGCCTAAATAAATGTTTATATCAGGTTTCTAAAGGGAAAGATTTTATGTCTTAAGATATTATTTTTCCTGTAATTAATTAAAAACCATAATTTAGTGCCATCCAAAATCATACATAGATGTATTTCAAACTCAACCAAGTGATTTTTAAATTAGAGAAATAAAAAAAATGTGGTAATAACATTTTTGAAAAAAAGACAATTTATCATTTACTTTACTGGATTAAAATCAAGGAATCTTAGTGTGCGTGTGTGTCTAATAAAATGAAAACTGAAAAACAGACTCAGTGCTTCGTAATAATTTAATGCTCGACAAAAGAAGCACTTTGCATCTATCAGACGAAAAAGAACAGGTTATTCTTGAAATGGAGCCTGGGCACCAAGTTCCTATTTAGACAGATATTAGACCTCTTCTTAGGACATCACAGCAAAATTAATCTCATGTTGATTAAATAATTCCACATGGAAAAAAAAATCAAAGGGGAAACACTCCAGTGTGCTTATCTGATCTTACTCCTGAGAGCTTTTTTGTTTTTCCAGCAAGGAGAACCATAGAGGCAAGGTTGGTAAACCTGTTTTAAAACTAAAATACTTGCAAATTAAAATAGCATTTTAGGTTTAGATGAAAATATAACGTAGTGGACAAATACAAATGACAGACAAAAATTAAAAATTCTAAAGCACTCTCGGAAGCCAGTAAGAAAATGTTGACCATCCAAGGAAAGAAATGAACACTGCTCTCAGGCATTTACCAGAAATCAAACAAGTGGGTAATAAAAACAAAATGTTCACCCTTCAATAATAAAAAGATTTTTTCCAGCAATCAAACTGGCAGACATCAGACAATGAGGTCACACTAGCATGTCTGGCAGAAGCTGAGGGATATGGACATTCCCATTTAGCTGTGAGCAAATTGGTGCCATTTTCTGGAAGTCATTTTTATTACTTTTTATCAAGATTCTTAATGTTTAAATCATTTGACCTGGCAATAAGCTTGTAAGGAAACAATTGAAAGTTACATTCTGAACTTTTCTTTAATGATATTAACAATGGAGATTGGAGAAACAGCTAAGTAGGAGACCACTGAGGTGAACCCCATCCATGCAGTGGGAAAACACAACTGAAATATTGACAAGTACTTTATGAACTAGAAAACCAGAATAATGTGACCATAAGTGACAGAGAGATGTTATTGCTTGTGTTGGTTGGCCTTAGTTGTCAACTTGACAGCCTAGAGAAACTTCAGTTATGGAATTGTCTAGGTTGGTCTGTGAGCATGTCTGGGGAATTGGCTTGATTTTCAAAAGATGTAAGAGAGCCCAGCGCACTGTGGGCAGTGCCATTTCTTGGGTAGGTGTTCCTGGGCTGATTAAGAAGCTGGCTAAGTGTGAGCCTGAGAGACAGAGCCAGCAAGCACCATCCCTCTGTGGTTCCTGCTGTACCTCCTCAGCTGTGAGGGAGTTCCCTGGTCAGAGGTAATGATGCATACAGTAACAAGCTGGCTTGCTTTCAGATTCCTGCCTTGACTTCCCCCAGTGGCTGTGGAAGCTGGATAAACCTCTGGAGGTGTGAGCTGAGATACACCTTTTCTTCGCCATGTTGCTTTGGTCAGAGTGCCTTAATCACAGCAACAGAAAAGCAAGCTGCACTGCCGCTTAAAAGTACTCTTAAAAACACGAAGCTGTGAAATAACATTTCCTATGGAGTGAGAACAACATTGTCTTTTGTTTCTCAAGAATGGCAGACTTGCAGGCAAGTAAAAACTATTCTTTTTGTATCTTCCAATTTGTATAAATTACGATTATTATACAGATGAGGTGAATACGTTACGAAGATAAAATGTGACAAGTTTGGGAATGGACTAAAAAGCCCCCATGGTTTGTCTGGTTTTTCTTTTTCTTTTTTTTTTTTTTTTCAGTTTCTTCTACACATTCTGTTTGGTACCAGCTGAGTCCACCTCAGAGCAGATCTTCAAAGTGTATGGGTCTGGACCCCGAATGTGGAATTTGGCTTGGCCAGTTACAGTTTAACTATCATTTACAATTTATTATTTGTTTTCCATCTTTTAATGTTGATAACGTATCAAGGAGTGATGCTCTGAGAATACAATTCAGTGACCCCAGAGGTCTCACACTAGAAACTAGGGTCCCTTTCAAAGCTTACTATATCCAGCCCCCGCCCCACCACAGTTCTGCTCAGGTTCCCCGGAGCACCATGTCACTGGCTTGCTTGGACATTGAGGGTGAGTGAAACTTTCCGAGTTCCTTCTGAGTTGTTGACACATCCCTAATATGGTGGCAGTGGCTCTTTCCAGTTCAGTTGGGAGGACAAGATGGGTGAGCAGACCAGAGCCCAGAGCTGTGAGTTTTACTCTCTGGTGATAAGGCGAGGGGTCAGAACTGGGGAGCTCATCTGAGGGAAGCTGGTGTCAGCAGGGACCCTTGGGAGTCAGGAGGCCTGCATGTGTCCCAGTGATTGGGTGTGGGTGGGAGGTAGGGGCACACACTCAGGAAATTCTGACTTGTGAGGCAAGATTGCTTCCCAGTGACTGCTCCTCTAGAGATCCCCTGTCTGTCCCTGAGCGGGTAAGCCATACATCAAGGACAAGTGAGCCGACTCAACAAAGTCACTCCCAGATCTTGGTGCTGGGAGTATCACCAAAGGTTGATGTCTTTGTGGGCACCTTCAGAGATGAGCTGGTACTGAGAGCTTTGAGTGAAGCATTCGTCTCTGTAAAGAGTAGGTCCTGGGGGTCCTTTCTAGGCCTACCCAGTCAAGATCTGCTTGTTCAAGGAGGGTTTCTAAATGGGATTGTATTTGCCAGGGTTTTCTAGAGAATATGACCAATTGGATGCATTTAAATTAAAATGGGATTATTCAGCCACGTCTCTGCTAGGGGGTACCTAGTCTAACAACAACTGCACAATGGAGACACTGAAAGTTTGGTAGTTGCCCAGTCTACAAAGCAGGACACCTGAGCAATCCTAATCTGATGCTGGAGGTTTAGACTACCTGGAGTATCAGGAGCATTGACTCCTCATTGGAAGGCAGAAGAGGCTGCAGTCTGACATCAGCCAAGTGCAGCAGCAGTGGGATGGACTCGCTGAGGAAGAAGAGCAAGAATGCTGGTACTTCCTGCTTCTACTGAAGCTTCTTTATATCTGGGCTGTCGTCGAAAGACATTGCCCACATTCTCTCTTCCGTTAATCCTCCCTGGAAACGTCCTCACAGACACACCGGAAGTGTGGTTCTTAGGTGGTCCTAAATTCAGTCATGTTGACAGTGAAGAATGACCATTGCAGGGTTACAGTACATTCAGAAAGACTTCCCATTTCGTAGCAAACGGATGCAGAGGTTGGGGCTCATTCATGAAGTTTGCATGAGTCATAGGTCAGGCTGGTTGCTTTGCTCAGAAGCTGGCATAGGGCAGAGAAGTCTCTCCCTGGCAGAAATCTGCTTTAGACTGTGAGGCCTCAGAAACTTCCAGGCATTGTTTCGTTGGGGCCACTGGGCTCTAAAGGATGGCAGGGACATTGCCAGGTGTGCTGGAAGGGACACGGAGCCTGTGAACCTCCTGGAATCTTCTGGAAGGTGGTAGATTGAAGGTGCCTTGCCCCCAGAAGGTCTCAACTATAGCCACATGGCCTCCCGTCTTTCCATGAGTCTGAGTCTCCATCTTTTGTTTGCATCCCACTATGAGCATGTTCACTAATGACCCTACACTTCGGTCTGTTCCCCAGCCCACATTTGAGGACTTTCCCTTCTGTTCTGAGTGTGCCATTCCCAGCTCAGCCCTCTGCTTGGTAGTTGCTCCACAGAACCGCTTTGTTCTGCCTTGAGCCACACACACTGGCCTACCACTACAGACAAATAACAAAGAGCTTGGATGGCCTGACTCATTGCTGACGACCCTGCCCTTCCAAGGCTGTGAGCTCACCCAGCTTTGTCTCAATGACTCTGCCCAGAGCATGGTGAGGTTTGTGTTTGTTTTCTGGTTTCCCATTCTTCCTATTTCTTCTCCTCCGCCACCTCCTCACCTCCTTCTCCTCTTGCTGAAAGATGATTACTACAGTCGGGCAGGAATCTTTTTCAAAATGAGCATTGCTGAAAGCATGCACTTACCTCTATAGCAGAGTAAGAGCAGAACATGCCAGATGCCACTGTGAGGAAGAGGTGGGCATTTTAGGAAGACAGTGCACACTTCTGCACCTAACTCACACGGCTCTCCATGCCTGGGTCTGTGGGAAGTGGGAGGGAACTAACTGGTTAGTGTGGAATGTGGAAGGAAGTGGGGCTTTTCTATCTTCTATCTTCTAACCTTCTAAGGAACTTCTAACCTTCATTTTTGAACTGGGATGTGGGAGTCATGGGGTCGGTAAAGTTTTCTGAGGAATAGTGACATGGTTTTCTCATTTCCCATTCATCTCTCTATCTGGTCATACACCTACCCACCCACTCATCCATCCTTACATCTGCCTACCCACCTACCCAACATCCATCTGCTCATCCATCCACCCACCTACCCATCTACTCACCTATCCTTCTATTTGTCCGTCTACCCACTCATCCATCCATTAAATCACCTATCCATCTGTCTATCTAGCCACCCATCCACTTACCTTTCCATCGAGCTGTCCACCTATCCATCCATCCATCCATCCATCCATCCATCCATCCATCCCCATATCTACTCTTCCATTCAGTGAGCAATCAATCCACACACCCACCCACACATGGATCTATGTATTCATGTATTTGTGCTAACTACTAACGCACACACCCACCTCTCAGCAACCTTTCTGTCTATACAACCATTCACCCATCCACTCCACATATAATCCCCATATCTATCCACCACATTTTCATTCATCCACCTACTTCCCAGGCATACATTCCTTTACCCACTTACTCACATATCCATCAGTTCACCCATATACGCATCTATTCATGCACCTAACTATCCACCCACTTCCCATCCATTGACTGAGCAAGCATGACCTAGGGAAGTCCTAGACACAGCATGACCAAATGGCCCTTCAGATAGCCTAGATCTCCCAGCCAGCAGGGAAACAGACCTTAAGGAAACATGTAAACATCAACAGATGTGGAAAGAACTGTGCAGGAAGCTAATTTGGTCTTTAGAGCCAGGCCACTAGAAGAGGCACCCCTTGATGGCTGTGCTCTGACATGAAATTCCTGTGGTCCTTATTCATTTATATCAGTTATTCCTTAACAGTTAATTAAGTAATAATTCATGTGTGTGGATGCATCTTCCTGAGCGAGTGCACATGCTTGTGTGTGTGTTTGGGGGGAGGGTGTCAATTGCAGGCATTGTTCCAGGTGCCATTCACTGTATTTCATAAGAGAGAGTCTCTCCTTGGCCTGGAGCGCACCAGTTAGGCTCGGATGGTGTCCATCCTCGGGATCCCCCATCTGCCTCTCCAGTGCTGGGATTACAAGTGTGCGCCACCACAGCAGGCTCTTTCTCATGGCTTCTGGGGTCAAACTCTAGTCCTTGAGCTTGTATGACAGGTACTTTACAGACCGAGCCATCTCGCCAACTCTTGGCTTAATTTCTCTTAAGTTTTCCAATGGAGATAAGCTCACTTACCATTTTCCAGTACATAATTCAATGGGCTTTTTGTGTGATCTACAGAGGGATGGGCCATCATCACCACTACTTACAGATTTCCATCACCTCTAAAGAAACCCCACAGGCACTAGTCACTGTCCTCTACCTTCCCTCCTGCCAGGGAATCTAATTTCGAATCTGACTTCTGCTTTCACAGGCTCCCCTGTTAGGAATGCCTTGAGTGTTCAGGTGGAGGTACACTGGATGCAGCCAGCTGCACCAGGCTCCTTTCACTCAGTGTGGTGTTTTCACAGTTCCTCCAGCTCGTAGCGTGCTTCAGTCTTTCATTCCTTCCTGTGTGTGATGGTCTAGATGGAAGATGTCCTTCGGAGATGGGCTCATGTGTTTAAACACCTGGCCTCCAGCTGGTGGTGCCATGGGGGCTGTGGGAGCATCTGGTGAATGAAGGTGGGTCACTATGTGGGGAGTGGCTCCACTCAGCTTCATGATCCACCAAGATGTGAAGACTGGTGTGGTAAGCCCCAGCCTGACCCTCTCCCACCACCATGTTTTCTCTGCCACTGTGGACAGAAATCCCATGAAGCCGTGAAACCATGAAACAAGTCCTCCTTTAGATGTTTCTGTCAGTCGCAAGAGGAATGATGAACACAGCAGAGAACATTTCAGTCTATGAACGCCCTGTGCTTAACCTACCTATTTATCAGGGAAGATTGGCTTTTACAAATAATGCAATTATGAACTTTCATGTACACTGTGTGTGCGTGTGTGTGTGTGTGTGTGTGTGTGTGTGTGTGAATGTAAGTTTCATTTGTCTTGTGTATAGACCTAGGAATGGAATTGAGGGTTTTTTGGTAACTGCAGATTTAAGTTCCGAAGAAGCAGTAATCTTTCAGTGCCAGCCAGAACAGTTTATGGTTCCACCAGCCTTGGGAGAAGCCCGGAGTCCTATCATCCACTGGCCACATTGCAAAGGAAAAGTCCTGGTCTATGCCAACAGGGCCACAAGCAAGGAGTCCCTTTCTCTACTAGCTCCACAAGAGGCAGAGAGTCTATGCTCCTTTCCCCTTGTAAGAAGCACGGAGACACATGACACTGAATGTCTGATACATGCAAAGTGCCCACCCAGGCACGGTCTGGGGCATCTCCATGTTTCTTTTCCTCCTTCCTGAGTGCATGCAGGGTGTGGTGGCAGTGGCTGAAGCACTCAACTCCTGTCCATCTCACCCATTAATACTCTTTCACCTTATAAAGCTATGTTTCTATTCTAGTAGCAACCCACGAAGAACAATAAACCCTTGGTTTTTTACCTTTTAAAGTGAAACTTGTTGTCCAGTTAACTTAGCTGTAGCTGAGGAAGCTGACTACCGGAGATGGCTGAGAGAGAGCATCTTGGTTTTGCTTTTAAGGATGCTTTTTACAATACAGATATTCTTCGGTTTATCATAGGTCAGCATGCTGCTAAACCTGCTGCAAGCAGGTTTGTGGGAATACAAAGTAAGCCCACAGCACAGCATGGCTGTGAAGACTTGCCACTCTAGTCTCCCTGGTGACCCCAGGATTGGCCGAGATCCATGGCAGCTGCTCCTGAGAGAGAGGAAAGGGAGCCGGGTGTAGTGGTGCACTTCTTTAATCCCCACACTCAGGGAGGCAGAGGCAGGTGGATCACTGTGAGTTTAAGGCCAGCCTGGTCTACGGAGTGAGTTCCAGAACAGCCAAGGCTACACTGAGAAACCTTGTCTCAGAAAGGGGGAGAGAGAGAGAGAGAGAGAGAGAGAGAGAGAGAGAGAGGTGCGAGTTAAAAATTTGAAGAATTGTTTCTTTCAAATACACACCTTCACCTCATACTGAGCTAAGAACTTCTAAATTGCAGGCTGGAGACCGTGTGTATGAGAAACTTAATCTCAGTTACTGACAGTTGCTTGCTGTCACACAGGAGGAAATGTTCCATCTCTGCTTTGTCTAGAATATACACAGAGCAAACATGGCTGTGGTACTCCCTCACAGGTCCTTGAGGTCTGAGGTACAGTCCCTTGTGGGTGGGAGACCACAGATTGTCCTCGGAGTGTCATTGCTGACCCCTGGGAGCTGAGGAGTGGGTGCGGCATCGGTCACAGCAGCAACCTGAATGACCTCCTCCTCACTGGGGAAGCTCTTGCTCAACGAGGAGGGGCACTCACAAAATGCTTGTCTCACTGCATGACCTCTGACCTGTGTGCCCGGTGGGAGGTAGCTCCTAGAGGGTGGCCCCATAAACTTTCTCCTTCCTTGAGCCCAGATAACGTCATCTTTTCCCCCAAATAGAAGTTTGGAAGCTTAAATGCCCATGCCAGGTGGAGCAGCCCACTAATGTCAGTTTGCCTGGACCTCTGCATTTCAGTGGGGAAGGCTTGTACCCTGAGATGCTTTGCAGTCCAGTGTTCTTAGTCTCAGACTACCTAATGACAGGTTGGGATTTGTTCTTGAAGCTAGAGAGCCTCTGACTGCATTGAAGATTTATTGGCAGCGTCTTTCAGGGCTAAGAGCTTTGTCTATATTTGTAGTCTCATTTTAGGCCTCACGATTGTCCATATTGCCATTTCCACTGAACAGCAGAGGACCTGAAGCTCAGAGTCAAAGGGTGACACCCAGTAGTCAGCAGGGGTGAGGGTCCCTGCTGCTTGTTTACTGCCTGCTGCTCAGTGTGTGCCTTCTACTCTCTCCTTCCTGGAGCCAGCACTGGAGCGGTGGTCCCCACCACATCTACCTGCCCACTCCTTGCCTTGCCTTCCTTTGTGGAGATAAGAAGGAAGTAAATCCCCCTGTAAATTCTCAAAGCTGCACATTCATGAGTGGTTTACTTTTGGGGGCTGAGAAACATTTTTTTTCTAGCCTTCAATACAGCCCTGACCCTCTATAAAGGGGCCTCCTGGGGCCAACTGTGAGATACAAAGAGCCTCATGCAGTGGCTGGGACCCTCACTGTCTTATCTTCTCACCGAGTGACTGTGAGCCTGGAAGGTCTCTGGCCCCTGACTGTCTTTAGTGCAGAGTTTGCTCACCCGGGAGTTGTTTGGGTGGTTAAGCCTCTGCTCTTTGCCCCTGGAGCTATGCTAACACAGGATGGGGTGTTATCAGTGGGGTTGTACCTACTTTCCACTGGAGAGGTGGGGGAGGGCAGGGGAAGTTGACCTCTTGGGAACCCTTAAGACAAAGCCAAGAGGGGAGGGAGGAAGGCCTTGGAGTTAGGCAAACATGGGAGTGCATGGAGCAAAGACTGAGGAATGCACAAGACTGAGAGGGGAGTGCTGGCCCAAGGACACCATGCAAAAAGAGGCTGCAGCGAGGAGCTGTTCCCGGGTGGCACACTGGGTTCTCAGGAAGAGCTGCCGGGCTTGGGAGGCCCAAGTGATCTCCAGTGGCCTGGCACACGGCCCTTCCGGATGGTTTCCTCCAAAATGTGCTTGATCTGCGTCCTTCTCTACTGTGGAAATGTCCTATAGTCTTCCGTGTGGGCATGCTCGACTGTTTACGTCATTGTCTCCCCGAGAACACATTCCAGAGGAGCAAGAGGCACCTACGTTTAGGCACATTGGCAGTTACCTGGAAAAGTCACTGCCCTTAGGAAGGTGGTACTAGAGGGGGAGGGGGAGGAGGAGGAGGAGGAGGAGGAGGAGGAGGAGGAGGAGGAGGAGGAGGAGGAGTTGTTTCCAGTGTTGATGAGGTCGTAGAGATGGTGGTGGTGAATGCGCTAGTTATGGTGGTGGCAATGAGCATGGCCGGCTTCTATTATTTTCTTTCATTATTATAATAATTTTATGTCCTTAAGTGCTACTCTTTGGTGCACGCATACATCTGAGGATCAGAACAAGATAATTAGCACTTCCATAACCTTTAGTAGTTGCCTCCCTGTCCTCTGTTCTAGCTGTTCAGCAGCGTCCTGTGCTCTGTTATATACCACAGTCAAGCCTGTGGACTGATGCATGCCCGGTCTAAACTTCCCATCTAAATGAACTTAGTCCTCGCTGGCTGAGTTCTCCCTCTCTCCCCTCTGGCTTAGGCTCTGGTGAGCAGCATTCTACTTTCATGAGATCAACTCTTACAATGTCCACACAGGAAAAGAGCACACAAGGTTTATTTTCATGCCTGGTGTTTTGCGTTTAGCATCAGGTCCTTCACTTGCACCAGTTATGGTGCAGATGAGAGGATTTCGTTCACTTACTGGTGAACAATTTAGTGTGTGCAAGTTCCACATTTTATTTTTTTCTGATCTGTCAGCAAACACTTGTTTTCATTTCTTGGAATGGGTGAATAATGCTGCAGTGAGTGCAGCTGACCAGTTGTCTCTTAAGTGTGCTGGAAATATGCTGAAAAATTACAGCAGGCACCTCTGTGCTCTTCCACGGTGCTTGAGTTCACTCCTGCCAACAGCACAAGTGCTTCCTCTTGGTCACATCCTTGCCAACACTTGTCATCATCCATCTTTGATGCAGCTGTTGTAATGGTATGGTGGCATCTACTGTGGTTTTGATTTTTAGTTCTATGACAGATTTCTCTATTTTTGCTGTAGAACCTCTGCCTCATGGCCAGGTTGCTTCCAGAGAGCTCAACGGGACAGTCACTGATGAGTAACAATGAAACATAAACTCTCCGCTCTCCTTGACAGCATTTTCCAGAGTGTCACCCTAGGCCCAGGACTGGGAAAGGTAAGAACTCTTTTCAGTCTTGCTTCCCTTGATCTGTGCCATCTACAGATGGATCAGTCTAGTCTCCCTGAATCTAGGGACCCAGAAAACTACACAGGAGGCTGTAGCTGAGCGGAGTCCCCAGCCTCTCACTGTTCTTGTAGTCTGCACCGAGGCGGCTCCATCTTGCACTTGGCTACACTATCTCCCTGGCTAGAAAAATGTCTGCAGCACTATTTCATGGAGAAATTGAGAAGTGTATTGAAAGGCAAAGCCCTGTCTTGTGCTATACAAAACACACTGTTTTGTTTGTTTGTTTGCTTGCTTGCTTTTACCAAATGCAGAAACCCTGAGGTGGTACAGATTTGACTTTTGTGATGGTGGCTGGGGCTCTGGGCACTAGCAGTCATTCAACCATCTCTATCACCTGCCATTTACTTGCTCACTTGGCACTGAGAAGGCTCAGGAGGCCTTCTCTGCTCATGTATGTGGGAGCTGAGTATTGTGTTCTCCCTGGAAAGACCATCTCTCTTCACACAGTGGTTTGGATGTGGGGGATCTCTGTTGGAACGCTAGGTTTCCAGCAGGGTGCTGGTCTTAATGTGGGGCCTTGCTGGAGGACCTGTGCTGTTGAGGTTGGGTATTTTCCTGGCCCCACTTCCTGTTTCACTCTGCTTCCTGCCTGTGGATGCAGTGACTGGCCACCTCACCCTCTTGTCCATTCTGCCATGAAGGACTATGTTCCTTTTAACTGCAAGCCAAAACAAGCCTTTTGCCCCTTGAACTCTTCCTGTCAGGTGTTTAGTCACAGCGATGAGACTAGTAACCAACCCGCAGAGCATCCAGAAGGCGAGTCAGTTGGAAGACATGCATTGCAGAGTTGTTTGTTTTCCCACATATGACTGTTAGCAGCTGAGAGTTAGCAGAGGCAGTCTGCTCATGAGGTGTTGTGCACAAGAGAGAGTCAAAACCCTTCCTGGAACCAAAATGTCACAGTGACTGAGACACTGCCTGTATGCTGCTCTAGTCTAGACTTTTCTCCCTGGACCTTGGCTGACTTACCGGCTGGTTTCACAGCACCAGGAGCCTATGGAGTCTGAATTCTGGGTCGTCTGGCTTTGGGGAGCAGAAGTTTACCAACCATTCTCTAGGGAGGGGGCACCCCATCTCAGCCTGCCAGGCTGACCCAGAACACTAAGATGTGTCTCCCCTTGCTCAGTAGGTTTTACTGAACACCTGCTCAGTCTGTGGGATGGTTTGATTCAAGTTTCCATCCATTTCACGGAGTAAGGCTCCTTGCTAAATAAAGAGCCTTTGGTAGGCCAAGGACACAAAGATCAGCAGAAGTCTTGGTTCTAGGCGATAAAAACTCTTTTTGAGCAAAAAAAAAAAAAAAAAAAAAAAAAAAGGCCATCTGTTGGCTTGACTAATCGATCTATCCAAAGTAGTCTTATTTTCGGCATTGCTGACCCAGGCTTGAAAACAAAAGGTTTGCCCTTTCCTAACTTCCTCCAAACATGTGGCCAGGGCTGCTGTTGTGTTGCTATAGTAGCCCATGATTCCGGAGGGGCAGAAAGGTCTTCCTCTGCATTAGGAACATCATGGAGAGTTCAATGAGCCTAGTGGAGTTACGCTTTCATCCCAAAGCCTGGGAGGCACAGTCCTAAGTGAGTGCACCTACTTTCTCAAATATATTTTCACTGCATAAACCAGGACCTTTAAGGTAACTTTAAGGTCATTTTCAGGTGCAGCCTGATGGAAAATTCCAGCCACAGACACTTCAGATTCTAGCTGTCATGGGGCAAAGTTACATATGCCCTGACTCCTTGAATTTGCTCACAATGTAGATAAACATATCTGTTACGGTCTGTGTGGTGCCATTATTAAGGCAGTTTGTCCTTTATTTGATGATTTTGCTGTTGATGGCCCTGGGACAGTGTTGAAGTACCTACCACCCAGTGTCTCGAAGCATAAGGCTGCCATGATGTGCTAGGGACAAAATAGGTGCATCTGATCTGCCTCATTCAGGCTAGCTGACTGCGCTGCAACAGTGTGCATCCAATCATGTGTCTGCAAACAGATCTCTGTATCTCTGTCTCTCTGTGTCTCTCCCTCCCCAAAAGACTGTGTATTGATTGACTGAAGGACATGCAGTGACCAGTCTTGCAGAACCTGGCCTACAGGTGCTTGTCTGTCAAGTCAGTAAGCACAGCCACAGTAGAATGCAAGTGTCTTTCACAAGGAGACCTGTTACATCTTTCTCACTAATGGTCACTGTCTCTGTGAAGTCAAGGGCCTGGTACTCTGCTGGGGCCACTTGTCCTTCCAGCCAGCTTGGTTGGTGGCCTTTCAAACAAGCACCTCTTTCTTGTAGGCCATTGTGATCACAATGGCATTTGTCTGTGATCGGATGCTGCGCCTTTGCTCAATGCTGCATTCTTGGTGGATGCCGGCGATGCTGACTTAGGTCCCTGATGCTGTCACCTTTGTGGGGTGGACACTCTGCTTATCTAGGCAATCTCAAATGGCAGCGTGTGACCTTCCAGGCTGGACAACAAAGGGATTTTCATTTCCCGGAGACTTATAGCTCTCCCATACTTGCTTTGGCTTAGTCACACAGCTGGGTGACCTTCAGGCTGAGGACTGCTTGGAAGGTCCGAGCATGGAAGCCTACTTTTCCCCCAAAACAATGTGAGTCCCATGTGCCAGCTTTTCTCAATACCCGGCTTTGCTATCTGTCCCATTCAAAGCCTGTAGGAGTCTAAAATACAATGCCTGACGGGCAGGCCCCTAAGCTGCTTTTGGGAATGTGTGCCCAATGAGCCAGCACATAGCACAGTGGATGGCGTCTGTCCATAGGCTGATCCTGGGCTGTGCTAGCTGGCTGGCTCCCACACTGTTGACCCTGCAAGCCCACCACACACTTCTTTTCTCTGATGCATCTGGAGTAGAGAGGGGAAGGGTGTGGGGACTGCATGAGGTGATAGCTGTTCACCCCACTCTTACATCTGGAAGTGGATGGCAGTTCCCCTGAGGAGGACCTCCTCCATCTTGCCTTTCCTGGTGCAGCTGCTCCTGAGGCTGTTTGTGGAAGTCCCCAAGGAGGTGGCAGAAGAGTGAGTAAAGTCACACCACCATGCAACATGGCAGCACAATGGCCCTGCAGGAATGTCCTTAGGTGAGGGAGAGTATGGCAGACTACACACAGACAGGGGCATTGTGCCTGAGGCAGGCAATGCAACGTTTAGGGGAACAGCCAGACTGGAGGGGTGATAACCAAGGACTGTGCCTCTGGAAGAAATAATTAAAAAGTCTGCCTCTGTGTTATCTGAGATAGGATAGCATTTCCCAGCTGTCACCTTAGTAACCACCAGGAAGATGATGGATGTGGAGAGTGGCCTTCCTTCACAAGTTACCTAGGTAACTGCCGCCCTTTCAGGAGCTTGGGGACACAGCAGCACAGGGACACTTGGATTTGAGCTCCAGTTCTGCCGTGGTCTCATCTCTGATCCCTTTCTCTCATCTGTTTAATGGTCCACACAGAGTCACCCTCATAGGCTCACAGCGGCAGTGTGCACCAAGTTCAGACACGTGGGCAGCCAGTCTCCTTCATCTTCAACACACCTTTGTCTCTGAGTTTGTGCTTGGCTGACAGTCAGAATTTATTGGGAGGGGTAGGCCGAGAGAACAAGACAGCAGTGCGTGGGACCCTACTCCTTTTGTTTGCCACTCCTTCCACGCCGTAATGGGCAGTCATCATTTTCCTGAAAGGCAAGGGGGAGGTGGAAGCCCTCCATGGTGGACCTAGCTTGGCCTCCTGCTGCTAAAACCTTCTGCACAGGTTCTAAGGAGGCAGAAGAAGACAGAGCTCTGGAAGAAGGTGGCCTTGGGGTCGTCAGAGCAGCATAATGTGGCTGAAAGAGCCTTGAGGAAAGGGCCAGCTGGACCAGCATGTGGCTTGCACTGTCTTCAGGGAAGCAGAACTTGGAAACACAGTGTGTGTGCTACCAGTTTTGAAGGTAAGAAAGATGCAAGAATGAGGAGGTCATGGAACCTTAGACCAACATTCCAGACAGCCACAGAGGTCAGGCTACATTCCAGTGGGGGAAGCTGATATTTGAGCAACAACCCCCAACCCTGATTCTCTGACTGTGTTAGTCTGTGTGACAATGAAGAGTTAGGGCTGCTTACCAGGTGATCATGGGAGGAGCCACGCTGGTAATTAGCATGGACTGAAAGCCAACTGTCACCCAGAAATAAAGAGAAAAACAAAACAAAACAGAAGTGAGCATCAGAGAAATTGCACTGCTTTGAAGGCAGAAAAGATGAGAAAAATGTAAAGAGTGGCCAGCAGCTATGAACCCTTAGGGGTGGGGAGCAAAGATGTCTTCCTGCAGCCTGTAGGAGGAAGCAGCATGGACATCTTGCCCCTGGTCCATGAAGGACTATATATGGGGCTGCACAGCAATTAATTGGTACCCTAAGCTAGTGAGTTCCTACTAGCATCTTACAGCAGCAGTAAGAAATGAATGCACCAGCCAGTCCACGTGTGGTTACACTGAGTCCTTACTCACTGGGCCACAGGGTCTTCCCATAATCTGTGCCATGGAGTCTGCAGAGAGTTTGGTCCCAGGATCCTCTGGGGTCTGCAGGGCGATTGATCCCAGGATCCTAATGAAGAGCAAGGTCCGCAGATCTCATCAACATCTTACAGTCCACACACACACACACACACACACACACACATATCCTCACACATCCTCATATACTAAGGATTTCTAACTTGTTTGTGACAGCAGGTATGATTAAAGTGTCACGTAAATTATCGCTGAACTGGTTGTTTAGGGAACAGTGACAGGAAACAGCCTCTCCGTGATCCCAATGTCTTTGAGTCTGGTCAAATTTGTGGAAAAACATGTGGGACCCACCCACTCTTCTCAGCCAAAGAGGTGTTTTTGGCAGTTCTTTTGGTCTATTCTTGGAGTGCATTTGGTCCTTCTTTGGATCTGTCCTTTGGAGTGTCTTGGTTCCTCTCGCTGCTGTGATTCTTAGATGTCAGTCTTGACCTTCATGGGTGGTTTAATGTGGAACACTTTCCCTAATTGATGCACACCTCTCCCATCCTTCATTTTTCTCCCTGGTGCACATCACCACCAACATAACCTCACCTTTCTGCCTGCTTCTCTATTGCTTATTTTCCTCATTTCTACAACAAAATACTCAACCAAAAGAAACTTAAGAAAGGAAAGGCTCCCCTCGCAGTAGAGTTCCCCAGCTTCTTTTGCTCACCCCTGAGTACTACAAACATAACATCGTACTGGGTATGCCACATCTGACTGGCAGGTAGCCAAGAAAGACTGGAACTATGAAGCATGACAGCCCACTGCAAGGGATTGAGTTGGGTTGGGAAGGATAAAAAACAAACAATAGCTTTTCATGAAGGTATGCAGTGTGGAAACAAGAGGCTATAAGCATCGACCCAGGGTTTCTCAGGATGTGCAGGACTATGGGATGCCAAGGAAGGTTGGATCAGGTAGATGGGGGAGGGGCTTCCGGAACCAGGGGAAGGAACAGGAAACAGAGCTGGAAGAGAAGATGCCGCGTGGGCTGTATTAGTTATAGCAGAGCTTGTGAGCAATGCCACCGTTGCTCTGGTTAGCCCGAAGGACCGCGCTGTCCTAGGACTGGCAGAGGTTGTCACAATATATATCCAGTTTTGGAGACTGCGTACGCAGTGAGTGGATGAGCCATGGATGAGACTGAAGTCTGCAGCAGGCGGGTGAGGATGCAGTGCCTGGGGACCCTAGCAGGAGTCAGAGAGAAGCTGGGCCATGCGGCTCCACCTGGAGTTCTGAGACAGACAGAGGTATGGCAGGGGCACCCAAAAGAGGCAATAAAGTGTGCACTCAAGTAGAAGGCTGCTGGAGGTCAGGAAGAGCAGCTGCAGCCCAGGAGGTTGGATTAGCAAAGACTAGGTGTCCTGGGCAAGGGATTCTGTATATCTAGAGGCCGAGTCAACACCTTGTTGCTTAAAATGCAAACCTGTGGGTCCCAGGATGTAGGGCCACAGCTTTTGGGTGCTGGGGTGCCTTGTGCTGGTGAACGGGTGGCCGGAGGTTCACGGTATCAGATGTGATAGGACTGGAGTAGGCTGTCATCCTACCTAAAGTACCAGTGATGATAATATCACTGCTCGTAAGATCCGCCGAGAGCATGGTCAGGAAGGTGTATTTATGTCTGACCCACAGAGCAGGAGATGCAGGCTCAAGGGAGCAATAATGGGGCATCGTAGGAAGGGTCAAGCATAAGACAGGGCCGGGAGCTGGGTTCATCTGAGGACTCTGGGCTCTTCTGCACACTCCTGTCCCCTTTTCTGGGTCTGTGGCTATCCTTGGGTAGCATGCCAGTCTTTTTCCCATTAGCTGCAAGTTGTTCTGCCTCTGCTTGGTGGATCCCCTCCCCATGTGCATACACTGGGCTCTGCTAGCAAAGGCCCCATTTCTGCAGCATTGAAGCCGGGGCGGGAGCTCAGTGCCTCTGGGTCTATAGATGGGGGCAGGAATCACAGCTCCACCACCTCAGGATTTGGTCAGTTATAAAAATATCCGGCATCAGTTGGGGGCGGATTCAGGAACCGAAACTTCTTCTTGTTCTGTTCTTGTAGTATTGGATTGTACAATTATAGCACCTCAGAAGTTTCCTAATGCGCCACAAGATGTCAAGCTGTGGCATCAAGATTAATTCCTTCTTTAATGACCAACCCTGACTTTGACCTTGAGGGTGTGCTGTGTTTCCAGAGCACACTGCTCTCCCATTAGCCTTGCTTCTGGGCTTTGAAAATTAACTCTTTGTTCTCAATCAGACAGTGCTCCAAAGGCAATGAAAAAAATCTCTTTACCTCAAGGTGGCATATTTTAGAGAGTAATAGACACAGGGACGAGTAAAGCACGGGAAGGAGCGGGAGAGGGTGAGGGCAGGGAAGATGCTGGAGCAACTGGTGAGGACCAGTATTCACTGAATGTCGCTCTGCTCACTACCCTTCCCCTGGCATCTCTGTCGCTGCTTGTGTGTGTCTGGGTTCCGGAGTCTGTGGGGAGGAGTGTCATGGTTGGGTAAGGTATCCAGCTCACTGTGCCAGTGCGGTCCACATTGCTTTAGGACAGCAGTTTCCTACCTGTGGGTCTCGACCCACGGAGAGGTGTCGAATGATCCTTTCACAGGGGTAGCCTAAGACCACCGGGAAACACAGATTTTGTATAATTCATAACAGTAGCAAAATTACAGTTTATGAAGTAGCAACAAAAATAATTTTCTGGTTTGGGGTCACCACAACATGATGAACTGTATTAAAGGGTCGTAGCATCAGGAAGGTTGGGAATAGGTTGTTTTAGGGTAACAAAAAGTACCCACCAGGAAGTGAACAATTCTGAGGGTTCTGGAAGCTTTAAGGAAGAGAGTATCTATCTCCCTGGAGGACAGGAGATACCTCTGGACTGGACCTTGGAGGAAGGGAATAAGGAAGAAGAATGGAGAGGACAGAGGCAAGGAATATCCAGAACAGGTCGGAGGTGTAATGGGGAGGTGGCTTGGTCATGTGAGCATCTCAGAGTGTGCTCTCTATGTCCTGTGGATGAGGCTGTGTGTGCTCCTCTGTCACCCGAGCTGTGTCACTTGCCAAATGGTCTCTCTTCGAGTGTACCCAAGTCTTTACTCCTCCAGCGAGCTCCCTGTTGAGGCAATTCAGAGTGCAGCCCACCCCTGTTGCTCATAGATTCCGGCTTGGTGACCTTGTCTCTTCGCCAAAACATGTCTGTGGTGCGCAGATAGTGCTGTGTGCTTTGGTGCTCACCATACACACATGCCGTGTGCAGCCCGTGATCTCTCTGCTGTGACCCCTCCCCTGCGACCCCTCTGCTGTGCTAATTGCTTCTTTACTGGCCATGGCAGAACCTGTGGCATAACCAACTTAAAAGGAGGAAGCACTTATCTTGCTCATGGTTCCAGAGGGGTCAGGGTCACACCAGGATGGGCAGGAAGCAGAGGGAGCAGTGATGAGAAGGCACAAAGGCAGGATCTGGCTCCCAAGGGTGTATCTTGAGATCTAATGGTTCTGGAAACATCCTCATAGTCACACCCTGGATGGGCTTTACTAAGTCATGAACCTCTCAGTCTTGATGTGGACAACCATGTCTGACCTTCATCCCCAGCTGTGCCTTCCCGACTGAGGGGAAACAAGGGATGCTCTCTATCCTGGGTCCTGATCACAGCGCAAGCCCAGGGCTTTTCTGTGCTCTAGTTAGTGCTACTGCCATTCACATTCATGTGTTTTTTGTGGTGATTGATGTCACTGTTTAAAATGGCCCCAAGCGCAGTGCCAAGCTCTGGAAGGCCTTATGTGTCCTTTGAATCTATGAACATGTGTCACAGCGCTCTGTCGGTAAGAACTGACTGTCCATTTGCACCAGCTTTTTTGTTGCTCTCCATGTTCTGAAATTCTGATGACAGAACTGTTTATTTTGTTTGTTTGTTCTTAACTCTCCAGTAGTTGGGCAAACCCTTGAGTTTAGGTGCTGTGGACAAGAGTGGGTAGAGACTAGAAACATCTGGGACTCCACCACATTCCAGTAGTCCCCCACATGGGGTGCTGAGCCTGAAGAAGGACCAGGCCTTAGACTTACTGGGAGGGACTGACTGGTCATGGGCTTGGAGTAAAGGGCAGAATGACATGAGTGATATAGCCAGATCACTGGGGCTTAGGAGTCCCTTCTGGTCAACCCCGGAGAGCATCTGCAGCTCAGGAGAGGTCTGTCCACAGGCATTTGAGGGTGGTGTGGACAGCTAGTATAGTGGAAATTTCCTAAAATATATGAAGGTGATCCTCATAAAGTTTCCAAACAATGAGGAAGACAGAGTTTCAACTGGCCAACTTTTGTCACCAAAAGAAGCTTCTAGTACCAGGAGTGGTTTACATCTGTTTGAGCTGGTGGTCAAAGGTATCCCAGGGAGAGCCCCATACAACCCAAGCTGCCTCCAAGACAACAGGTTTTTCTGCACAAACTGACAGCAAGGCCCCACTGCTGAAGACAACACCTACACAACTCATTGAACATGGAGAGTTTGAGCTGGTGCCTCCATGACCTTCACCCCTACATTCTAGTGTCTTTGGTGTGAGAAGGTAGTCAGTAGGCTACCAAAAGACAAATAAACACCAGCCCAACCACAAAACCTTTGATCTACAGTGCTGTCCTGCCTGCTAAGGCAGTGGTGGCACAAGGCTTGTGGGAGTAACCAGCCAATGTCTGATTTGACTTCAAGTCCACTTGGCACCATTTGGGTGGCTAAGAACCAGACAGTAGGTAGGTAGTCCAGAGTCCTAGGGTAAAACCAAATATTGCTGGTCTTAAAAAAATAGTGATAAAATGACCCCGGATGATACTCTGCTATACTCATGGATCAGTGCCCTATTTAGCCATCCTCAGAGGAGCTTCTTCCTGCAGCAGCGGACTGGAACAAGGTACAGAGACCCAGAGACAGACACTACCGTTACATACACATGCGCACATACACACACACACACAAGAAAGAGAGAGAGAGAGAGAGAGAGAGAGAGAGAGAGAGAGAGAGACATTGGAACACACACACACAGCTCTAAATGTGATGTCTCCATCAAATTCCTCTCAAAGCTCAGGAACCTGGTATAAGAGGAGGCAGAATGAGCGTAAGAGCCAGAGGAGACATAGGAGAACAAGGCTCTCTGAGTCAACTGAGCTCTCATATGAGCTCACAGAGACTGAAGCAGAAAGCACAGGGTCTACATGGGTCTGCACAAGGTCCTCTGTGTGTATAGGGTAGCTTTCAGTTTAGTATTTTTATGGCACTCCTGTGAAGGAGTAGGTCTCTGATTCTTGTGCCTTCTCTTGGGAGTCTTTTTTTCCTGCTGGTTTGCCTTATCCTACTTTGATGTGATGGTTTTTGTTTTATCTTATCACATTTTATTTTGTTAGGTTTTTTTTTTTTGATAGTTTAAATTTTTATTATATGTATGTTCATGTGTGCATGTGTATGTGCACATCCGTGCATATGTGTGTGCATGTATGTGTTGTAAATATGTGTGTGTACATGCGTATGTGCATGTGTGTGTGTATGAGTATACTTATGTGTGTGAATGTGTGTGAAGACCTGTGAACATTCTCAGGTGGCATTCTCTGAAACACTGTCCATTTTCCTTTAAACAGGAGTCTCCTGGGCTTGAAGTTCATCAATTAGGCCCTAGGGATCCATTCTCCTATCTCGGTCTGCATCTCCCAAGGGTTGGGATTACAAATGCACGCTACCAAATCTGATATTTTTACCTGGGTTCTGGGATCAAACTCAGGACCTCATGCTCTCAAGATGACTGAACCATGTACCCAGCCCCCTGTCTTCAGGATTCTTGCCCATGGACAGGGACACCAAGAACCCCATCCTTTATGGTTGTTCTGCCATGTAAAATACTGGAAACCTGCTATGAAAAGAGCTAGCCAAGGTCAGCGATTGTAATATGGATGGTGGCACATGAGGAAATTGAGAGCTGTGTTCCCGGCTAGAGGCCAGGAGTGCCTTTAAGGGCTGTTAGATGAGAGGACACAGGGATGTGAAACACCTTATCTCTTGCCCGTTTTTTTTTTTTTTTTCTTTTTTACCTTTATCAACCAGAACTTGTCCTTTTGGTGTCATTTAGGCTAAATGTAATCTCTGGGCATTCTGTGCTAGCACATTGGTGTATGTCTTACACAGAAGGTCATGTATAGAGTATCCATCTTGGAGGATGTTGGGAGCTTGGGAGGATCCTTTGGAGACAGGCCAGGATAAAGCAGACTATTTTCAGGGTCACATGCACTTCTGAGGGCTTGGAGGTGAGTTCATGGTGAAAGGTACTCCTACCAGGCAGAACTCCCACAGAGGGACTCAGACTGTCATAGAAGTGTTCCCTGTATCGGGCTGGAGAGAAAATCTTCGAGCATTGCAAGCTGCTGTCAAGCTCCTCTCAGGACACTGACCCATGGGTGTCTTCCCCTGTCTGCCCTGCAGATGGGAAGCCAAGGGTGGGAGAGGTGGCCCTTCCTCAGTTATGCAGGGCAGGGCCTGGGCTCCATCTAAGTGTTCATAAACAGGCTCCCCTCAACATTTGCTTCTGTCCTGAGCAATGGGGAGCCTCTGCAAACCCTTTTCCTCTGGGCACTCATATGAAGCCAGGAGAGCAGTGCACAGGGGCAGCCTCATATACAGAGGCAGGGGTTAGCAAGTCATAGGAGCCTACCGCATGAGGCTGAGCTGTGCTGTTCAGCCCCATCACAAACCTCCAGCCACTGGCAATGGACTCTGAATTGGATGTAGGACTTCTCCATCCTATATCCTTCCTCCATTCATAAGTCCAAGGGGGGGTAGAAGAGGTTGGGTTCCTCTCATCTCCTGGGAAGCCACAGTCCTTGTATTTCTGCCCGAATGAGAAGTAACATTCATTGTTGGTGGCCTGTTAAGCTCTGAGGTCTGTTTTGTTTGTTACTCATTCTGACCTGCATGAATATAACCTTTACATTGAATCAAGCTCTTTGCTAGGATAAATCCACTGAAAGTAATTGGAACATCTAGATCTACAGACACAGATCTCCAGCTTCAGGGGCCTTCCCTATGGGCCTCTGGAGTGGACTCTGCTGGAAATCACATCATTCTCAGTCTGTCAAGTCGAGAACTTCTGAAGTTTCTTGGGCATTTTCCTTTTCCTTAATAAACACACAAACACAAAACAAAACTTTTTATTGATTCTTTGTGGATTTCCCATCATGTACCCTAATCCCACTTATCTCCCTGTCCCACCATATCTGCCCTCTGCCCCCCCCCAAGTGAAAACCAAAACAAAGCATAACAAAATCTGGTTGTGGAAGCTGTAGAGTGTCACAGGGTGTCCCACAGTGTATCCTTTCACCCACACATCTTCAGTTGCCTATGTTCATTGCAATGAGTCATTGGTCTGTTTCAAGGCCTCTGGCTTCTGCTACACTGTCAATACTGGATGCTCACTGGGACTCCTCTTAGACATCCTGTTGTTGCCCTTTATCCTGGAGCCTCGGTTCTACAGGACTGGCTCCTTAACGTGCTCCAGAAGTTCGTAGATGGGGTAGATGTTGGCCTGAATCTGTGCCTGGGTGGTAGCTGTATTGTTTAGCTTGTCAGCTTTCCTGCCCCTGGAAGCTGGCAAGGAGCAGGACTGCACCCAACTCCCTCATGTCATCTGGGCCAGCTCTCATTCTCCCAAGTGCTGAAGCTGGTGAGGGGCAGGACCAGCTCTCCCACACCAATCCAGCAATGGGTGGGGCCAATTTTCCAGCATCTGGGCCACCAGGGTCAGCTCTTCAGTACTGCCCAGTGGGGGAGACAGGGCTAGCTCTCTTGCTTGCCACAATCAGGAAGGGGACCACTCTTTGGCATCCACACCACTTCATGACCAATGAGGGGTGGGGCTAGCTCTCCTGCTCTCACACTCTTAAAGGCTGGCTCACTTGTTCCTCTGCCACCAGGGCCAGCTCTACTGTGCTGCCCCAGCAAGGTGCAGGGCTACTCTCCTGAGTGCTGTAGCTGTTGAGGGGTGAAACCAGTTCTTCCACTCTCATGCCTTCAAGGCCATCTCTCCCAAGCTACCTAGGCAAGGGGCAGGGCCAAATCTCATGAGTGCTGAAGCCAGTGAAGGGTGGGGCTAGCTCTGTGCAGCCTTTGAACATCAACTTGGCCTCAGGAGGGAGCCCAGATCGTGGCTCTCTCTGATCTGGGCTCCCTCCTGCATCAGAGCCATGGACCCAGACATGGCCCTTGGTGGCAACATGGGCCAGGACCTCACCATGGCCTCACGTGGCAGTGCAGGCTACTCACATCAGACTATTCCTCACCACCCTCATGTTTCCAGTTCCTCCTCTCTTCATGTTACACAAACCACTCAGTTTCTCTTTCTCTCCCACCTCTCTACCACATACTTGCTCATCATGGAGGAGCCTGCCCTCCCACTGCCACTGAGAGGTGGGCGTGCCTCTGAGTGTCTTCCAGGTGCATTTCTTAGTCCACCACTTTGCATCCTGGGGCCTCTAGATAGCACTTCTCAAGGTCAGTTAACTAATGAATTAATGACCACGGTAATTACCATCATTAGTATAGCCATTAACACTGTAGGGCTAATGGTGCTCCTTGCTGGGCTAGGCTAAGTTAGGAGTGCTTGCAGAAGCCCCAGTTTCTAGTGGACAATGGAGCACTGCCGTATTCAGGGGCAGAAAGACAGAACAGTTACGAGCTCATCCTTAGCTCATCCTTAGGCTTGGCATTCTGGAGCATGTTGGCAGCCAGTTAGCATTGGTACACGCCTGGAAAGCACACCTGTGTGGATGCCTACAGCTACCCAGGGCTTCATTTTCTAGGGAGTTCCGCATTCTCTTCCAGGTTGTTCTTGGTGGCAGGTCCTTTAGCCTGTGCCAGAGCTGGTGATCCAGCAAGGTTATGGCTTGCATTTGGATACAGCCTCATCCCTAAGCCAGCCATACCAGCACCTTCCAGAAGTGACACGCTGAAACGACGTGTCAGCGTGTGGTCCCTTCTCTGCTGCCAGGCTTCCTGGGAGCCCTTCCCTCAGAGAGGTGGGCAGGTAGGCAGACATGGCTCACATCATCACACAACTCCCAGGGGATAGTACTACCTCTTCATTCTTCACGTGGTAAACACACGCTGAGGCCACTGATCAACCGGTCCTAAGCACCCGGGCACTCAGCATTACAAAGCCCCTTACCCTCTTCAAAGGGGGGATTGGCAAGTGAATGAACAGACAGTTGTAGCTGCTGTAGAGAGGTACTGAAGGGCATGGGAAGAGGGCATTCAGCAAAGCCTGGAGGTAA
Organism: Meriones unguiculatus; assembly: GCF_030254825.1. Taxonomy (NCBI): domain Eukaryota; kingdom Metazoa; phylum Chordata; class Mammalia; order Rodentia; family Muridae; genus Meriones; species Meriones unguiculatus. Next base: position 13,330,747 of record NC_083368.1, on the reverse strand, counting down.
GCAGGCCGCACAGCTGAGAGGATGCCCAGTGACATTTCAGTAGATGATGTGGCCCGTGCAGGGTCTCCTCTGTGGATGTGGCACACTAGATGGCTGTGAGTGGGTAGAGAGGAGGTGAGGGTCTGGGGGTTCCTGTGTCCTCTCTTTAAGAGTCTCTTTAACAGCCTGTTCATAGCCTAAGACTGAGGTGAAGCAGGCAGGGTCACCTGAGCCTCCCTCCTTGGACTGTAGGTGGCATGTTCCCTCTGTGTCACGTAGTCAATGCCCTGTGTCAGGGTGCTGACCTCTTCCTAGAAGGACACTAGCTATACTGGAAGAGGCCCACTCAGATACCTGCATTCTGACTTAATTGTTCTATGAGGAGCCTGTTTCTTCACACAGTGATGTATGATGCTTAACAACAAGGGTTTCCTGGTGATAACTCATTTTTTTTCCTCTTTCTCCTTTGTGTTTGGTGACAGTGTGACAGTGAGAATGTGTCTTAGGAGGCCATCTTATGCTGGAAGTTAATGAGGCAGGGGGTGAGATCAGGTGTGCTCCATGGCCAGGAGGGAGCTCCTCTCCCATCTCATTTCTTCTGCCCAAATACCTGCTTTCCAAATCTGAGCCATGCCCTATCAGAACACAGCAGTGGTAGGAAGAAGAAAAAACAAATCGTAAATGTTACTCTTGAAAAACCAGAGTTCAGAGAACATAGAACCGTCATCTATGTCACAGTCCTCTCCCACGGTTCAGGGACCATTTCAGAAAAGGGCAAAAGGCGAGCTTGGGGAGGGCTGTGGTGAGATGTTGGCTTCTGGACAGGACAGGGCCATTGCAACTCACCAACGCACAGGGGCTGTGCTTGCCTGCACAAGACCAGCAAAAGACCAAGCCAGGCAACATTCCAGCATGGTTGGGGAAAAGCTTTAGGAAGTTTCATCCTCGGCTGGGTTGAAGACTGCTGGAAGAGGTTGTCAGAGTCTTCATGGAAGCGGCTCCTGGTAGGTTGGTTGCCCAAGCTCCAGCAGCTGGCACATAAGACAGCAGTGATTGGACTCCGTGGGCATTGGAAAGAAAATATGAAGTTGGGAGGTGAATGTAACAAGGGGAGTCTGGGAGTTGCAGAGGGAATGAAGGGTTGAGCTGATCAAAATACTTTTCATACGTGAATGCAATTCTCAAAGAATAAATAACACAACTGAGAAACACTGGTAGAAAACCACGGTCCTGGTGGGAGGTCCTGGTGGGTTTGAGTTGCGTTGAGGAGGCATTTCAGTCAGAGTAGTTTCTGTTTTGTATTTTCAGTTCTCAGGGCAAACCTGGTCAGTGAGGGAGTGGCCTTGCTGCGCAGTACTGTGCATACTAGAGACAGTGGAGGTGGAAGATGTGAAATGGTGATGTCCTATTATTTGGATCTTTCGTAGGTCTAACATTTGGGGCTTAAGGACTGCTAGAGGAGTTAGAGCCAGGAGCCACCAGGCTTCCTGGTCTCCAGGGCAGCCTCTGCCTGTGACTCACCTGAGTAGCCTTAGTGCTTGCTGTTCCAGAAGTAGCTAAACCAGATTCCCCTCTCAGAGCCTTGACAGGTTCCCCTTTCTGTTGTGGGGCAGGGGACTGCCCTACCTCAGGGGTCTTGAGACCCCTTTCTTCTACGGACAGCCCTAGGTCCAGGGCCCCTTCCCACCCCTCAGTGGGTGAGCGCACTAGTTCTTGAACATTCTGAAGGTTCTCCTTTCCCCAGCCCCGGCCCAAACTGGCAGCCAGTGCTGGTTTTGCTAAGCTGCCCCTGAGCCACTCAGAGGGAGTTACAGCTCATTTCAGCAGGTAATTGTGCACTATCTCGTGCAGGCCTTACCTCCCTAGTGTGGGTCAGAGCTCCCGGATGGGGACACACCTCCTACATTTCTGATGGCCTAGCAGGTACTAGGGCATGGGTGGGGAGGGCTGGGCGAGCCTGACAGGAAACTGCTCTCTTACAAACGCGTGTGACTTCTTACCTCACCGCGCACTCGTTGGGGGAGCACTGGGAAGAACAAAACAAGAAGCTTTGCTTTTTAATGGGGCCCGATTAAATGTTAATGACCAGTGACCTCACAGAATGACTGCCGTGTTTGCCATTTACTCATCTGTGCCTGTGTGTACCTTCTGGGCATCAGGCAATTACATAATTAAGTATAGATTACCACAGACACGTCACCACGCATTGTTATTCCTGGGAGACTTAATTGGCAAGCTTTGTGTTCATGTGTGCTTCTCATCAGAGAACCTCTGATCGCTTTGCAAATAGCATCTCCTTAATCCTTTGCAACAGCCCTACACAACAGGCCTGTTTAATGGGTTAGAAACCGCAACCTGAAGCCAGTCCGTGCGCGGATGAGCACCCCATCCTCCCTCTGCCACCGAGGTGTCTCCCACTGTCTCTCCTGGAACCTCGGCAGGAGCTCGTTTCCAAAGTTCAGGCTGCCGACATCCACGTCCTCAAGGCCAGCCGCTCCTGTGGAAGCTGAGTTCTGAGAGGCTGCCTGAGCAAAGGCTTCCGCTTAATTAATCAATTAATTAATTAATTAAGCCGTATCTTTGTGCAGCTATGGGATGTGGCGCTGACCATGATGGACACGTGCACCAGTGTGCCGGATGTCGCTGCTCAGTGTGGTCCTCTCTGGTATCAAGGTTGGTGGCAGGTGAGGTTGTGGATAGATTAGTACCAGGGCCCAGAGCCAGTGTTCGGAGGCCTTTGATAGGTGAATTCGGCTAGGTGTCATTTCTGGCTTGTGTGTGGCCTTCACGTTTGTGACCTTCACCCATTATAACAGCCTGATGTCACGTCGTCTTATAAAACGGACACCAGGCTGGAGACGCGAAGTGGTTCCCACACATCAAGGGACCCGTCCATATCAGAATGAAACAAGCAAGGTGGTGTTCCCACCCTGTCCTAGGCCTGCAGTTCTTCAAAAGGTTCTTTCAACGTCGTGGAGTGTTGGAAGGGTCACGGTCTGCTGGCAACTGACCAGAACATTGCCACAACCATTTTTGTCTCTGAGCTGTCCCCTCGTCTGTAAACCCGGCACCAAGGATGACTGTAGTGGAGAAACCATAGGACCTGCTTGTGAGTTGTGCTTCCTTAGGCAGATTTATCGCTGTAGTTCCTGCTTGTTTCCCTCAGCCTACTCGTCAGCAGAGTGGGCGGGAGCCAACTCTGTGACCTTGGTCAGCCTTGGGAATCCACACCGTGTGCATTTAGCACGAATTTGAAGTGTCAGCTGGATGCCACCGGAAGACATTAAATGCATCAGGTGTTTATTTAATGGGTAATTCGTGGTGGGGGCTCTTGAAGAAACAAATTACCTAATTAATTGGGGGGAAATTTGACTTTGTGGGTTTAAGAAATTAGAATAGTTATTCTCAACAGAGCTTCCACAGACTCTTCCAGGATGGAGTGCCTGGAAGGAATGGCACAGGGCTATCTGTGTTTGGAGAAGTGCTTGAACTCCTGCTTTGGGCACTAGTCAATTTTGGTGATACTGTCTTTCAGGTCTCTGGTGGGGGGTGGGGCAGGGGTGGGGAAAAAGCTGGGAGGGGCTCAGGCTTGGAGGTGATAGCAATTAGAAGGACCTGCCTGCTGGGTAGGTGGGGGCATTTGTTTGTGTGTGTGTGCGTGTGTGTGTTTTCCAGGACTTGATTTCCTTCTTTACCCCTCAAGTGGTTGGTATTGTTGGTGGTTTCCAGGCTTGGGTCATAGACTGGAACCATTTAGCACACCAAGGAAATGTGTCTGCTAGCCAAGGCTTCCTTCTCTACGTCTGTATCTTCTTTCTATTAAGCTCTTGGCAGAATTAAATAGATCTATTATCTACTAGAAGTATTATGTTATAGATTGGAGAATGGTCCCAAACTGAAAGCCAAACTTACAACTGCCGGAAGTTCTTAAATTTTGATAGATTGGGCTTTATAGAAAGGTCGTCTTGGAGCACTTGTTGCTTTCTGTCAGAGGACCTGAGTTTGGCTCCCAACACCCACATGACAGCTCACAACCATACATAACTCTAGTTCTAGGGGATCTGACGCCCTTTTCTGAATTCCGTGGACACTAGGCATGCATGTCACACACAGGCACACACACGCATGCACACATACATGCACACACACAATCCAAACACCCATAAAACAAAATAAATCTAAAATAAGAAAGGTCATATCTTAGTTTTTCTTTTTATGACCATGACGTAGTATGTAGTCCAGGCTGCCCTTGAACTCATGGCAGTCCTTCTACCTCAGCCTCCCAAGCGCTGGGATTATGCATGTAAGCCAGCAGGCCTAGTTAGAAAACTTCACTTCTCTCACACTTCCTCCTCTACTTGTGTCTGTGAAGTCTTGCTAGTATCCAAGGATGAGTACTTGGTGGTTGGAGGACCTCTAGTTTGCACCCTCTTGCTAGCACCTCAGCTCCTCACTCCAACAGGCTGTGGTTGTCTGGATGGCAGTCATGGGCTGCCCTAGCCTGCAGTGGCACGTGTTTGGGCCTGGAGGACCCTGCCTCTAGCATGCATGGGCAACATATTACCACCTTGGCTGGACAAGTGTAGCTATGGGCTCAGAGCCTTCAGTGGCACCTTCTTGTCCTCTGATTGCTGTGAAACTTCCTGAGGCTTTTCTAATGACCGATGCCTTAGCCCTGATGGCATGCTACCTGGGCTTTGTGGAGGAGCCTGTCCTCCCTGCTTCTATGTGGGCTGGGGTCTGAACCAAAGAGTCAGCCCCACTGGTAGCAGAGGGTGGGGTCGGGGGAGCAGGCTCTTCCTGCAGTGTCCTTGGGCGCTCTTCTATCTGGGCCTTGGGCCTCCTCCTGTCTGGTTCTTCTGGGAAACATTTGCTGATGTTTTCCTGAGAAGTCTTCCTCTTGCTTCCACCAAGCAGAGCTGATCCTATTGCTTGCAACTGTAGAGCGGCCCTGCTTACCCTGGCTCTCCATTTGCCGCAGTCATGCTGCTCCCCAGACCGTTCCCTCTACCTGATGAATTGGTTGTGGAAACCTCTGATGGCACACAGGCCATGGCACTTATTTGCATGCTCAGGACAAAACAGAGTTCTTTAGCTCGGCCCCATTTCAGATGATGACTTTGATCAGCCTGGGCACGTGGCTCCTCCTAAGCCCTTTGGTTACCGTGGCTCGTGATGGACAGACGGTGCCTTCAGAAGATGGGGGTCTCACATCAGGGACAGTTTGGCTTGCTTGTTACCTTTCAGAGCTCAGCATGCATGCATGCTTCTTATTTTCTTCATGTGCATATTGTATTTCTTGTCTTTTCTCTTTGACTCTAATGTAGTCTAGGCTGGCCTCAAAATTACTGTGTAGCCTGGGATGGTCCTTCTGACTCTATCTCCTGAGTGCTAGAATTAGAAGTGTGCACCACCATGTCTAGTTTTTTGTGGTGTTTGTGATTGAACCTAGGACTTCATGTATCCTGGAAAAGCACTATGCCAACTGAGTTCATCTCTTACCCTAATGAGCTTATTTTTTTGATTTTTATTACTTTATTATGTATTCATATTAAAATACTTTTCTTAATCTTTTGAGAAGTTCATGCAATGTATTTTGATCATATCAACCCTTCTCCTAATGCTTTCCAGACTAACCCCCACTCTCCTGCCCACCTACCCCTCTCCTAATTTCTCCCAGACTAACCCCCACTTCCCCACCCACCCATCCATCTCCCAACTTCTCCTAGATTAGCTCTACCTCCCTAATAACCCAACTTTGTGAACTCTTTTTTTTTGTTTAAACTATTGAGGCCAGTTTGTGCTACCCAAGTACTTGTTAGTGTAGAGTCTTCTCTGGACCATAGCTGACCCACATGGACAACACCCTTAAAGAAAATGGTCTCTTCCTTTAAAAGTAGCTATCATTTGCCAATATCTTCTGAGCTATGGGACACTGTGGCTACCTCCTCAGCCCCATGCTAAGATTTTGTCCACCTTGAGCTTGCACAGGTCTTATATATAGCATCACAAATACTATGTGTTTATATGTGTAACTACCCTGTTGTATCTGGAAAGTTTCCTTGTAGTCACCGGTGGCTTTTGCAATCTTAGAATCCTGCTTCTGCAATGATCCCTGAGCCTTAAGAGGAGGAATGTGGTATAGATACTCCATTTAGAGCTGGTCACTCCATAGTCTGTGAGTGTAAGCCAGTTGTGGGTCTCCATATTAATTTCCATCTACTGCAAAAAGCAGCTTATCTGACGAGGACTGAGAGATGTACCAATCTATGGCTATAATGATAAGTCCTGAGGAACTGGTTTAATACTACATCTATTTATCAGCATGATAGCACTAGGTCTTTCTTTAGAGCCTCTCACAAGTCTAACCATAGACTCTTGACCTCAGTAACAGTTTACAGTTATGGATTCTATCTTATCACATGGGCCTTAAATCCAACCAGAAATAGGTTGGTTACTCTTCTAACATTCATGCCCCTATTGTATCTGTGAGATAGTTTTCCAGGAACACTTGCACCCTGTGTGATACAGTAATGACTGTCTTTATATGATTTTATTTTAAAATTTGTATTGAGATAGCATATCTGTTTATGATATGCTGGCTGACTGACATGGGTATGCACTGTGGAATGGTTTCATTCATCCATTGATATGCTCATCAGCTCACATTCTTGCTAGTTTTTGTTATAAGAGCATTGGAAATCTACTTTCTTGGTGATGGTCAATCATACAATACATGACAACTGTATCTCAGGCTGCACAGTGAGGCTCTACCATCCATTTCTCTTTGACCAGCACCTCGTGTGACCTGTCACATTCCCTTCTTAACTGTCAGAGCAATCCGTTAGTCAAGCCACAGAAATCTTTTCTCAAGTCTTGTTCTCCTAATGTAGAAAGCAGACAGAAATAGCTCCTGACTCACTGCGGTTATCAGATTTGATGAGTTAGGCATCATCATGGCCCTTTATGAGCACTAGGTCACTCTAATGCATCTTTCTAATATAACCTGGAAGTTTGTTCTCAAGTCACGGGTGCTGTTCTTCATCTCATATTCCCACAGTTCCTCACACTGGGCCATTGATTCCTGAGGGCTCCTTCTTCACTCTGCCCTCTTGCCTCCTGTTATACAGTTTTGGTTTGGGGGAGCCGGAATCCTATGTAGCTCAGGCTAGCCTCAAACTCACTGTGTAGCAGAGGATGACCTGGGATTCAATCCTCCTGCCTCCACCTCCCAAGTGCTAGGATAACAGGTGCGTAACACAATGCCCAGCTTATGAGGTACTGGCGATGGAATCCAGGGCTTTGTGTGTGCTAGCCACGCACCTCACAAGAGAGTCGTAGCCCAGCCCCTGTGATGCATTGTTTTTAGCAGCAGATAGAATAACCTCCAGAAAGCTAGTTCTTCCACGCTCCCAACCGAGCTGTATTCCCAGTCCCGTCTACACTGTTCTGATCTGCTCACAAATCAGATCACAGGCAACATTCTGCTTATTGATTTTATCTTTTCTCATAAATATCTAGTGTTCTCAGGGGTGCCTTTTCTTACCCTCCAGTAAGGTTGTTGTGGATCTCTGTGGACTGTATCGTAGTGAGTTAATTGTTTATGCCTCTGCACAGCTGTAGGACATTGTTAGGATCGACACTGGAAGAAATCTCTGCACACACTTGTGATGGCTTCCCTAGGTCTCATCTCTGAGTGGACACTCTGTGTGCTGTCCTGAGGATTCACACATGGTGTGTGGCTCTCCTCCACAGGGCAGTCAGCTCATTTGTTCTGTAGGCCTGAAGCCTTGAGCATTATTAGGACAAATATTGGCAGTGATTTCCTTCACAAGTTCTTGTGCATCACATCCAGTTGCCTAGAGGCATGTTTCTTTCTGCTTTCTTTCCCTTTCTCTCTTTTTTTAAAATTCATCTCTTATACATTACATTCTGAGCACAGTTCCTCCTTCCTCCACTCCCTCCCTAAAATCAATTCCTCCTTTGTTTTCCTCAAAAACAAAGCAAAACAAAACAAAACAAAACTGCAGGCCTCCCAGGGATATCCACCAACCTGGCCTAACAAGACTCAATAAGACCAAGCACAAACCTCATCTCATGGCTAGATGTGGCAAACTAGTAGGAGGAAAAGGATCCCAGGCACAGGCAAAAGAGTCAGAGATGGTCCCCCACACCTTCCACTGTTAGGAGTCCTATAAGAACACGAAGCTATGCAACCCTTAAGTATAAGCAGAGGACCTAGCTCAGACCCACACAGGGTCCTTGTCTGTCACTTCACATTCTGCGATCCCCCATGAGTCCTGCTTAGTTGATTCTGTGGCCTGGGTTCCTCGTGGTGTCCTCAACTCCTCTGACATCTACAATCTTTCTTGAGCTATGTTTCTTGTGGTGCATTTCGACCATAAATACACGAGCCATTTCCTTCATAGATTTGCTTTTCTCAATAATGAAAACAACAATAACAACAACAGCAATAACATGAAACTCAGCTCAGCTAAATATATAGTTGGTTATACAATCTTCCCCCCCCCCCAGTATAAAGGTGACCTAAATACTGTGCTGGATATACTCATGCAAAAACTTTTCTCTGAAATAGCCTGTCATTCAGAATTTCATCTGGCATCCTTAATGACAAGGAAGTTTATTTCCAAACAAAAATGTGAAGTATGTTTTAATCAATTGCCTGAATTTTCCCTGGAGCACTCCTTGCCCGTTGATGATATTCTAGCCTCTGGAGTAAGGGCTGGTTCTGCCGAGCTTGTACCACATGGCAGGTGCTATCCCAGGACTTGTGTGGCATTAGCTCTATTACTTATCCCAAGAGCTCTGCCACCATGGTCTTGCCTAGCAGCTGTGAGGGATCAGGCAACGATTAACCAACCCATGCCAATGCTCTGGATGCCATTTTATGCCTTGACTACCGTTGTCCTCTATCCGATGTTCACATTGAGCTACTACTTAATTCTTTCAGCGTGCTGTCCTATTTCTTTACCATACTTCCAGGAAGTCTGTGGCTCATCTCTGCAATGAAGCTATTTGTAGCTGTCATTGTCCGTTCCTAGGACTGATCGAATAGTTGAGCTGTTTTAGGTCCACCCTGAGATAGATTAAAGTGCACCAGGGTGGGAGTTAGCCCTGAAAGAGCACCTTTTAGAAGTGAACAGCCAAATAGCCCTGTGGACATTCTGTATGTGTTATTCACCTTGCTCAACATAAAACCCCTAGGATGCAGATATTGCTCAATGGCACCAGCTTTGCAGATGTGTCCATGGAGTTTTTGGATCATAGGCCATACGTTGTTAAGTGTGGGTCAGTGCTTTATCCGGCCTTGGCTCTTGTCTTACACCTTGGCTAGAGCTGCCCTTCTTTTCCCATCTTCTGACCTAAGCCAGTCACTAGTACCTAGGACAATTTGGCTGGACATTGCAGCCGAAATGGAATTTCTTGGAAGTCTGACCCATCTGTCAGCCTTGGAGGATGGCCACGAGCCTTGTGCCAGCTCATACTTCTCTCTCTGGGTGTAAAAAGGCGAGAGAAAGATGTGCAAGATGTGCTGGGCCCTGCATATGTCCTGTTTCCTAGGGAACAAATGATCTGGAAAATGACCTAATGCTGTGCACTCTGGAAGCTACTGATAGGGTCTGGGGAGCTGGCATCACCTCAAAAAAGATTAATGTAGGTAAGAAGGGTGGTGGGTGAGGCACTGATGCCTTTGAACTGAACAGTTCAATGCAGTTTGGTTCATCTGTCCCAGACCCTGACAAATACAAAGTATTTTAGTAGAATTTTTCCTCAGTGTGTAAGCCTTTTGCATGTCCGTGATGACTTCAGGTTTGTAGCTTTTGTCTTTGGACCCTTCCCTGTGCTTCTGCTTGGGAGTCCCCCATTTGTCCCCGGGGCATGTTCTCATTCAAAATCCCATTCCTTAAATCCTGGGGCAGGGTCTCAGCTGTAGAATCTTCAGGAGAACGAATATGTAATGTACCTGTATATGTGCATACACGTGCCTGTGGGGGGGCAATGTGCATCTTAGTCTGCATTTTAGTTCTGCTTCTTCTGAGTGTGATCCAAGGCACTGTTTTTCCTCCCCAGGCATTGCAGTCTCTAGTGACTGCATCTGTTTCTGATACCCTGAGATGAAATTTCTGTTTGACTTGGGAGGCAGAGGCAGATGGATCTCTTAGTTTGTGGCCAGTCTGGTCTACAGAGTGAGTTCCAGGACATCCAGGGCTACACAGAGAAACCCTGCCTCAAATAAAACAAAACAAAAATTCCTTTTTGAAAATTTCCACAACACAGAAAGTGGGTTTGTTATGGGAGAAGAGAAAGCAGACAGGGGTTTCCATAAAGGGGTTTTTCTTCATACAGATTTCAAAGCTCATTTGGATTTAGTCATTCTAGTTTGATTTTTACTGATGTGATGAACACCAGGACCAAAACAACTTAAAAAAGGAAAGTGTTTCTTTGGCTTATACTTCTAGATCACAGACCATCACAGAGAGAAGTCAGGACAGGAACTGAAGCACAGACCATAAAGGAATGGTGCTTACTGGTTCGCTCACTGGCTCATGCTCAGCCAGCTTTCTTATGTAGTCTAATACCGTCTGCCTAGGGATGGCACTGCCCACAGTTGGCTGCACCCTTCAATATCAATTAGCAATAAAGACAACACCCAGAGATGCCCACAGGCCAGTCTGAGAAATCCAATTCTTCAGCTGAAGTTCCTTCTTCCTAGGTGATGTTTTATTGTCAAGTTGACAATAAAAACAAACTGGGCACCTTGACACTAATACACATAAAATAAATTTAAATAAATAATAAAAAACAAACAAACTGGGACAATGGTCATTTGTTTTATTCTTTTGGGACAATTTATTGGTGATAAAGCCAAATTACTGACCTAGGATGGAATCTGTCCAAAGCCTCAGAATTATTGCCCTTAAGATTTTCAGACTATTAAAAAGGCAACAATCCAAGAACAGACAGTTTCCTTTCGTCAAAGTGCGCTAACAGCTCTTTTTTTATGATTGATGGGAAAAACTTTGGATGAGAAGCCAAAAGGTTTGAGTAAAGCTCTCAGTTGGTATAGTGATCACCATGGTCTTCCTTTTTTTCCTCTTTCCTAACCACCACCACCACCACCATCATCATTGTTATCACCATCATCATCATCTGGTAAAGCTTGGACTTATCATTGTCATTGTCATCATCATTTTTGGGTAGAACCTGTCATTTTCATTATCATTATTACCATTGTGTAGAGCTTGTCATTGCTTTCATCGTATTCATGATCACGATCCTTGGGTAGAATAGAGCCTATCATTGTCATGATTTTCATGTATGCATCATTGTCATCACCATTATTGTTGGGTAGAGCTTGTCACCATCCTTGGGTCACTGTCATCATCATCAGTGTCATTCCTTACAGCTTGTCATTATCGTTGTTGTCATCATGTCATCACTGTCATCATCAATGGGTAGTGATCACAAGGGCCAAGATGCTCTTCTAAACGCTTGGCATCATTAATTTGTTTAATCCTCAGTAACTCAGACACAAAGGACTGTTATTATCCTCATACTCAAGGTGAGGAATGAACACTCAGAAATTAATGAACCTGTAAAGCTCTCTATTTTGAAGTTCTGAAACCAGGATTGGTGACCATTAGATTACATATTAGTTATTTTTACATTCGTTTGTCAAAATATTTGGCTGAAGCAACTTAAAGGAGAACAGGTCTGTTTTGTTTGATGGTTTCATAAGAATTGCAGTCCAGCATAACATGGAAATATCATACAACATGTACCCTTACTTCTGTTAGCACCACAACTTTAAAACTGGGGACAGAAAATCCAAAACATGAGCCTACAGGAGCATTTTATGTTCAAATTAAATTATTATCCTTTCCACAAAGGCTTGTGGCCACCTCAGAATGCAAAATTGTTAGGAGTTCTGAGAGTTCTAACACTGTTCAAAAGTCCAGTTTCTCCTGAGACTCAAGATAATTTCTTAGCTGTGAGCCCCTATAAAATAAAAAATAAAGTTGCATACTTCCAATGCACAGTCACAGAGAGTAAATGGTCTCATTCCAGAAGAGAGAAATAGGGGACAGTGAGAAAGATTGGATCACAGCAAGTCAGCATGGCAAAAATTAATATTGAAGTGCGATGTCTAGCATTTGTGGCATTTGGGGCATCATACAGATTCCGATAATCTTGGCAACCCCTGTACCTTTTGTCCTTCCACCTGCAACGCCTATGGCCTATCCCTCGAGCTCTACTTTGTGCCTGCAGCTTTGCTTTCCTCACCCAAAGTCTCTCATCCTTGCCATCTCTAACATCATGGGATTTCCATTATAACTTAGACTTTTGTAGTGAGAATTTTTGGTTTCTTTAAAAACATAGAAATGATATGTTGTTGTTTTAGTCCCAGGTGTGGGATATGGGGCTTCTTTAGATTAACCACGGCAGCTGACTGATTTGTCTCATGCTCTGGCAGAGGTGTGATTTTGCCAGCTGAGGATAGTTTACATTTGGAATTCTGTGGACTCTTCAGAGGGTCTATACATGCCAGAGCTCTGAGAGGTGAGGTGGCTGTTGCTCCCTCTGCTTTTGTTGCTGTTTGCTGTATTTGCTGTTTGCTGGTTGGAAATATCCTGATGATGAAGATCAAACTTGCCCCAAGGACCTCGATGCCCCTAATCAGCAGGATATCAGAGCCTCCTTCCCCTCCAACCTTCTTTCTCTCCTACCTGGTGTTGGGGGTTTGGAAGGGATAGGTGTGCTGTAGGGAGATTGGAAAAAGAACCTAATAAAGTAGCTAGAAGCCTGGCTACAGACTTCTTCCATAAAACTCCATGTATGGTCTGATCAGGGTCTCCCAGTACAGAATCCAACTGTATTACTTATTTTCAGATCTCAAAGGCGTTATTCTGGAACAATAGTGTAATCCCTATGATTTTATACTTCTTTTATTCTGCAAACCTGTGGGGAAAAAGCACCATGCAATCAACACCAAGTTCTTCTGCAAGCATAAGAACAAGCCATCTACCCGTGTGCTACTGCTTCATGAGCAGTATCTAGGGAACAATGTTCCCATGCATCCAGAATGCTTCTGCCACCATGTGCTCCTTCCTGGGCCAGGAGGGAGGTATGTATCAGGATGTGTTGTGTCTTGGCTCTGTCACATATGATAACAACAAACTCTGTCCTGGCAGGTCACTAGGATTTTGAGTAAGTCAACAAGGGCCAAAATCCCAATATCATAGAAGTAGCCATCTTGATGTCTATATGAGCTATAAGAACAGATGCAGGTCTTGGATTCAGTGATATGTTGAATTTAAAAAGACCAAGAACCTTTTGGAATGAAACCTGAAAGTTGACTCCGATGCCTTAATAGAGAACCTGTTTTGAGCTAATAGCTTCTCTACTATACACAATAGCCACACATCACAAAAAGAAAGACCCCTTGCTGCTCCAGGGCCATGAACCAAAGGATGGGCATACTTGTGTACTCTGGCCAATTGTACCAGGAAAAGATAGATGAGATGGTGTGAAGAATGGGGCTATTTTTAGCCACAGTTTCTCCACCATGTTTGATAGTTCTCTGCAGTCCTCCATTCATGACCATCCTACTCAAAGGGCAACCCGGTGCCATAAACCACAAAGAAACTGGCTTCCTGTGGTGCTGCTGCAGGATCTCACAATTGTGTTTCAAGGCTGGGAAACAGCTCCTTCTTTGAACCTTGGGGTAAACAGCACTTAATTTATCTAGAAAGAGTCCTTGCAGGTATTTAGGAAAAGCACACCCAAACACATGCATGCTCATCATATAGTTCCTTGCATACATGGTCATACATACATACTTGTATTTTAACACACACATTCACATGTAATGCAGGCTCGCTGGTACTTTCAGTCAGTCAGTCAGTCAGCCAGTCAGTCAGTCAGTCAGTCAGTCTGTCTCTCTCTCTCTCACACACACACACTCATTCATAGTTTCACATGCACATATGTACACAGTCTGTCTCTCTCTCTCTCTCACACACACACTCATTCATAGTTTCACATGCACATATGTACACCTCTCATCTGGTCCTCCATAATCCACAGATGTTTCCATAAATCACCCATATTGCTGCTGCTGTGGAGTGACTGCATCGCCCCCATCCCTGGTTTCTGTGGGGCTTGAATTGCTTGGCTTTGCTTGAGACGAGGGGAGCAGATTCACGTCCTCACCTGTTACGTCTGTTGCTGAAGCAGGCTCCCTGGTTTTGACAGACTCTGGACCTACATGGTGACACTAGCCTTCTCACTAAGCACACCCAGTTGCTGAAAACCGTCTGGATGAGTGAGCAATTGCTACCACAGTATACTTTCTTACAGGAGCGAAATGTGCACATCTTATTTGCAGATTAATTGCCCACCCTTAGATCAAGCGCAGTCATCTTTCTCTGCATCGTCTTAGCATTTATACCCTGCACAAACTGCTGCTCGGTAGAAAGCTTCCCAGAGGCTCACTTCTGGCTTTCTGTTTTATTTTTTTCTACTAGGAATTCTGATTTGACAGAAACCTTTTCACACTCGCTTTTTATTAACACAGACAGGATTTATCATTGGTTTCTCTTTCTTTTACCTCCTTGTGAGTGCTTTAATGTGTTATTTTTGTGTGACTCTAAATCATTCAGCTCCTCAGTGGCCTTCCCATTTCATAAAGATCATGTCCCATCACAGGCGCAGCAAAGCCACTTAAGCAGTTCTCAACCTGTGGGTCACGACCCTTTGGGGGGTAACAACCCTTTCAGAGGGGTCACCTAAAACCATTAGAAAACACAGATATTTGCATCAGAATTAATGACCATAGAAAATTATAGTTATAAGGTAGCAATGAAAATAATTTTCTGGTTTCACCACAACACAGGGAACTGTATTTCGGAATCAAAGCATTAGGAAGGTAGAGAACCACTGCTAAAGCCTTATGCTGTTCCCCAAGTTCCTGCTGAATCAAACTCCTTAACTCCCCTGTGAACAGTCTTTTTATCAGGACAAACAGGCCACCTCACTGCCTCTCGCATACCCAGTTCCTTCAGGGATGTCTGCTTATCTTCTGCCACCTTCTTGTCTCTACTATTCATGGACACCTCGGCCAGCAATAACCAAGTGTCCCTAATAGCTCATATAAGACAACCTGCCAGGGACTGGATTATCTTACCTCAAGTTATACAGATTTTGCTTTTTTAATATTATTTTTATTTTTATTAATTACAGTTTATTCACTTTGTATCTCCCCTGTAGCTCCCTCTCTCCTCCCCTCCCAATCCTACCCTCCCTTCCTCTTTCCCACTTGTGCCCCTCCCCCAGTCCACTGATAAGGAAGGTCCTCCTCTCCTTCCCTCTGACCCTAGCCTATCAGACTCATCAGGAGTGGCTGCATTGTCTTCCTCTGTGTCCTGGTAAGGCTGCTCCTCCCTCAGGGAGAGGTGATCAAAGAGCAGGCCAATCAGTTCATGTCAAAGACAGTCCCTGTCCCCATTACTATGAAACCCACTTGGACACTGAACTGTCATGGGTTACATCTGTGCAGGGGTTCCAGTACATCCATGAGTGGTCCTTGGCTGGAGTATCAGTCTCAGAAAAGACCCATGTGACCAGACTTTTTGGATCTGTTGCTCTTCTTGTGGAGTTCCTGTCCCCTCCAGATCTTACTGTCTCCCAATTCTTTCATAAGATTCCCTGCACTCTGCCCAAAGTTTGGCTATGAGTCTCAGCATCTGCCTCAATACCCTGCAGGGTAAAGCCTTTCAGAAACTCTCTGTGGTAGGCTCCTGTCCTGTTCCCTGTTTACTCCCTCCTCCAATGTCCATCCTCTTTGCCTTTCTGAATGGGGATTAAGCATCTTAGCCAGGGTCCTCCTTCTTGATTAGCTTCCTTAGATGTACAGATTTTAGTATGTTTATCCTATATGTCTAATATCCACTTATGAGTGAGTATATACCCTGTGTGTCTTTCTGCTTCTGGGATACCTCACTTAGTATGATCTTTTCCAGTTCCCACCATTTACCTGCAAATTTCATGATTTCCTTGTTTTTTATTGCTGAGTAATATTCCATTGTGTAAATGTACCACAATTTCTGTATCCATTCCTTAACTGAGGGACATCTGGGCTGTTCCCAGCTTCTGGCCATTACAAATAAAGCTGCTACAAACATGGTTGCGCAAATGTCCTTGTTGTATGCTTGATCATCTTTTGGATATATGCCTAGGAGTGGTATAGCTGGATCTTGAGGAAGTGCTATTCCTAATTGTCTAAGAAAGTGCTAGATTAGACATCCAATTAGTCCAGCACCATTTGTTGAAGATACTATCTTTTTTTGTCAAAGTATCACTATTTGCAGATGATATGATAGTATACCTGAATGACCCCAAAAATTCTCTCAGGGAACTCCTACAGCTGATAAACACCTTCAGAAAAGTGGCTGGATACAAAATTAACTCAAAAACTCAGTAACCCTCCTGTATACAAAAAACAAAAGGGCTGAGAAAGAAATTAGGGAAACAACACCCTTCACAATAACCACAAAGGATATAAAGTACCTTGGTGTGACCCTAACCAAGCAAGTCAAAGACTTGTATGAAAAAAAATTTCAAGTCTCTGAAGAAAAAATTAGAAGAAGATATGAGAAGATGGAAAGATCTCCCATGCTCATGGCTTGGCAGGATTAACATAGTAAAAATGGCCATCTTACCAAAAGCAATCTAGAGATTCAATGCAATTCCCATCAAATTATCAACACAATTCTTTACAGACTTTGAAAGAAAAATTCTCAACTTCATATGGAATAACAAGAAACCCAGAATTGCTAAAACAATCCTCTACAATAAAAGATCTTCTAGAGGTGTATACATCCCTGATCTCAATCTGTACTATAGAGCAACAGTAATAAAAACTGCATGGTGTTGGCATAGAAACAGAATGGTGGATCAATGGAATCCAATAGAAGACCCAGAAATAAATCCACACACTTACGGACACCTGATTTTTGATAAAGATTCCAAAACCATACAGTGGAAGAACGATAGCAGATTTTGTTTAAAGGAAGCATGAGTAATTACATAAATTAGGTGTTTGTTTTGTTTTTTTGTTTTGCTTGTTTGTTTGTTTTACCTTTAAGGCATGCAGATCCCATCTATCCCCATATTTCACAAAGTCAGCCTTCAAGAAGCTCCTTTATTGCTTAAAAGTCATTTTTGGGACTGGAGAGGGGCTCAGTGGTTGAGAGCACTTGCTGCTCTTACAGAGGACCTGGGCTCAGTTCCTAGCGCCCACACCATGCAGCTTACAGGTTCCTATAGCTCTAGTTTCAAGAGAGCTGATGTACATGGGCATTTCATGCACACTATGCACAGACATGCATGCAGGCTAACACTCACATGCAGAAAATATAAATGCATCTTAAGAGTCTTTCCCCATTCAACACGTTGCAATGCTAAGTTTTCATGGTTATCACAATTTATTGACTGGTTCATGAATGAGCTCCTGCCTGCAGGCTGAACCTCAGGTTTTCCCCTCCCCTCCATTAAAATTCAGCTGTGAGGGACCTCTTCTTACGTGGGGCCTCTCAAAGTGATGCCTGAATACCTCACACAGCTCTGACGAGGCCACACAAAAATACATTCGTGATTTGTATTAAAACGCACTTACCATTTGAATTAGCAAGTAACAAGATAAAAAAAAATAAAATAAGCTAATGGAAATTTAAGGAAAGACAACTTCGGGAATCAACAAACCCCAACAAAAGCAGCAATGAAGGCCCTGGCACCAGCTGAGTAGAGGTCACCTACTTAGACATGTGAGACATCCTTAGCACAGCCATAGAGCCAACAAACTCATGAAACCTAGCAGTAACTTTGTAAATTTTTCTCATAGAACTGTCAGTTTTTAAATTCTACCATGGTGTTTAGTGAGACTGTGTGGGTGGAAGAGGGCACATGACAGCTCCATTCTTTTTGGGGACAGTTTGTATTTAAAAATGAACGTTTTTCTTTAAAAAATACAAGCAAACTTCAGTTTATTTAAGTGATTTAAACTACCCATGAAAATATTCACCTGCTCTGCACGTTGGCACGCTTGGATTCAGGGGAGCACACTAGGGTCCTTCTAAGCCTGTCTCTCTCCACCTTCAGAATTCTGGGGTTACCTCATATTCAGCCCATTGCATGACCTTGTGATTCAAAGGTGAGCAGCCAGCAGGCTGAGCTTTCTGGTTTCCGGGGGGGGGGGGGGGAGGCAGCTCTTCCCTGATCCTGGAGTCTTGGCTGAGAGAAGCCATAGGCCAGCTCTTGTTCTGAGAAGCTGAGGTACCATGGTCAGCCTGGTTCTGAGGCAGAATACAGCCAGATCTGTGTTAGAGTGTGTCTCACTAAGTCATCTCAGAGGTGCCCATGGTGGACAAGCAGGAAGTGATTGTTGATACCAGTTTTCTACATTATCTATAAGTATGAATATTACCTTTTTGTCAGTTGCATTGGAAAAGAATAAGTTATAACGAGTCAATCTCCTATAATCGTAGGAGAGGCACGGCTTAATTGCTTCGGTTAAGTGGCCAGTGACTTTGCCAGCACTCATAAATGCCATTAGGCTTCAGGCCACTGAGATGGACCTGTTGATTTATTAAATGATGACAGGCAGGGAGCTGCTGCAATTTCTTTTATGGGTTAACATACGGAGCTGAAACACCTAAATGGTTAAGTCTGATATTCTGCACGGCCTCTTCCAGGAGAGATCAAAGGAAAAGGGTGACAGAAGGTTCTCACTGTGATGATGGCGAATTAGCATTCAATAGGTTTGCTTCGCATACCGTAAAACGCACGCAGTGATTATCAACTGTTCAGGATGTGTTGATAACCTTTAGCTGTTCCTCTCCTTCCCTGCCTCCTTTTTCCTTGGTTAAACAGACATGTTTGAGATTGCTCTCCTTTTATGACCATGAACCATAGTCACAGTATTCTCTACTGGCTCAATGATTTGCGAAGCTGACAATACACATCCCTTCAATGCAACCTTGGTGTGCTGGGCAGCTGGCTAAGCTCTGAGCTCTGTCAGCTGAAACACCCCTGTTCCTCAGGGAACTTAACTGTTAATGTACAGTGAGGCGCCAGTTGGTCATGGAGGCAGTTGTCTTTTCTTCCTGTGAGCGCACTTTCCTCCTAGCCTATAGCTTTGTCCTGTTGGCCTGCTAGGAGGGTAGGGAATGTGCCTTGGGGTTCATGATGTTATTCAGCTGCAAACACATCTCAGACACAGCCGGTGCTCTATAATTGTGTGTGATGGTGACAGGGCAGGAGCCCAGGATATGGCTTAGTGGCAGAGAGTTTGCCTGGCATGCTTTGTTCCCCTCTTGATGTTAAACTGACTTAGAAAGCACTTGTCTCTCCACATCCCCAGCTTCCAAGTCTCTGGCAATCTGGGAGAGGTGAAGGATGCGAGTCAGGGAGGTCGCACTGTGATAATGAGCCTGGCTGTAGGGCAGGTGCTTCTGGGTCCCAGCGAGCCTGAGAGCAGGGTGCAGCTAATATTCATCTGGGGATGCAAGCCTGCTCCCTAGGAAAACTGTCAGCACTTGTTCCTGTGAAGGAAAGAGATCCTCAGTGCCACCAACAGCGAATGTGAGCTGGCTGTGCACCAGCTGTTCTGCAGAGGAGACTATGACCTTGACGTCGCTGCCCTCCCAGCTTCTCAGCAGCATTGATGTCTCAAAAGGCTTCATCCTCAGACACAGTCAGCAGGACGATGGTGACAAGTGCTGGTGTCCGCAGCCCTCCACAGGGTGCCACTGGTTTTTCTCACAGTTGTTTCATTTAGGGACAGTAGGATTGGCGGTGTCTCTGCTGGAGTTTCCCTATACATCTCAGCAGCATTGAGCCACTCTGTTTCTGCTGTTCTGGGCACTACAACAAAACAGCAGCCACAGGCTTCTGTGAAACCCTCCACCATCTGTTCTGCTTAATCATCTCAGCCCTGGGAGGAGGTTTTTTTTTTTTTTTTTTTTTTTTTTTTTCCTGAGATTTAATTTGATTTTTCCCCTTCCCCTTTATCTCTCCAGATATCCCCTATACTTCTCCCAACTTGCCTTCAGATTCACAGCTTCTTTTTTTTCCTCTCTCTCTCTTTCAGTAAGACTAGGCACATCTTCTATTGAGGCTAGACAAGGCAGCCCAGTTAGGGGAAAGGGACCCAAAGGCAGGCAGAGTAGTCAGAGACAGCCCCTGCTCCTGCTTTAGGAGTTCCATATGAAGACCCAGCTGCACAATTGCTATATATGTGCAGAGGGCCTAGGCCCATCCCATGCATGCTCTCTGGTTGGTGGTTCAGTCCCTAGGAGCCCCTATGGACCCAGGTTAGTTGATTTTGTTGGTTTTCTTGTGGTGTCCTTGACCCTTCTGGCCCCTCCAATTCTTCCTTCCCTTCTTTCACATGATTCTCCAAGCTCTGCTTAGTGTTTGGCTGTAGGTCTTTGCATTTGTTTCCATTAGATACTGGGTAAAGCCTTTCTGATGACAGTTATGCTAGCCTCCTGTCTGCAAGTATAGCAGAATTTCATTAATAGTGTCAGGGCTGGTTCCCTCTCATGGCATGGGTCTCAAGCTGGGCCAGTCATTGGTTGGCCCTCCCAGGAAGGAGGCTTTTATTAGCCTCATCCAATGCTTGAGTTCCAAGAGGCTAAGACACTTGTCTAAATCTTCAGTTGCCATTCTATCAACAAAGCCAGGACTCAGAAAGCATTTCCTAAACTCTTGTCTTTTCCCACTATGTCAGGGGACCAGGCCAGGCTCCCCTCTGCTGCTAGCATCCATAGACACAGCACGAGTGCCAGGCATAAATGCTCTTCCAAATGTGGCCATGGTAGATGTTATCAAAGACTGGTGGCTTTGATGGTCCCGAGAAGCTGACCCACATCATTATATTAGTTTCCCACCAGGCCTTGAATCGGCACAAGAATTGTGTTTGAGTTAGAAGCATATCTTGTAGGAAGGGTGCTACATAGGAGCAAGAAACCTCATGCTTGCTGAGAAGATATTACCCATGGCAGAGCCTCCATGGGAATGACTGGGCTCTCCTACACAAGGACCAGGCTTCTCTGAGGGTAGATTAGTATCTCTGTATTGTCACTAACACAGCACCAGCCAGTGCACAGCACCAGTGCACATGTGACAAGGAATACCCTCATTGGGGCACATGATATTCCTGCCTTTGTCATAGCTTGGGGTCATCCCTCTTGATTAACACATGCCTTGGTCATCTGCAAAGACATTTCCTGATATTTCAAAGGAGGATTCAGGAATTCCCAATGCTGAGAAAGATAAGGTTTTCCACACCTTTTCAGGGTTTGGCTTCTCAAAGCACTCTGAAGGATGCTGCACTGGGTACCATGCTGGAACTGAGAACACACGAGGAACTGCAGACATGGCTGATGTGGCCTATGCCTTTGTGATGGGTTAGCCCAGGGTTTGCTGTTTCAGGCGCGTGGGTACCAGGCACAGTTCTGAATCTGACTCAGCATTTTTTGATGTTTGATGTCTTGTCCTTTGAATACAAACTCCAGGGTGTGTGGGACTGATGGGAGGGGGAGGAGTGTGGTTTGCACAAAGCACCAAATGAGAGACAAGGTGCCAAATGGTCCATTGAGTGTAAACAGCAGGTGCAGCTGTTCTCACTGTGGGATGCCAGTGCCATGTCACAAACTCCTGACTCAGGCTCTGGTGCTTTCTCTCCAACCTCAGCCTTTACTTCACAGCCTCAGCTACCAAGCCACAAAGCTTCAGTTCCCAGGGAGCAGTCTGTCTTCCTGGCCCAGTTCTCCCAGGTCTGATATTGATCATTTCTCTCTGTGCTCCCTGTATTACCCTGTTCCCCCTCTTCAACCACTTCTGCTGTCTATTCTATTTCTATTCTGAGTGGGAATTAGCCATCCTCCCTTGGGTCCTCCTTGTTGCTTATCTTCTTTAGGTCTGTGAGTTTTAATATTATTGCCCCAGAACTATATTGCTAAAATATACTTATAAGTAAGTACATACCTGTGTGTCTTTCTGGGTTTGGGTTACCTCACTCAAGATCTTTTCTAGTTCCATCCATTTGCCTGCAAATTTCATGATTTCCTTGTTTTTAATAGCCGAGTAGTATTCCATTGTGTAAATGTATGGCAATTTCTTTATCCATTCTTTAGTTGAGGGACATCTGGGTTGTTTCCAGATTCTGGCTATTAATAAAGCCACTATGAACATGGTTGAGCAAGTGTCCTTATGGTATGATCGAGTATCTTTGGGTATATAGTCAGGAGTGGTATAGCTGGATTTTGAGGTCAAACTATTCCCAGTTTTCTGAGATAGTACCGTATTGATTTCCAGAGAGGTTGCACAAGTTTGCACTCCCATCAGTAATGGAGGAGGGTTCCTTCCCCTTTCTCCACATCCTCACCAGTGTGTATTGTCACTTGTGTTTTTGATCTTAGCCGTTCTGACAGGTGTAAGATGGGATCTTAGAGTCGTTTTGGTTTGCATTTCCTTGATGAATATTGACATTGAGCTTTAAGTGCTTCTCAGCCATTTGAGATTCTTCTGTTGAAAATTCTTTGTTTAGCTCTGTACCCCAGTTTTAATTGGATTATTTTGTTTGTTGGTGTTTAATTTCTTGAGTTCTTTATGTATTTTAGATATTAGCCCTTTGTTAGATGTGGAGTTGGTGAAGATCTTTTCCCAAAATGTAAGCTGCTGTTTTGTTCTGTTGATGGTGTCCTTTGCCTTACAGAAGATTTTCAGTTTCATGAGGTCCCATTTATTAATTGAGCTTAGTGTCTGAGCTGTTGCTGTTCTGTTCAGGAAGTTGTCTCCTGTGCCAATGAGTTCAAGGTGAAAGAGCCTTTTTGTAGGAGCTCTGAGTAGGGATCCTCTCTTTGGGCTTGCAGAGAAACAGCTGTCAAGATACAGGTGAAATGGAATTCTAGGAGAGAGAGCTAAGGAGCCCTCTTGGGTTTGGAGGAGCTCAAGAGAAAGGCAGACTAGCTAGGTAGAATGATACAGATAAAAAGAGATTCGTAGTTTAGTTGTTGAACCAGACTTATAAATAGATATATAAATATATATAAATATTTAAAAAAATATATAAAATATATATAATATTAATAATATATAATATATATAAAAATACATATATAAATATATGTATTTATATATTTATAAATATAAATACAAATATATAGTTCAGAAAATAAAGTTAACTCTGAGCTAGTAGGTTTTTACCTTATATTATACTTCCTGTGTCTTTATTGGTATAAATATTAGATAATTGAAATGTTACAGCCACCTGTAATCCAAACCCTCAGGAGACTGAGAAAGAAGAATATTCTGTGGCAACCTGGGCTACATAGTAAGACCTTGTCTCAATGAACAAATGAGCAAACACAAAAACAAATCAATCAATCAATCAATCAATCAACCAAACAAACAAACAAACAAAAACCACAACCAAACCAAACAAGCCAATGTTAACAATTAGGCTTCTCTGTATACACACTTTGAAGGCTGTGCTTACAGCTTATTAGAATTTGACGTTCTCCCACTCCACTGTTGATATGTGAATTTCTCATATTCTTAAAGAGTCTTTCTGAGTAGGATTTTCTTACCACTTGGATGATGGTCCATGATTTTCATCATTGTTTGGGTCTAGCATTTTCATCATTGGGCATGGAGCTTTGTGACTTACGTTGTCAAAGTAGTGCTATATTTATTTCCTGATTTGTTTGTTTGTTTGTTGTTGTTCGAGACACGGTTTCTCTGTGTAGCCGTGACAGTCCTGAACTCACTTTGCAGACCAGGCTGGCCTTGAACTCACAGAGATCTGCCTACCTCTACCTGAGCGCTGGGATTATAGGCATGCGCCTGGCTCTCTAGGATTATTTTTTATTGTTGTTTGGTTGCCTTTTTGAATAGAATGTGAATCTAAAGCCTTGCTTGTGCATGACAGGCAAACGCTCTACCACTGAGCTACACGTCCAGCCCTCTTTAACTCTTTTATTTTGAGAAGGAGTCTGACTAAGTTGTCCAGGTATAGACCCTAAACTTCCAATCCTTCTGCTTCAGCCTCCAACTATGTGTTGTGCTGTAGTAACTGAGGCTGGTGGTGGGATGTTTTCAAAGGCCTGCAACAGGCTCTATCACAGTTTCAAACATCTCCTGTGCACAACTCACCAGCCCACAGTCCACTCACGCAGGCGCCTTTAATAAACACACTACATCACTGTGGTCACAGTAATTTCTTTTTTAAAAAAATTCTAACAAAGCTAACTTTATATTGGACATTTGCTTTCCTTTTCTGCCAGTTGAGTTTCTTTCTCTCTTTTTTATCTGTATCTCTCTCTCTCTCCCTCTCTTTCTGTGGTGTATTCATGTTCATATGTGTGCACATTCATGACATTCATGTGGGTGTAGGTAAGTGAGCACACATGTTTAGAGGCTGGAGGGCAATCTTGGGTATCATTTCTTGGGCACTGTCCTCCTTTATTTTGACAGGTTCTCTCACTGGCCTAGAACTCGCCAACTAGGTTAGGCTAGCAGGCCCATTAGCCCCGGGACCCACCTGTCTCTGCCTTCCGGTGCTGGAATTGTGAGCATGCACCACCAAGACCGCCTTTTATAAAAATGGGATCTACAGATGGAACTTAGGTGTTTGTGCAGCCAGCTTCGTACTTTATCCTTGCGCTGACCCCTGGTCCCTCGGTGGTTACTTCTACAAATGTTTAGCCTGAACTCAGGGCCCTACTGCACTGAGTCGTGCCGATCTGGCCTGCTGAATTGAGTACTCTGGTTACCTGCGGTCCTATATGGCTGTCTACAGGGTTGGCTGCATTATTCCACAAAACAAAAGACTCCAATTGCCAAGCATGGGGTGGGGTGTGTGACAAGAAGAGGGAGTGTCCTGGAACTTTGGTGACTCTTTCTCCAAATAACAAGATCATGAATCACAGCCTCTGGAGGGAATGGTGGTGACTCAAAGTCAAGTTCCCAGTGATCCCTGTCCTCTGTGTGCAGGACCCAACTTGACCAGGAATCTGGGGAATTGCTCTCCGGCAATGCCAAGCCTGGGTTTTGTTTGCTTTTGCGTTTGGGGGTAGAGCTCAGCCTTGCAGAACACCTTTTGAACACAGGTGTCACACGACGGAGGATGTTCATCCCAAATAGGGGAAAACCCCTGCCTCACGTTACCCCCGTGCTGAAGGTCATCACGCCTCCTCCCAGAAGCCAAATGTCCTGTGAACTCTGTGCCCCTGGCTGCCAGTTGTTCTTTCTTTAGTTTCCCCATGGCAAAGCACCGGAACCCGAGAGTGACTCATTGGAGGGTAGAGACTCAGGGCCAGAAGGTGACTCCGGGCTTCCAGTTCAACCCACTTCCCTGGAAGAAGACTCAGTGGTCTCAACAGGCCACAAGACCTGTCTAGACTCACAGTGGCTGGTGGCAGATCTAGGGTCAGAACGAGTCTCCTGGCTTCTAGGATAGAGCTTTTGTTCATGATGTGGGCATTAGATTCTGGGGATAAACTTTTGGGCTTCCGTCTAGTCACACTCTGCTGTGTCACAGAAATCCCGCTGCCCTCCACCACTGGGAGGGTGGTGTAACCCATGATCCCTGTCATGGCCCCTGTAGTGAGCTTGCTTGCTCTGTCTCTTTAAGCTCCCACACCCAATCTCTCCTGAGGGCCTAGAACAGCTCCCAGTGGCTGTGACCTTCCAGTTAGAGGCTGTCCTCTTCCCTCTGCAAGAGGGTTTTGGGGTTTCTCTCTTAGGCACCATTTAGGGCAGCCATACTCACCACCCACACATGAATTTACATGTTCAAATGGCAATGGTAAATAAAAGCAAGCAGCTGCAGTCATATTAATAGAGACAAGGGGCTTTTTGGAGTTGACCACATGTCAGCTCCCCTCTTTCCATATGTTGAGATCACAGGCTTAGGCCCCAGGAAGGACTATCAAGATTCAAAGCCTGCTAACACACACAAGGAGTGACTGTAGCCAGCATGTTAACTCTGCAGGGTAGTATTGACATTAGTAACACAGGGAATCCACTCAGCAAAGCTCAGTGACCCTTGGCAGGCCAATACACGGAGGAGCCAGCATGCGCCCAACACAAACCACAAACCAGGCCTGGGGATGGCCAGTGCTTAGTGTGTGTGCAATGAGGGCTTGGTGGCTGGAAGAAGTCTTGGAAGGGCCTGTTAGGTGGCACATTCCTGACTGGGGTGAAGGGTTTAGGATATCTGCCTCAAGTACAACTGGAGAGATATAAGCAGAGGTCAGAAGGCCTTTTGGGAGCCAGAAGTAGAGGATCAGGGGAGAGGGACCGAGTGTCGAGTCCATCATAGATCAGGAAGGACACACCAGCTGCTTGAAGGCTTTGAGTTTACCAGAAGGGATAAGGAAGCTATGCGGGGTGTTAGGAGGTAGGTGAACTGATATGACTGGGGTCATTAGAGCACTTGGCTACAGACAAGGGCTATAGACACTTGGCTATAGGATAAGGGCCAAGTGGATCTGAGAGAGCATTCGAGGACTCAGTGTGGTCCGTGTGAGTATAAGTGTGAGTGTAAGGCTTGACTTGGATTTGAAAGGTAGAAAGTAGATATGAGGGCGGTATGTTTTGGGAATAGTGGAGCACAGTTTGGATGTGAGGTATTACCAGAGGGAGGTGACAAGGAGATCCTCAGTTTCTGCCGTGGACACCAGCTGATGGAGAGAAGTTGGCCTGGCAAGGGAATCAGGGAGGGAAGAGTCTAGAACAGCATGTAGGTATGGATGGGGTCTGGGCTCCATCTTGGATGTGGGTCCTGGATTTGGTGAGACTTAGGCACAGTAAGCTCCAGGCACCGGGGAGATTGCTCTAGGGTATGTGAGGGGTCAGGAGGGACTGGGGTTGGAGATTAAACCTTGGGTGCACGAATGCATGAGTGCATAGGTGCAGCCTGGTGGTCGGTAGTTTGTGGCAACTCCCAGGGAGATATGGAGGGCTAGAAGAGGTGAACTTAAGGAAGCCAGAATCTACAAGTTCACAAGCCACTGAGGAGCCAGACTGCGAGCACTGGGAAAACCCAAGAGAGAGCACCCTAAAATCCAGGAGAGGGGCTTCAGGAGTCTGCTCAGGATGGGGCAGGTGGAAAACCTGAACAACAGCCAGCAGCCGGCCATATGAGAGTGCTTCACAGGGCTCCCTGCTGTGCTTGCCTTGCTGACCACTCCCGGGGTCAAGCCCTTCTGCTCCCAATGCCTGCACCTCCTCTTCTTTGCTCGACCTTGTCTTAGAGGCAGATGGGGTGAACTGCTGTGGTAGCTCCAGCCGAGGCCGTGGGGGAAAGCGGCACAGAGTTTGGCTCTGCTTTCTGAAAGCAGGTGACTAGGAAGGAGCCAGTGCATAGGCAGGGCCTGGGCAACAGGTGAAATTGAACTTGCGTTTATCTGCGGTGTCACACTAATCTTATCTGCACTCCGGGTGCACTAAGAGTGTGGCTGAGATAAATATTTGCTCCCAGCTCAGTTTCCACAGCCCTCTGTCCCTGGCACGCAGCTGCCCCTCCCTGGGCACCAGCTGTGGCTCCTGAGGCCTGGCTGCTATTGTCATAATTCAATAAAGACCACAGACCTACATGTGACCCTTGGCGGGACACCCTTGCATCCTCAACCCCATCACCCCACTTCAGTGAGTACTGAGACGGTCAGCTTGCAGTGCTTTTGCAGGCTACACCAGCAGTCAGAAGCAGAAATCAGAACTGCCTGGGTTTTTTTTTTCCTGCTGGGAACCTATAGTTCCTGTGACACTGCAAGCTCTTGGAACTCCAGGCAGCCTAGAATCTGTCTGTCTTGTCCCTATGTTCTTCTGTGCGTATGTATACATGTGTATATGTGCTCAGTGGACACCACAGATCAACACCAGGTTGATGTTTCTGAGCTGCTTTACCCTGCTTTCTGAGGCAGGGCCTCTCATTGAACCTAGAGCTCACCAGTTTGGCTACATTAGCTGTTCAGCAAGCCCAGGGATCTTTCTGTCTCCACCTTCCCAGCCTCTAGCTTTTGTATGCAGGAGCCGGGCTTGAACTCAGGTCCTCATACTTGTGCAGCAGTCACATTACCCACTGCATCCCTCTCAGGCACCCCAACCTCTCCCAGGGACCTTTTAAGTATAGATTCTTGGAGTCCCGGCCAGACACTATGATCAGGTCTGAAGGATTCCCCCACAACTGACAGTGTCACAGTGCTTCTGGCTCCCATTAAGTTTTGTACCTACCAGCTGCGTTTCTGAGAGAAAACTGGATGTTAGAAAGCCTCTGTGTGTTTGTAGCATTGTCACATGGGGAGGGGTAAGATGGGAACTAGGGGGGGTGGCATGAGCCGCACTGAGACCAGCAGGTGCTAGAAGCTGCCGGCAGGGGCAGGCCTGTGGGGTGCTTGTGGGGGTAGTCTAGAGGGTAGGGTGGGAAGAGTGACTTGCAGTGATCCTGGTGCCCTCCCTGCCCACTCCGACTTTCTGCATAGGTGCTCTGCTATACTCTCTTAGTGTTATTTCAGCATGTCCCCTGTAATGGCAGTCCTTCACTGTGCAGGTGGGAGACTGATTGCCCTGGTCCCACTAAGAAAGTGCCGGGCAGAGATTAGAACTTAGCATTTCTATATCTGAGCTTACCCTCGGAACTAAATCATGGTCCCCTGTGTGGCTCATATCTCCAAGTTCTTCTTTGACCTGCAAGATGCCCACTCTAACTGCTGTGGATGAAGCATAGGACAGGCCAGGGTGAGTGGCGAGGCCTCGAAGGACTGCCTGCTGTCTTATCAACCCGAGGATGGTGCTGCTGGAAGGGAAGAAGTACCCTGTGTCCTGGTGACCACCAAACACCTAGAAGCAAGGTGGGTTCTAATGCTATCGCTGACGCTTGGCAGAGATGCGGTTCCTTGAGCAGTGTTGAGAATGGCTGCAGACAGGATGGAGAGAGAGCACTGGTTGCTTTTCCAGAGGACCTGGGTTCTAATCCCCCCTCCACATGACAGCTCACAACCATCTGTAACTCTAGTTCCAGAGGATCCGATGTTTTCTCTGGCCTCCAAGGGAACCAGGCACACAAGGGGTACACAGATGTGTCTGCAGACAAAACACTCATATACATAAAATAAATAAAAAAGAGAATGGCCGCAGACAGCGTTTCCCACTGTTCCCAAGACAACCGATAGCTCTCTTCTCCACACCCTCAGCCTGCCACCTCCAACCAAAGTTTTGATGACATTTGCTCATCAAGGTCCATGGTGCCTTTGCCTGAGTCCGCACTGGCCTGAAGCTTCATGATCTGTTTTACACTTTGATTCCCATTATAGATGTCTGTGGCACAGAAAAGAGTAAAGACACAGATAGTTTCCACCAATGTGCACATATTGTTATCATCTACTTCCTTTCTGCCTCAGGTGACCAAGGACTCTCCCTCAGAGAGTCACACACCCATGTTTCAGTGGTGACTCTTTGGGGAGACAGGTGCTTCTGGAAGAATTCCTGTTTGCTGTAGTTTAAACTGTGTCCCCCCTAAAACTATGTTGATGCCCCAATTCTTGGTACCTGTGCATGAGACCTATATGGAAAGAGTCTTTGCAAGCAAACTCAGGTTAAAATGAGATGAGGGAAGGCCCTTAGAGACACGTGGCTGGTGTCTCTATCAGAAAGGAGGGGACAAACGGCAGGATGGCTCAGCAGGTCAGGAAGGGCGATTGCTGCCAAGGCTGACTGCCTGAGTTTGATTCCTGAGATCCACATCAGGAAAGGAGAGACTGGCTGCTCAAAGTTGTTCCGTTGTCTTCTGATCTCCACTCCAGTGCTGGGACACACACGCTCGCACTGTTTCAGTCAATGTTCTATCATTGTGAAGAGACATTATGACAACTCTTTTTTTTAATTAAATTTTTACTTTTTAAATTAATTACAGTTTATTCACTTTGTATCCCAGCTGTAGCCCCCACTTCCTCCCCTCCTAATCTCATCCTCTCCTCATCTCCTTCTATGCTCTTCTCCAAGTCCACAGATAGGGGAGGTTCTCCTCCCCTTCCATCTGACCCTAGCTTATCTGATCTTATCCAAACTGGCTGAATTGTCCTCCTCTGTGGCCTGGCAAGGCTGCTCCCCAATCCAGGGGAGGCAGTAAAGAGCCAGCCACTGAGTTCATGTCAGAGACAGTCCCAGTTCCCCTTATTAGGGAACCCACTTGTAAACTGAGCTGCCATGGGCTACATCTGAGCAGGGGTTGTAGGTTATATACTTGGTCCTTGGTTTGAGTATCAGTCTCAGAAAAGACCCTTGTGGAGCTCCTTTCCTCTCCAGGTCTTACTATCTTCCCCTTCTTTCCTAAGATTCCCGGCACTCTGCCCAAAGTTTGTCTCATTATCTGCTTTTATACAATGCTGGGTAGAGTCTTTCAGAGGCCCTCCGTGGTAGGCTCCTGAAGGAGAACATTCAATTGGTGCCAGCTTACAGTTTCAGAGGTCTAGTCCATTATTGTCACAGTGGGAAGGATGGCAGCATGTAGGCAGATGTGGTGCTGAAGGTAGAGCTGAGGGTTCTACATCTGGATCAACAAGCAGCAAGAAAGAGAGACACTGGGCTTGGATTGAGCATTTGAAACTCCAAAACCCACCCCCGGTGACTCACTTCCTCCAACAAGGACACTTCTCAACAAGACCACACCCCCTAATTCCTGCCACATGGCGCCACTTCCTGGTGATCAGGCATTGGATATATGAGCTTCCTATTCAAACTACCGTATGCACACAAGAGTGTAGCTCTCTATTAACCTACCCGTGTGACGCTTTGCCACAACAGCCATGAACATCTAGCAATGGCTAGCTGGCAATCCAGGCTGCAGAAGCCACAGAAAGCCACCACCTGGCCTGGGTCTGTGCACACAGCTGATGGCTGAGTTGGAATTGCAGAACATCACAGGATTTTTTAGAGGTGGCTAAATTCTTTGAAGAAAATAAGTGGGGGATAGAGAGAGAGAGAGAGAGAGAGAGAGAGAGAGAGATAGGTTGTGTCTTAAACAGATCACATTTCATGAACTGTCCCTACTTAGCTCACCTGTTGATAGAGTTATTAAAAAAAAAAATCTCATTCTTCTTGATGCATCTTACATACCAGCCCAGTCTCTTATGAACTCTGGCCATTTCACTCAGTAGGTGAAATCCAGGGGCTCAGCCCACCCAGCACTTCTTATAGGGGGCTCATTTATCCATGGCCCCAGTGAATTCCCTGCCTCTATAAGAGTTCTGGTAGGAATAAGCCCATTCAGACTTGAAGACGTGATGGAGCTCCTCCTGGCTCTTCCCTTTCGGCAGCGCCTCCCATTCCTGCCTGCACCTTGCCAGAATTCTACATTCAGATACCTCAAGGTACCATGGAAACCTTCAAGGTTCCCCAGGATCATTGGATGACTGTCCTCATTCATTGCTATTCCCTGGAAGAAAACCACATGAATCCAGTGAGTAAGAGACCAAGGACCACTTCCTGCAAAAGGACAGCCTGTCCTGTTACACAAACAAAGCCTCATCACTGAGGAGAGGTGAAAAGGGCAGAGTGGGTTTCCTGTCAGAAAGTGTGGAGTGACTGTATTTGGGCACACAGTCAGTGTGTGTGTGTATGTGTGCCCCTGCACAAATGTGCCTGTGCGTGTGTGTGTGATATGTGTGTCTCTCTGTGTGTGCCTGTTTCTGGGCTGATGTGGAAGACAATGAGCCCCGACTGGCCATAGGAATATCTTTTGGGACACCCCTTTTTTTTTTTTTCACAGTACAGGCGTGCTCAGGGACTTATCTGCTTTAAATGGAGTATCAAACAACCCGATGGAGTGCTAAGCAATGCAGGCTCTGGAGTAAGGCCAGTTCATTGAAAACAAAGTAGGACTGTTGTCTACATAACAACCTCGGGTGGGCTTAACTGTGGGAAAGGAGGTGAACAAAAATCGCAGTGCGTGTGGCTCTTCTTCCTGGTTCCCTAACCATGCCATCACCCATTCAGGGATGAGCCTGGCTGCATGTTGACTGTCAGTACTTTTGGGATTCCAAGAGGGAGCACCAGCTCTTAAGTCCTTAGAGACATCCTCACCCCTGTTACCTGTAGGACCTGCTTGTGGGTTGTGGGGCAGATGGAGTCTTTCTCACTGGATCCCCGAGGGTGGCAGACAATGGGACCAAGGAAGAGGCCCGGCTCGCCTCAGCATGGAGGGGAGATGATGCTGGAGATGGTGAGGATGATTCCGTGCAGCCTCAAGCCTGGAGTGGTGTGAGGAGGAAGGTGCTGGACAGGGCACCTGAGCCCCCCTGGGGGCTGAAGGGAGCCAGCTGGTGAGTGATGGGAAGAGTAGGGACTTTCACTCCAGCCCTCTGAGGGCAGAGTTGATCCCAGCATGGGGAAGCTGAGGTTGGCTTCTCAGGACTGCCATATGGACAGGAACCAGGTAGGAGCGCCCAGCTCCTTGGGAGCCATACAGTGATGCAAGCCCCCTGGGAGGCTATGGAGCCTCCCTCACATGTTCACAATCGCTGTGATTTAATTGCTCTGCTATTTGTTAATTAGTCTGTGTGAAATGCTGTATCCTTGGCTGAGGGAGTGGGAGGCAGGAATGCCACTCTCCGTGAAGCGAGTCCAGGCAGCAGGCACTTAGTGGACCTGCTAAGGCTGTGGTTGCTGCTGTGCTGTGATGTCTCAAGCTGCCCTTGTCATCTACCCTCTGGAGAGGGTGGAAGAGGAGGTTTCCCACTAGAAATGTGATCCGTCAGGGACCATGATTCCACTCCAATCCAACATCAGAAGTGTGTACCTGAAGCTGAGATTCATAAGTAAAACAGGAGCTGCTGGTGTTTCTGCCTGCCATTCCCCTATGAGCTATTGCTCTTAGGAAAAGATGGCTACCAGTTATTTACAGGTAAATGTGTGTGTGCTCCAATAAACACCCCCTCTGTTTCATTTGACAAATATTACCCAGAGACCACTGGCTTTCACTTTTGGGGACCCTTTCTCAAGATTCCTGGGGTGAAAGCTCTGAAGAAAAGAGAAATAAATAGCTTTACCATGGGCTGTGAGGTAGTCAGTCTAATGAAGCTTCTGAGGTGCTTTGAGGAGCAGGGGTGGCGATCAAGAGGTGGGTCAGAGAAGGCTTCCTGCGAAAGATGATGTTGACCCAAGGAAGCTAATCAAGAAGGAGGACCTTGGGTGAGATGCTTAATCTTCGTTCAGAAAGGCAAATGAGATGAACATCGGAAGAGGGAGAAAACAGGGAACAGGACAGGAGCCTATCATGGAGGGCTACTGAAAGACCCCACCCAGCAGTGTATAAAAACATATGCTGAGATTCATAGCTAAACTTTGGGCAGAGTACAGGGAATCTTATGAAAGAAGGGGGGAGATAGAAAGACCTAGAGGGAACAGGAGCCCCACAAGGAGAGCAACATAACCAAAAAATCTGGGTACAGGGTCTTTTCTGAGACTGATTCTCCAACCAATAACCATTCATGGAGATAACCTAGAACCCCTGCACAGATGTAGCCTGTGGCAGCTCAGTCTCCAAATGGACTCCCTGGAAAGGGGAAAAGGGGCTGTCTCTGACATGAACTCAGTGGCTGACTCTTTGATCACCTCCCCTTGAGAGGGGCTCAGCCTTACCAGGACACAGAGGAAGACAATGCAGCCAGTCCTGATGAGACCTGATAGACTAGGGTCAGATGGAAGGGGAGGAGGGCCTCCCCTATCAGTGGACTGGGGGAGGGGCATAGGAGAAGAAGAGGGAGGAAGGTTGGGATTGGGAGGGTTTGGGGAGGGGTCTACAGCTGGGATACACAATGAATAAACTGTAATAAAAATAAAAAAAGTAAGACAGGGGAAGGTGGATGGCACAGGCGGAGGGCAGCCCAGCACAGACACCCCCAAGGCCAAGTGTTTTGCAGCCCAGGAAGCTCTGGGGCTGCCTTTGCAGAGGGTGGACAACAAAGGCAAGAGAAGGGTAGAACCCCCTCCCTGTGACTGACAGCTGCACGGTGTCCAGATGTGGGTGTGGGCCTGGAGGAAGGTCATTCAGGCTTAGGAGGAGGAGAGCTGGTTCTTACAGCTTGTGCAAGAGATGCACACAGGCTCGTGTGTTGGAACACTTGCTTCCCAGCCTGTGGCAGTACAGATTTGGGAGGTTTCAGGTTGGGACTTAGCTGAAGAAGGTGGACCCTTGGGTCTTTCAGCACCACTTTCCACCTCATCTGTTCCTTGGTCAGCTGAGGTATGAGGAAGCAGGGACCATACGACACTGTCCCTCTGCCACCAAATCACCTGCCATGTCTCCACGAAGAAGCCAGAATAAACCCTCCCGAAGTTTCTTCTTGTCACATATTTCTCACAACCACAAGAAAAGCAATTATTGATAACACAGGCTAAGTTGGGGGCTGGAGAGCGGGGTTGGAGGCAAGACATTGGAGCTTCGGCTGGCTGGAAGAATGGGTGGCCTGGTCCAGCCCGGGTGGGCTGAGTGCAGGGCCGTGGGGCTGAGACGGGCTCACCTCCAGGTGAGTTTAGGGATGGTGAGGCACTAGCCTGTGAACCTGTATGGAATGGGGCTGTGAAGTCGGATAAGATGTTAGTGTTAGTGGGTCAGCTTCTCCTCTGCCAGCCAGGCCTGTTTCACCCAGACGCATCAGGGAGGCATGAGAGGACTGCGAGGTGCCCAAGCCAGCATCGCCTGGGCAACTGCAGCACTGCCTCTGTCCCAGGTGCCCTGGTGGCGCAGAAGTGGGGGTTACAGTGATGTCTGCCACAGCTTGAAAGGCTGGTGCACCTGGGGCAAGTTTCGGAGCTGATAGGTCAGGAGAGCCCTAGCTACAGAGTAGCTGTCCCCAGGATAGACCTTCAGTTTGGAAAGACAGCCTTTTCTCCTATGTTGCTGAAACTTGGGAATGACTAATGACTTGAGCCGGGGGGGGGGGAGGGCTTGTCAGCTGATCTAGGAGTCTACGCATGTATCACGCTTGTTGAAATTAATCGCTCACAAAAATCTGTTTCCCCTGTACCCCCACTGTGGTACAGTGACTGCAGAGTCCATGGAGTTTGACTTGGGAATGTGCGTGGCTCTCAGGTCAGCAGCTGTAGGTTAGATCTTACAGCTGCTGTTTGGTAAGACTCACTGAGCAGTGAGAGCCGGGATGGGCAAGCTCAGTTCTGTGGAAGTTGGGGCCTATATGCAGCTGCTTCAGGGGGCCAGGCTGTGTCTCGCCTGTCCCTTCGGGGCATGGATTATGTTTTTGGCAGCCCCCTTGCTCATCCTCATGCTGCCTTTGGAGAGGGTTATGATGCCTGGCTCCCCAGTGTGTGGCATCTAGTCCCATTTTCTACACACAGGTTTTTATTTTAACCCCATAATCCACTCCTGAGAGATTCTTGCGTGAGGATGGGGTTAGAGATTGCAGGTTTTCAGTCCAGTGCAGTCAGAATCTTCTCTCTTTTGAGGTTGCCCTACAGGACAGCAGCCTAGACATTCCCATCCCTCTGCTCACAGGCTGTGTGTGATAACATACCTCCCCGGGAGTCCACATCTGCTCCCGAGCTACTCTGTGAAAACAGCTCATCCTTCCAGAGGTCACCTGACATACTCCATGAAGAAGCATCTTAATAACCCCTGCCCCCACCTCATTTCAGGAGACTTGCTAGCTGAGTTTGGCAGGTGAACCTGTGGGGATTAGGTGCAGCTGTCTGAAAGGTGAGCCTCAGGGAATGGAGGGCCTGTCATCAGGTCCTCCACCTGGCTGGGATGGTGTCTGGGTCAGAGCACAGGTTTCAAGATGCTGCCCCGCTATGAGGGATCTCACCAGCTGGAGCCCTTGATGGCCTCTGATATTCGGAGCCCAGCAAGCATGGTAATGCTAACTCATGGGTCACAGTGGCCATTGCTTTTTCAAGCTCAAGCCTAGCTACATTAATCTGAACTTGCCTCTTGCTAGAGTTGAGGGGTGTGGCACCTCACAGCCACCAAACAAAAAAGAATTGTAATATAAATGCCTGATATGCAGCATATGCAACCCCGAAAGAGGTTGAGACCCACAGGCTGAGAGTCACTGTTTAAGAAGAAGTGTGTCTCTGGAGGCTGTGACTCCTGCACTTTAGGGCTGGGATCTTCATGGTCCCACACAGAAAGGATATGGCTGTCATCAAGGCTATTAGGACCTTCGGATAATATTTCCTAAAGAGAAACAACCAAATATCATTTAGTGGGGCCTGGATTGACAGTCAAGAGTACTCGCTGCGCTTCCAGAGAACCTAGGGTTGATTGACACCTGTCACTCTTCACAGTGGTTCACAACTGTAACTCTTGTTACAGGGTATCCAATGCCCTCTTCTGGCCTGAAGAGCACCAGGCATGCTCACAGTGCACATCTAGGCAAAGTGCTCATACACATGAAAACAAAATGGTTGAATGAGTGTCAAAATATTTTATGCCAAGTCAGAGCCAATAGACTGTATATTTGGCAGGTGCTAAAGGACTCCCGTGGGTCTTGAGCCCACTCAGAATGGCAGCTGTCATCTGCTTTTGCTAGGACAGAATAATGGGCTGCTGTGACACATTCACAGTGACTTCCCTCCCCCCCCCGCCCCAACACCCACACAGAGCAGTGAATGGAGTCAGGTTGGCTATCTGTCATAGATGAAGCCAAGCCTGCCACAGGCATCTTGTCTATCTCCTGCCAGAACATCATGAGATCCTATTTCCACCTAGGATATAGGTAGAGATTGCAGCAAGGCACGGCCAGTCAGTGCCAGGGATGGGATTCCAGGTGTGTTTGTCTGTGTTTTTGCTTCAGACAATTCAGAAGTCTTCTGGAAAGGGTGACACTTGACGGACCAGGACACAGTTTCTCAAGATCCTGCATCTTAGTGGGGATCCTGCTCTGTGAGTGAAGAAATGGATCCACTTACCCGTTCGCACACAGACAGCCCAGGATCTAGGTCTAGGCTTGATAAAGACTCAGAACCATCAGGGCTTTTCTGTCTCCAGGCCATGGCCTTCACTAATGATGTCCTTGGTACACTATAGCACCGCATGATTGTGGGGTGCAACCTAACACCACCATGTCTGCCTGAAGCAAAGTATCTTCCACACGCAGGTCTCTCTCCAGGGCACTTTCGCCTGTCGTTGCCGTCAAGAGCAAATCTGGGTGTGATGCCCAGGAAGCGTGGAGACAGACATCACCTGCTGCGAATGTTAAAGAATTCCTCCCTTAGAATTCCTTGTAGAATGTTGCACTCTGGGAGGGGCATCTGTGTGCTCTGTCATCCACAGTACAGTCTACATGTGCTTTCAGAAAACCTTCCTTTGTTCCTGGTAGAGTTGGTGAGGTGGCATTGTTCTTCCTAGATCGCAGAAGTGGACAGAAAGACTTCCTGTAGGCATAGAATAGACAACCATCAGCACGTATTTTCTGCAGCTTGCCTAGCTCAGGGGATGGTGGCTGGGCTTCACAGGGCAGTTTTCTTGCTCCCCTTGTTTGGCTGAGCAGCTTAGCAGGGATCAGTGCTGTTCTTCAGTTGTCTTGCCCTCTTGGAACCACTCAGGATGTATTTGTCCTGGTGACGACTGATTGAAAATCCTCTAAAATTACTATGGAGTGATATCTCTCACTTCTGTCTCACTGGGTTAGCCCCATAGGGCTCTTTTAGTATCAGGAGTTCTTATAAAAAAAGAACTGAGTTTGTTGAGAGTGTTGGTTTCTGTGACTCCCACCCTTCTGTAGTCACTATGGCATTTAGCTTTAATTGTCATCTTGACATAACCAATGTGGTAGTTTGACTGAGAATGGTACCCATAGGCTCATATACTTGAATGCATAGTCTCCAGTTGGTGAACTGTTTAGAAGGATTAAGAGCTGTGGCCTTTCTGGAGTAGGTGAGGCTTTGTTGGAGAAGGTGTATCACTGGGAGTGGGGCTTTGAGGCTTTAAAAGCTCACCTCAGACCCTACCTGTTCCTTCCTCAGCTGCTGCCCGAGGAACGGAATATAAAGCTCTAGGTTACTTATCTGCCTGCCTGCCACCATGCTCCCACTGTGGTGATAGTGGACTAAACCTCTAAAACTATAAGTAAGTCTCCAATTAAATGCTTTCCTTTATAAAAGTTGACTTGGTTATTGTGTCTCTTCACAGCAATAGAACAGGGACTAACATATCTAGCATCACTTGGAAAGAGAGAGTCAGTGAGGGACTGTCTACAGTGGGTTAACCCATGGGCATGTCTATGGAGAATTATTTTGTCAATGATGAGGGAAGACTCAGTCCATTACGGGCAGCAACATTCCCTAGGAAGGAGTTCCTGAATAAAACTAGATAAACCAAACTGAGCACAAGCAATCGAATGGGAACACATTCCTTTCTCTGCATTTGACTGTGGATGTAATATGACTAACTGTATGAAATCTCTGCCTAGACTTCCCCTCAATGGTGGATTGTAACCTGGAATTGTAAGATGAAAAAAAAAAGTTCTCCTCTAAGTTGCTTTTTTAAAATTACACTTTATTCACTTTGTATCCCCCCATAAGCCCCTCTCTCCTACCCTCTCTCCCACCCTCCCTCCCTCTTCTTCACACATGCCTCTCCCCAAGTCCACTGATAGGGGAGGTCCTCCTCTCCTTCCTTCTGATCTTAGTCTATCAGATCTCATCAGGAGTGGCTGCATTGTCATCTTTGGTCTGGTAAGGCTGCTCCCCCCTCAGTGGGAGGTGATCAAAGAGCAGGCCAATCAGATTATGTCAGAGGCAGTCCCTGTTCCCATTACTATGTAACCCACGTGGACACTAAACTGCCATGGGCTACATCTGTGCAGGGGTTCTAGGTTATCTCCATGCATGGTACTTGGTTGCAGTATGAGTCTCTGGGAAGACCCCTGTGTTCAAATTTTCTGGTCCTGTTGCTCTCCTTGTGGAGTTCCTGTCCTCTCCAGATCTTACTATTTCCCACTTCTTACATAAGATTCCATCCACTCTGCCCAACAGTTGGCCATAACTCTCAGCGTCTGCTTTGATAGTAACATCAACGGCACAGGCTCTAAGAGCAACAATCAATAAATGGGACCTCATGAAACTGAAAAGCTTCTGTAAAGCAAAGAACACCGTCATCAAAACAAAACGACTGCCTACAAATTGGGAAAGAATCTTCACCAACCCTTTTTCTGACAGAGGGCTAACATCCAGTATATATAAAGAACTAAAGAAGCTGAAAAGCAGCAAACCAAGTAATCCAATTAAAAATGGGGAACAGAGCTAAACAGAGAATTCTCTGTAGAGGAATATCGAATGGCAGAGAAACACTTAAAGAAATGCTCAATGTCATAAGCCATTAGGGAAATGAAAATCAAAACGACCCTAAGATTTCACCTTACACCCATCAGAATGGCCAAGATCAAAAACTCAAGTGACAGCACCTGATGGAGAGGCTGTGGAGAAAGGGGAACCCTCCTCCACTGCTGATGGGAATGTAAACTTGCACAACCACTCTGGAATTCATTTTGGTGCTTTCTCAGACAACTAGGAATAGTGCTTCCTCAAGATCCAGCCATACCACTCCTAGGCATATATCCAAAAGAGTCTCAAGTACACAAAAAGGACATTTGCTCAACCATGTTTGTAGCAGCTTTATTTGTAATAGCCAGAAGCTGAAAACAGCCCGGATACCCCTCAACTGAAGAATGGATGCAGAAACTGTGGTACATCTACAAAATGGAATATTACTCAGCAATGAAAAATAAGGAAATCATGAAATTTGCAGGTAAATGGTGGGACCTGGAAAGGATCATCCTGAGTGAGCTGTCCCAGAAGCAGAAAGACACACACGGTATATACTCACTCATGTAGACATGTAATATAGGATAAACCTACTAAAATCTGTACATCTAAAGAAACTAATCAAGAGAGACAAGACCTTGACTAAAATGCTCAATCTCCATCCCGAAAGGCAAAGAGGATGGACATCAGAAGAAGAAGAAAACAGGAAGGAAGCTAGGAACCTGCCACAGAGGGCCTCTAAGTTGCTTTTTATTAGGTTATCTTATCACAGCAATAGAAAATCAAACTAGAACACTAACTGTATTAGGCACTAAGAAAATTATAATATTAATTAATTAACCAACTTTGGGATACTAACAAGACCGTGTCCATTCTGTGGTTTGTGGGCTCCACACAGTTCTATGAGGCTGAGGATAGCTATGGAAGTGACCCAACATGAAACTGTAACCTTACTTAAACTACCGAGGTCTTGTGAATTTTACTTCGTCATTCTCTGGTGTGAACCTTGGATATCAGCGTCTAGTGTGACAACATCATTGTGTGATGTCACAAGGTTGACCATGCCTGCACGTTAATTTGAATAACACGAGTTAGCTCGCACCTGGTGACAGACGCTTGTGATCCCAGAGCTTGGGAGGCTGATGCAGGAAGACTACGATGAGTGAGAGGCCGTCTTTATCTACACAGTGAGATCCTACTTCAAGTTAATAAATAAGCAACGTATCTTTAAAAATACTTACTTTATGCGTATATTTGTGTGCCTGGGTGGATGTATTGCCCATAGATGTCGTAAGAGGACGTAGGACCCTCTGGGACTGGAGTTACAGGCAGTTGTGAGCTGCCTTGTGGGTGCTGGGAATGGAACCTGGGTTCTCTAGAAGAGCAGCTAGTGCTCTTCACCACTGAGCCATCACTCAGACCCCATGAACAATATACCTTAATGAAAAACAGACACACTGTTCTAAATAAAAACAATAACAAAAGCAAGAGATGTTGATAGTACCATTGCATTTTTTCATGTTCCGGAAACCTCTTATTCCTGGTAAACTAGAAGGCAGTCGCTTCTGTTTCTGTGCTAAGTCCATTGCTTTGCCGAGATCTTTGGACATGAGCCAGCATCCCGCAGATACATAATTACCAGAGGAAAGAGCATTTATTTCAACTGAGTGTGGGCACTGTTCTCTATGATTACATCAGAAAACCGAGTGGTGCTGCCATTTCTTGAAACTTAGCTGCAGTGTGGAGCTTGGAGCTTCACTGCCAATCTTTTTAAAATTTATTTATTTATTTGCCAAACTTCTAATATATAAATGTGTTTTTAGTTTTGTTCCCAGCATTTAATTTTTTTTCATTTATTACAATTTATTCACTTTGTATCTCAGCTGTAGCCCCCTCCATCGTCCCCTGCAATCCTGCCTTCCCTCCCTCTTCTCTTCCCATGCCCCTGCCCCAGTCCACTGATAGGGGAGGTCCTCCTCCCCTTTCATATGATCCTAGCTTATAAGGTCTCATCAGGACTGGCTGTATTGTCTTCCTCTGTGGTCTGGTAAGGCTGACCCCCTCTCAAGGGGAGGTGATCAAAGAACCAGCCACTGAGTTCATGTCAGAGACAGCCCCTTTCCCCCTTTCTAGGGAGTCCATTTGGAGACTGAGCTGCCACAGGCTACATCTGTGAAGAGGTTCTAGGCTATCTCCATGCATGGATTTTGGTTGGAGTATCAGTCTCAGAAAAGATCCCTGGGCCCAGATTTTTTAGTTCTGTTGTTCTGCTTGTGGAGCTCCAGACCCTTCCAGGTCTTTCCATCTCCCCCTTCTTTCATAAGATTCCCTGCACTCTGCTCAGAGTTTGGCTATGAGTCTCAGCATCTGCTTTGATACCCTGCTGGGTAGTCTTTCAGAGGGAGGCCCTCTGTGGTAGGCTCCTGTCTTGTTCCTTGTTTTCACCTTCCTGTTTGCCTTTCTGAATGAGGATTGAGCATATTACCTAGGGCCCTCCTTCTTCATTAGCTTCTTTAGGTGTACAGATTTTAGTATGATTATCTTATATCATATGTCTAATATCTTCTTATAAATGAGTATATACCATATATGTCTTTCTGCTTCTGGGATACCTCACTCAGGATGATCTTTTCTAGTTCACACCATTTGCCTGCAAATGTCATGATTTCCTTGTTTGTAATAGCTGAGTAGTATTCCATTTTATACATGTACTACAATTTCTGTATCCATTCCACCATTGAGGGTCATCTGGGTTGTTTCCAGATTCTGGCTATTACGAATAAAGGTGCTATGAACATGGTTGAGTAAATGTCTTTGTTGTATAGTTGAACATATTTTGGATATATGCCCAGGAGTGGTATAGCTAGATCTTGAGGTAGCACTATTCCTAATTTTCTGAGAAAGCGCCTGATTGATTTCCAAAGTGGTTGTACAAGTTTACATTCCCACCAGCAATGGAGGAGGGTTTCCCTTTCTCCACATCCTCTCCAGCATGTGTTATCACTGGAGTTATTGATCTTAGCCATTCTGAGGGTATGTAAGGTGAAATCTCAGGGTGGTTTTGATTTTCATTTCCCTGATCACTAAGGACGTTGAGCATTTCTTTAAGTGTTTCTTTGCCATTTGGTATTTCTCAATTGAGAATGCTCTGTTTAGCCCTGAACCCCATTGTTTTAATTGGATTAGTTGACCTGTTGCTGTGTAACTTCTTGAGTTCTTTACATGTTCTGGATATTAGCCCTCTGTCAGATATTGGATTGGTGAAGATCCTTTCCCAGTCTGTAGGCTGTCATTTTGTTCTGATGACAGTGTCCTTTGCTTTACAGAAGCTTTTTCGTTTCATGAGGTCCCAGTTATTGATTGTTAAGCTTTAGAACCTGTGCTGTTGGTGTTCTGTTCAGGAAGTTGTCTCCTGTGCCAAGGAGTTCAAGGCTCTTCCCTACTTTTTCTTCTAACAGGTTTAGCTTCACTGCCAGTCTTGCTGTGCTCTGTGCCATTGTTTCTGTCACTCCTGTTCAGAAACCTGGATGCATTTCTCTCTCTGTTTGGTTTTAGTAATTTTTTAAATTAATTATTTTTTAATTAATTAACAGTTTATTTACTTTTATCCCAGCTGTAACCCCCTCCCTCATTCCCTTCCAATCCCACCTTCCCTCCTTTATCTCCTCCCATGCCCTTCTCTAAGTCCACTGATAGAGGAGGTCTTCCTCCCCTTCCTTCTGACCCTAGCTTATCAGGTCTCATCAGGACTGGCTGTATTGTCTTCCTCTGTGGCCTGGTAAGGCTGCACCCCGCCCCCCTCAGGAGATGGTGATCAAAGAGCCAGCCACTGAGTTCATGTCAGAGACAGTCCCTCTTCCCATTACTAGGGAACCTTTGTGGACACTTTGCTGCCACAGGCTGCATCTGAGCAGGGGTTCTAGCTTCTCTCCATGCATGGTCCTTGGTTGGATTATCAGTCTCAGAAAAGACCCCTTTCATTGTCAGCTGAAACATGATCTTGGGAGGAGACTCAGTAGATAAAGTGCTTGCTTTCCAAGTGTGAAGACTGGAGTTGAGATCCTCAAAACCCGCATACAAGCAGGATAAGCATGCTGCATGTAATCCAGGGGCTCAGAGACAGGGGATTCCTGGGGCAAGCTGGCTAGCAGCGTTGCTGAATCAGCGAGGTTCTGGTTCAGCTTGAGCTCTTGCCTCAGAAAATGAAGTATACAGCACCTGAGGAAGCTAGAGGAAGACCACGGCGAGCTCCAGCAGTCGGCCATGCTTCCCCCACTTGTTTTCTGTCCCAGCCACCCGCATCTTCATCAACACTGTCTGTGGTAATGGGCAAACACATTCCTCAAGCTGGGCCTTCTGCCCATATCTGGGAAGTGAAGAAGTTTATAAATAGCACACAGGTAGCACTTAGCACTCAGCTCTTTCCATGTGGCCTGTGAAGTACTGAGAACAGCCCAGCCCTCTCTCGGTTATTGTGCTGTATAGAGTAAGAGCAGATTTCAGGCTGGGCCTGGCTTATACATCTTATAAAGCAATAGCCTTATTGCTTTATAAGTTACTTTATGAGTTACTCCATTTTAAGTCTAAGCACCAAAAAGACTGACTGTATGTCTTATTTATACAAGTAAACAACCACCATCTGCTAGCACACCAGGAGGCACAAACGGATCATTTGTTTCTGCCAGAAAATAATGGTTACTCTGAATATATAGGCCAGACTAGAAACAGCAGCTGCGAAAGCTCGCTTGTCGATCACACCTGATAGAAGCCACTCACTTGGGACCACAAAACAAGGGGAACCCCAACACTGAGATGTGACAGGCACCCATCAGTCATTCAGCCACAAGGCTTATCTAAGAAGGTTGCTGCAGTGAAGGACTTCAGCCTCCATCCACGGGCAGGGCCCACTTCAAACTCATCCTTGCCTGGGCTGTCACCTGGCCCTGCCTTTAACCTCTCAATCTAAGCAGGTTGGTACCTGCACTTGCGAAACCTTCCCCCTCATCTCCACAGACTTTGCGTCTATCTGTGCCAGCTCTGCCGCTCACCTCAGAATGGCCTCTCTGAACTCTTTCTCAGCCTCTTGTGTGTGCCTCTACTGCTGTGTGATGTGTATGGAGGATCTGGG
The DNA here is from genome assembly GCF_030254825.1 of Meriones unguiculatus. Taxonomy (NCBI): domain Eukaryota; kingdom Metazoa; phylum Chordata; class Mammalia; order Rodentia; family Muridae; genus Meriones; species Meriones unguiculatus. Next base: position 13,286,271 of record NC_083368.1, on the reverse strand, counting down.
AGTTAATATTAGTAACTAAGGCTGGAAGCAAAGAAACTGTGATTTCCAGTGGCCATGCAGTTTATTTATTTTTCCATTTGTGCTCATTTCCTTTCTCTTGTATTAGTTTCTTGAGAACATCTGCTCTTGTGTTTTGTTTTCAGATGAGTCTGAAACTGTTACCCCAAGGCCATGCGTATCTTTGGGGAGTCCCACTTCAGCTCCCCTCTCTGTCGTGGGGTCTCCCGGGGTGTGGGTGACTCAGGCTGAGAATGACCACTTAGCTGGTCTTGTTCTTCAAGACGGCAGGCCTCATCTCTGTGAGGCGTGAGCCAGGGTGACTGTACAGTTGCTGCTACCTCAGACAGGATAGGTGCAGCCTCACGTCACCCCAAGGGCTTCCCTGGGACATGGGCAGAGCTGCGTCCATTCAGGAAGTGCTGAGGGAAGCTCCTTGGGAATTCTTCATCTTGAATGAACCTCCTCTCCGGCCCTGTCTGTCTCCAAGTCCCTTATCAACTGTTTTCTGTTCTGGTCCCAAATGTCAGGGAGACAAGCCTATTAGCTCAGGTTATGTGAAGGCAAACCAGTTTTGGCTGTGGGGTGCTGGTCCATGGTATGTTTGGAACTGGAGTTCATCCCTAAGTTTCATTAGCCACAGGTGTTCTGGGTGCCAAAGGCAGGACCAGGCCGTTTGGTTTTCTTGGGCCAGTGGAGTGCCATTGCTGTCATTGAAATGCATTGATTTCATATTGATAAGTTTTGAAGCAAGCCATCTAAGCTGAGCTAAGGTATTTCTGGGCTTTTCTTTTTCTTTCCTCAGACTTTCATAGGGGGATTTTTTTGTTTGTTTGTTTGTTTGTTTTTTAGATCTATTTTTTCTCTTTTCTTGGCTTTCTGAGGCTGGAGTTCTTGTTAGAAGGCACGTCCTGGTTAGCTTTCGTCAATCTGATACACACCGTTGTTTGGGAAGAAACCTCAACGGAGGAATTGCCTCTTTCAGCTTGGCCTCTGGGCATGTCTGTGAGGGTACCCAGGAAGCCCTGAGCACATAGTGGGAAACAATAGGATGATCTGCTTCATGGTGCACGGAGGAGAGGAATCCAAGGCCCAGGTGGGTATTTCCACAGAATCTGGGGCCTATGCCCACCTCTCAGCCTTCACTAGCTGTCTAGCAAAAAGCTGGATACACAAGAGCCCCCTTTATTTCTTTCAAATTCTGTCCATTAATGGTGCCAAGTGCTTTCTGGAAGCTGAATTCAGAAGCACTGGCTTATAGCAATTACCTCACAGGGTTTGCTGGGATGCATTGTATCATAAAAGCCAAGGCCATTTGTCCCTGACAAGGCTGTAGCTATAATAATCTTTGTGCCTATATTTAGCAGAAAGTTAAGCCAGTTTTCCTGGGTACTTAATAGTTTTCTACTTTGTGTTTTTCAGGTTAAACTTGGCTTTTGTTATGTCAGATCTGGACCACAAACATCAAAGTTATCACTTTTGACTCCATGTACTCTGTGAGTTTTAAAAGCATTGCTTGATCAGGGCAAGGCAGTGGACACACTGTGCCTAGATTTTCATAATTTCTTTGAAAAAACAAATGCCTGATTTTGCTTTACGGGAAAAAAAAAAACAGATAAAAGTGGCTCACAGAATAGCAATGCAATTATTTGGATAAGGCCACCCCAAGAGGAGCCATTGAACATGGTAATGGATTGAAGTATGGTCCTTAATTCAGATGCTGAAGTGTTAACTCCTGGCACAAGAGTCCCTCTCCACCCTTCACATTCTGTGGGCATCAGTCTGATAATATTATATGGAAAATTCCAGAAATAAATAATTCACAAGTTTTAAATTGCATACCCTTTTAGCATGATGAAATCTTCCCTGCCTCTGCCCTGTCCTACTGGGGACATGAGTCATCTGTTTACCCACTGTATCCACAGCGTATGTGCTACCCAGACACTCACTGCTTCTCACCCTCACAGTTGCCACATCTACCATAGAAGCATTATAGTACTTGTTAGTACGTAAAAGGAAGTTCGTACTGTGTGTGTGTGTGTGTGTGTGTGTGTGTGTGTGTGTGTGTGTGCTATTTGAGACAGCCTCTCTCTACATAGCCCTGGCTATCTTGGAACCCACTATGTGGACTGGGCTGGCCTTGAGCTCAGAGGTACACCTACTTCTGCCTCCTGAGTGTTCAGATTAAAGACTCTTGCCACCATGCCTGGCCTCATAAAATATATTTTGATCATATTCTCCCTTACCCAACTCCTCCCGGATTCCACTCCCTACCCACCAAACTTCTTGTTCTTTCTCTCTCTTGGAAAAATTCAAAACTAAACAACATCAAAAGAACAACAACAGTGGCAACAACAACAAACCCATGGAGTTCGTTCTGTGTTGTTCAGCTACTCCTGAGCATGAGGCCTGCCTCAGAGTGTGGTTTACATGCTCAGTGATATTCCATTGAAGAAAACTGATTTCCCACCTCTCAGAAGCTATCAGTTACAAATGGCTTCTTGGCTAGGAGTGGGGCTTTGTGCCCATTTCCCCTTCTCCATGCTGGGATTTTTGCCTGACTTGAACTCATATAGATCTTGTACATGCTGACACGATCTCTCCAAGGTCATATGTGCACTATCCCTGTAGTATTTGAAGAATGCTTCCTTAGAGTCCTTCACCACCTCTGGTTCTTACAATCTTTCTGCCTTCTCATTTTTCAGAGACTCTCAATCCTTGAGGTAAAGGGTGTGATTAAAAACATCTCATTCAAGTCTGAGAGCTCTGTAGTCACATTCTGCACATTGTCCAGTTGTGAGTTTCTTTTGTAATTTTCATAATATTTTTATTGCTTATTGCGAGTTTCACATGAACCTCAATTACACTTACTTCCTAGTCCTCTCAGGTCTGTTGCCTCACCTCTGTGGCCTCCCTCTCCCCAAAAAAAGAAAAGAAAAGAAAAAAGAAGGTGAAGACGAAGAAGACAAAGAAGATGAGGAAGAGGATGAAGAGAAGGATGAGGAGGAGGAGAAAGAGGAGGAAAAGGAGAAGGAGGAGGAAGAAGAGGAGGAGGAGGAAGAGGAAGAAGAGGAAGAAGAGGAAGAAGAAGAAGAAGAGGAAGAAGAAGAGGAAGAAGAAGAAGAAGAGGAAGAAGAAGAAGAAGAAGAAGAAGAAGAAGAAGAAGAAGAAGAAGAAGAAGAAGAAGAAGAAGAAGAAGAAAAGTCCAATTTGTGTTGCCCATATACTCACTGGGGCAGGGTCAAACTCTCAGTGGCCTTCCCCACCTGCACCCCTGCCAGAAGCCATCAACTGTGGAGAGCTACACTTCAGCATCCTTATCACAATTTTTAAGAGTTCTCTTCAATGGCTTTCTGTTTAGGCTGTTACTTTGGGGTAGGGGGATAGGAGTTGTCACAGAAGCTTTCTATGTGTCTCCTCAGCTGTGACTCTGCAGTCATTGATACCACTGCAAAACTAGTTTCCTTGCCCTTTACAGTCAATGGGAGCATGGACTTCCACATGATTTTTGGTGACAACACAGACCTCCAGCATCCACATTGTCTCTGGCATTGCACATGCCACAGACCTGAGCATGATCTCCAGTGCCAAGACAGGTCATAGACATCGACATGGCCCTCTGTGGCAATGAGGGCTATGGACACCATCATAGCGTTCAGTGGTAGCATGGGCCAAAGGTAGCAACATGGCCTCAGGTGGGTGCACAAGCCACTCACATTAGCATGGCCCTGGTGTCAGCATAACCCATAGACATCTACATGGCCCCAGATTTGTTGGCTTTGTTGGTTTCCTTGTGGAGCTCCTGTCCCCTGTGGATCCTTCTATCCCCCGCCTCTTCCACAAGACTCCCTACACTTTGCCCAAAATTTGGCTGTGAGTCTCTGTCTCTGCTTCAATCCTGCTGGGTGGAGTCTTTTAGAGGACATCTATGGTAGGGTCCTGTCCTGTTCCCTCTCTTCTGCAGCTTCTGGTGTCTATCCTATTTGCTTTCTGAATAAGAATTAAGCATCCTCCCTAGGGTCCTCCTTGTTTAGCTTAGCTGAAAGCTTTTGTACAGCAAAGGACACCATTATTTGAGAAACGAGGCAACCTACAGAATGTGAAGGGTTTTTTATTTTTTATTTTTTACCAATTATGTATCTGACAGAGGGTTAGTGTGTAGGACATGCAAAGAACCTGAAGAAACTGAACATCAAGGAAACAAATGTTTCAAAAGATAAAACACAGATGGTTGAAAAACATTTTTTAATGTTTGATATTCTTTCTTTTCCTTTTTTGTTTCTTATTTATTTATTTATTACAGTTTATTTACTCTATATCCCGATTGTAGCCCCCTTCCAGGGAGCATGGGCTGTCTCTGACATGAACTCTGTTGTCTGCTCTTTGATCACTTCCCCTTGGAGGGGCGACCTTGCCAGGCCACAGAAGAAGAGACCCCAGGCAGTCCTCATGAGACTTGACAGGCTAGGGTCAGATAGCAGGGGAGGAAGACCTCTCCTATCAGTGGACTAGGGGAGGAAGATGTGGGGGAAGAGAGAGGAAAGGAGGGACCAGGAGGAGATGAAGGAGGGGGCTACATTTGGGATATAAATTGAATAAATTATAAAAAAAAAAGAAAGGAAAGGAAGGAAGAGAGAGAGATGGAAAAAAAGAATATTGAAGCTTCCAGCTTCATGCGGTCCCATTTACTAATCACTGGTCTTAACTGCCTGTGCCAGTGGCTTCTGTTCAGAAGCTCCTTTCCTGTGTCAGTGAAATCAAGGGTGTTCCAAACTTTCCGTTTTATCAAATTCAGGATAGCAGGTCTTACATTGAAGTCCTTGCTCTGTCTGGAGTTTTGCGCAGGGTAGTAAAGATGGTTCTGTTTCTAGTCCACATGCAGCCATCATTTGTTGGAGATGCTATCTTTTCTCCAATATGCATTTTCTTCTTTAAAAGAAAATCAGGGGTCTGTGTATGTGTGGAGCTATTGCTGGGTCTTCAATCCAGTTCCATTGACTGACAGGCCTGCTTTTTTTTTTTTTTTTGTCAATACAGTATTGCTTTACTAGCATAGCTACTGTGCTACCGTACAGAATGACTTTTATACTACCGTATACTATAGTTTACACAGTTTACTATACAGTAGTTTACGGTAGTATACTATATACTACTGTGGTATGACTTGAATGCAGTTCTGGGATGCAGTTCTTACAGCAGTTCTTTCATTATTAAGGTTTGTTTTGCATGTCCTTAGGTTTTGTTTTTCCATATAAAATTTAAAATTTTTTTAATTGAAATTTTTTTCATACAATGTCTTCTGATCATAACACCCCATCTCCTCTCACATCCATTTCTATAAAAAGTTATGCTGGAATTTTGATGGGGAATGTGTGTTCACGAAACATAAGAGCAGTGGTTCTGGCAATTCAGCTATGCTAAAACAAACACGAAAGGACTTCAAGTAACAGGGTCAAAATACAAGAAGATTTTGAGAAAAAGGCAGACTGTCGTCACATACCCTCATTAGAATGTATTGTTTCATGAACAGAAGCTCCACGGACATGCATGAACAGTGGCTTTATAGACATACAACTCTTTTCTTTCAGTCCCGTGTTTACCTCTTTCATCTGTATACCCAGAAGTGTGGTTGCTAGATCATGTAGAAATTACAATTTGGAAATATTTTTTGAGAAGTTGAACAATGGCCTTTTATGGTGGTCTTACACAGTGCTCTGGGTTGTTTGAAGAATTCAGTGAGATACGCCTTCACTAATTAGAAACAATATGGCTGGCCTAAAGGCAAGGGTCTGTAATCCTAGCTACTGAGAAAGCTAAGGCAGGGGACCCACAAGTTCAATGCCAGCCTGAGCAACTTAGTGAGACACTCTCAAAATAAAGAAAAAAAAATAAAGGCTAGGAATAAATCTCAGGGATACAATGCCTGCCTAGCACATGTCAGGCGCCAGGTTCAATCCCAGCCCTGAAAAGAAAAAGAAATGAAATAAACATAGCCATTGTGTAAGAGGTTTAGCTGTCACCCTGGTTGCTGAAGGACGTCTCCTGGGCTCATTTCTGTGGCTATGTGGCAGGCATTTGTATCAAAGACAATCCAGGTCTGGCAAAATGGGAAGAAGCTAGTTATTTTGGATCCATGAAAAAAAAAAAAAAGGACTTTGCTTAAAATAGCCATAGCAGATGTGTGGTTTCAAGATTTTCAAAAATAAGATGTTGCATAAGAATTGCACTGGGGTTAATTACCTAACACTGGACCTACACAGGGGACACAGATGTCCCATGCCCCATCCACCCTGATGCCCAAGAGTCACTTTGTCTTGATACGCTGGCCCATGGTCAGCTGAGCTGTGATCATCATCCTGACACCCCAAATCATCGCGAGCATTCTGACACCTGGCAAAGCAATAGTTGCCAGTTGAGCCAGGAACTGGTGTTTTCCCATATAGAGCTTATGCAGGAGAATAGCCTTTGGGTATCTATTAGGTTCTGAATAGTATTGTTTCATAAAATGCTACTGAAGTAGGTTGGTGATGACATATTGCTGCTATATTGCATGACATTTCCAGTCCAGATGGATCATATTAGACCGAGTTATTCAGCTGTATTTGTTACATGAGGTTCACTGGGTGCTCGTAATTCAGGTAGCATTGCATTAGGATGTGAGCTTTTGTTACTCTAGTTATTTGCCTATTTCCTGTTCTAGCAATCTGAGCTCAACTTTGCCCAATTTTTACAGACAGTTATGAACGTCTTACAAAAATATCAAAGTTGAAAGTCACCTATTCTTTTGTTTCAGTGGGGTTGTTCTTACAGTGAAGTTAAAGCAGATACTTTTTGTCTATCTTATGGAACACTGGCACTCAAAAGAAAGCTAGAACCCTCATCTGCCAGAGCCCATGGTTCTGTTAATTTTCCTTCTTATTTATTTCCTTCCTATTCAGTGATCTTTCAAGTGTCAGGGAGGAAGGATCAGGGTCAGTAACCTAGGTCTATATGTTGCTAAGAAAAATAAGGAAAGCAAAGGGGAAATGAAGCAGGAGGAAAGAGAAAAAGGAACAACACGATTGGACACTTAGGACACCACTGGACACACAGAATACCATTGGGCACACAGAACACCATCAGACAAGCAGAGCACCACTGGACACTTAGGACACCATCATCAGACACACAGAACACCATTGGACAGGCAGGACACCATTGGACACACAGACTGAGTCAGCACGTTTCTGTGGAGCTGCAGACCTTGTGAAGATGAGTTTATAAGGAGCACAGGTAACGGACTAACTGAACTCTTGGCATTTTCATTCTTTTCTCACATGGCACTTTGGCTGTGAGTCAACATTGATCTAACTTGCTCTTCTTGTCCAAACTATTTAGAAGTTAATTGCCCTTTGGATAATAAGGTCCTTTGGGGAGGAGTCTTCCATTTCTCCAGAGATATCCTAGAAACACAAATTAGCAGTGTGTACATCTACAGCAGTAGGTGGAAATCTGTATTTCTTCTGAAGTCTCCTCTCTCTCTTTGTTTCTTTCTCTCTCTCTCTCTCTCTCAATCTCTCTCTCTCATGTGAGTGTGTGTGTGCGTGTGTGTGCGCTGGAGGGACAGTGACAGGGACAAAGCTGTAGCTCCATGTACTATAGCATAGCAGCCAATGGTATGACCAGTCTCTGTGGAGCTCACACAGTAATTCTCTAGCCTTTATCACTTACAAATAAGTCTTGTGAAAGCGGTTACCTCTGGGGGCTGGAGAGATGCCCCAAGAACACTTCCTGTTGTCCTAGAGAACTCAAATTCAGTTCCCAGAACCCATACTGGGTGGCTCACAATTTCCTCTAAGTCCAACCCATCTTCAACGTGCAGATCCAGTGCCCTTTCTTGGCCCCCAATGGATCTGCATACTCTTAGCATACATTCACACATACACACACATGCACAAGCACAGAACACACACACATGGACATGCACACATGTACAAACACACATACATATTTGGGGACACACATACATGTGCATGCACACACACAGACATGCACAAACATATGCACACAAATACACACTTGGGGACACATGTTTATGCATACACATATACATAGATATGCATAAACATACACACACATACTTGGGGACACACACATGTGCACACAAGGAAAATAAGGTAAAACAAAATAGATGTCTTTCCTGTCTATTGACCTTCCTGTGGATTTCTCAAGCTTTGCAGACTTTGGCATCCTGGTTGTCTCCACAGCACTGCCACACACTGCTATTGTCTTGCTCTCAGTGATTTCCATGAAGAGTTCCTCACCAGCAGAGCAGAAGGCCTTTCTCGGAATCCATCTTGCCTTGGCAGGTCCTAAGTACTAAGTGAGGTGCTTATTGGACATTATTGACATGAGGACAAGTTATTCTCAGACATTCAGGTGTGTTCTAGCAAGATGGAAAATGCCTTTTCTGTACTGGTTAGGAACTGTGTCTGGGTGAGTGACAGATACTCAGCCATTCAGGCATGTGGGTATCCAGGGGCAGTAAGGGCTGCAGCAGCATGGCTGGAGTCATCTGTCCCTCATGTTCTTCCTTGTTAATATGTCATGGTCACAGATTGTTCTCCCAAAGAAGAGGAAGAAAGGGGGAACAAAGGGGAAAGAACAGAGAAGGTACCTGGATTAGGAAAGTCTGCTAACTCTTGCTCCTTTCTCTTTGGATGTCACACTGACCATGTCAGCTGCAAGGTAAACTGGGAAACACAGGTTAAAAATTTGCAAATGGGACTGGAGAAAAGGACCAGTGATTAAGAGTACTTGCTGCTTTGCAGGGGAACTGAGGTCAGTTCCCAGCATGCATACTGGGCAGCTCCCAGCCTCCTGTAGCTCCAGTTCGGGGGAGCCTCCACTCTGGCCTCGGAGGACACTTGTACTCTTGTGTACATACCCATCCACCGACACACAGACACGAGAACACACACAACTGAAAATAAGATAGCTCTTAAAAGTGTAGATGCTACCCCAAAGGCATTTTTTTTAATGCTCTTAGTAATGAGAACGGGAGGACGAATGTGTCTGTTCCCTCTACATAGTGGGAAGGCATGACAGTGACCCTGCTTGCTATGGTAACACTGATTGTTATGGGAGTCAGAAACTGTCTAGGTGAGCCTCAGAGTCCTTTGGTCATGATCACATAGGAATGTGGAAAATGTCAATGGCCTCAGATCTTTAGGCGAATGTGACCATGGGAAGGTACAGGCCTCAGTAGCCATAATTTGACGTTGTACATCAGATACTGTTATTTGGGACACAAAGTAACCCTGAGGGCTCTTGTCAGCAATGTCTCCATGATGATATATCCTCTGGGGCCTGGGGCTTCTCAATTAGTGACCCCGAAGAGCAGAGTTTTCTAGTAGAGTCTGGCACCTGGACCTCTCCAGAAGCCTAAGTGAGCAGAATCTCCCTGGATGTACTTGCCAATCCCAGTCAACATGGTGATCTGTGCAGACAGGGGCACGGCCCTCCCTGAAATGGAGGAGCCCAGGGCTGGAAAAGGCTACCAAGTGAAAGAGCCCTAAGATGGACGAGTCCCCAACATGGAAGAATCCACACGTATGGACCCTCTGCTAATGAGGATCCTGAACAGGAATTCCTAGAGGAAGGCTCCCAGGGGTTCCTCCGGGAGATCATGAGCACAGAAGTCAACTGTGTTCTGTTGTCTCTGTGGCCTGCTCCTGCAGGGGGAGGAGAGTGAGGTTCAGACAACAATGGGGCCAGGGAAGAGACTGAGCCACAGCAGGACCATGGGGGTGGGACACAACTGCTGAAGGCAAGGCCTAACAGAACCCCAGCCTGTGGATGTAAGACTCCTCTCCCCTTGCCTGGCGCTTGCATACACCCGCTTGTTTCTCATCTTCTGGAGGGGACGAGAGACTTGAAGCTGATTTTGGAATCAAGCGTAAAGAGACATGCTCACATTTCTTAATTCACAGAACATGGCCATCATCACCCTTGCAAAGCCCCCCTCTCCTGTCTGTCTAGTTACCAGCCTCCTCCCCCTCATCTCTTTGTCCTGTCTCATCTGTTCTCTCTGTCTCTTGACATCCCTTACCTAGTTTTCTTACCTTCCTCACCCCACATGACTTTATGATTGGTGGTGGTGGAAATTTTCTGAGAACTTAAAGAATTCTTGTTTAATCTAGTAACTTTTTTTGCTGCCTTTACACCATTAGAATAAGCCCTACTGATTCCCTAGGCAAGGAACAAGGCATGTTGTGCTCTGAGGGATGCTGAAGAGGGCTAGTGTCAGCCTTGAGTACTCTTGCCGGGGTGACCCAGCTTTGAGCTTGCTGAGCTTCTGTAGATGACAGGAAGCTCACAGGTCTTTCTTCCATGGACAAGGGCGGCTGGGGCCACCACCAAGGGAACTTGGGTCCCTCTGTGATTTGCCCCTATTTCTGCCCCACCTCCAGCACTCTCCTCTCTGATTATTTATAGTGTTTAGTATAACCTGTGTAGTCTTGAGCAGACAAAGGGAGGAGAGCAGGTCTTTGCCTGATGAGAAGATCAAACCTGACTCACAAGTCAGGCCCCTATCAGAACCTCTGAGATGTCTCAACCCAGCCTGGCACAGGGCTCATTTGCAGAGAGTGTTAAGTCCACAGATGAACACATTTTGGTCCCAGGCACTTCCTGGGATGCCTGTGGTTCTGCTGTGAGCTGGTTGTTGACCTTTAGGACACATGTGAACTCAGGGACAGACAGGATGCCTCATCCCTAGGATGGCTTGTTAAAAAGGAGACCACCCCCCATGGTGTGTGTGTGTGTGTGTGTGTGTGTGTGTGTGTGTGTGTGTCTGAAAGTAAAGCCAGGCCAGATCTATTAGAAAACATGTTTCACCCTTCATAACCTGCTCTCTGGCTCACTATTCATCTTGCTCTTCAGGTTTTGAACCTTCCCTAGACCAGAGGCAGGTTGCTTCTGGGCCTGTGTCTTTGTGTCCCAAGAAACATTATGGTTAATGTGCTCACACACCTAGGAGCTTTTGTCTCCAAGGATCCTAGAGGTCGCATACATGTCTCATTTATGTGAGGACACCTGGTACACTTGAGAGGGACTGAGCCAAGGATGACCTGGTAGAATGGCCTGGGCAGGTGCAGGGCTCCTGGAACCTTGCTCCCTCCCCAGAGGCCCTCTGCAGACCAGGCCTGAAGGGAGGCTGCAGGTTCAGGCTCAATCCTGAGGGGGTTTGGGAGGTCCAAGTCTCACTCTGTTCTGCACATGTGGCCTCAGCTACTTGGTGCCACTTAGTTGGCTGCGGGGCACATGATAGCTCAGGGGTAGAGTATGTACCTAGCATGCACGAAGCCTTGGGTTCAAACCACAGCATACATAAATCAAAAACAGTACTTGTGAGGTAGAGGCAGAAGGATCATCCTTGACTACATAAGAAGTTCAAGGGGAAACCTTGTCTCAAAAACTCAGATCTGTAAGCCTTTGTTCCATGACTCCCTGTTCTAGACTATAGTTTCTGGAATGGCAGGTCAGCCTCCTTTGCTTGGTCATCTTTGGATGGAGTCAAATTGTAAATGAGAACCCTTGGTAGAGCTGACGTCATGCATTTACTTTTAGTGTCTCTGTTGTCCACCACTGTCTTGCCTGCTTGTGCTTGTGGTGAGTTTGTGAGTGAGGAGTGACCTTGTGACCCCTCATTCCACCTCATTTCCCACTACCATGTCATCGTTGGATCAGGATCTTTGGTGGCTGTACTCACCAGGAACCCTTGTGTAAAGGAGACAAAACCTCCAGGACTGCTGGAGACAAGAAACTCTGGCTATGCTGTTTGTAGGAAGGCCGCTTGGAGGAAACCTGGATTCCAGTACGATGAGGAAGATGGCTGGAGAGCTAGGCCAGGTTACGAAGCAATGAGAATGGATTTTCTCTTGGCTCTTGCCTGGCTTTATTTTGCAGCACAGCCATCACTTCCCCAAGGGCTTTGTCCGTAGGGATGGCAACAGGAGAAAACCAGGAAGACGGGATGTGTGCTTCTCCCCTAATCCATGGCCACATTTCTTCCAGCTGGATTCCTAAGGAGGACTCTTCATGTTGTTGGAGGAAGGGACTTGCATCAGGCCCCATTCTGTTGCTGATACAAGATCGATACAGTGAACTGACTGGGTGATCTGTGGCACTCAGGAAGGAGGGGTGGTCTTGCAATGTGGGGCTTCTGTTTTCGGTGAGCTCAGAATGTGCCACAGCCATCTTGGTTTTTTTCTGGAGTGATGGGGACATGTGAGTGAGAGGGCATGTGTGGTGAGGGGTCTTGGAAGAGAGTGAGTGGGATTTGGCTTTGTTTTAGGAGGCGATCTTATCCTAAAATCTGTATGTCCTCAGTCATTTTGTTTCTCAACTAGAGGGTAACACACACACTTACAGGTGACTTATTAAGAATACGAGGTTCTGGAGCTGTGTCCATGCAAGGACAAGTAGCTTTTGTCTCTTCTCTATCCTTCTCCCTACCTTCCCTGAGTGTCTGTTGAGTGTTCGTGTGCACAGATGTGAAGTTGAACTGCAGAAAGATGAGCTGTGCATTACCACCACCATCTAAGTTCCCGCTGATTGCTTCCTCAAATTTTTTTTTTTTTAATGGTAAAGAAGAGGGCTTCACAGTGATCTTGTCCTGACTGTTGGCATCCTCTTGGGACCTTGACACAAAGCTCGAGCCTTCAAGGATTGCTGATAATCTCTTTTGAGGTGCATAGAGAGAGGACACTTTGCCTCCCTCTCCCTACCCTGGCTCTTTGTCCCTCTCCCCTTGTCTCTTCTATCATAGAGGGTTCCATTTTTTTGCAGTCCATACAAAATTCTGTTACTGTTTGGTTCCTCTGCAGGGCTCTGTCATCAGAAGGCAGGACTGGAGCTGACCAGCCAATCAAAGTTGCACCCTTGGGAGATGGAATCACCCCTGTGGGTCTCTGGATCCCCAAGGATGAGCACGCAGCATATGGAAGAAAAGCCATCTTATATGAGAAGCTCAGCTGAGACCTGGCATGCTTATGGAGGCCAAGTGGAGGCATCATTGGAGTGGAGTAGAGGAAGCCTGTCAGCCTGATGTTTGCACCAAATAAAGGCCTACAGCACACAGAATAGAGTGTTCTGTCTCCATAGACGGTCACAGTATACATGGAGACATAGTACCCCTAGGAGGGCCACAGTCCTTATAGGAGAGATGCTATTCTAACAGAAAGAACATTGTGTGCCAGAGTACTATGGGTCCAGATCCATCCGGCCACAGTCTGTTTCGTCTAGCCTGGTCGTTGCTGCCACCTACCACCCCAGCTCCACTGCTGTGGCTTATGGTGCTTGCGGCCTGGTGCTTCCCGCAGTGATAAAAGACTGACACCCTCACAAGGAGATGGCTGGCCTTTCTTGCCCAGCCTTGCCTCACTCCCCTGACCACTTCATTGCCCCTCAGAGTCTGTGACCTGCTCTCTGCAATCCACAGAGATGCCTGCACAACTGATAAAACATCGCTAAGCATGAGCGATCTTCCTTTTTGCCCCAGTGTGTCTACTTCCTGTGTCAGAGTTTATAGTTTTTTTCTGACTCACAATACTTTTATTTATTTTTTATTTATTACAATTTATTCACTTTGTATCTCAGCTGTAGCCTCCTCCCTCATCCCCTCCCAATTCCCCTTTCTCCCTCTTCTCCTCCCATACCCCTCCCTTAGTCCACTGATAGGGGAGGTCCTCCTCCCCTTCCATCTGACCCTAGCTCATCAGGTCTCATCAGGACTGTCTGCATTGTGTTCCTGTGTGGCCTAGTAAGGCTGTCCCCCCCCCCCCACTCAGGGGGAGGTGATCAAAGAACCTGAGTTCATGTCAGAGACAGCCTCTGTTTCCCTTCCTAGGGAACCCACTTGGACACTGAGCTGCCATGGGCTACATCTGTACAGGGGTTCTAGGTTATATCCATGCATGGTCCTTGGTTGGAGTATCAGTCTCAGAAAAAATCCCTGGGCCCAAATATTTTGGATCTGTTGCTCTCCTTGTGGAGCTCCTGTTCCCTCCAGGTCTTTCTATCTCCCCCTTCTTTCATAAGATTCCCTTCACTCTGCCCAAAGTTTGGCTATGAGTCTCAGTATCTGCTTTAAAATCTTGTTGGGTAGATTCTTTCAGAGTCCCTCTGTGGCAGGATCCTGTCCTGTTCCCCGTTTTCTCCCTCTTCTGATGTCTATCCCATTTGCCTTTCTGAAGGAGGATGAGCATTTTGTCCAGGGTCCTCTTACAGACTTGGAAAGGATCTTCACCAATCCAATATCTGACAGAGGGCTAATATCCAGAATATATAAAGAACTCAGGAAGTTAAACAGCAACACATTAAGTAATCCAATTAAAAAATGGGGTACAGAACTAAACAGAGAATTCTCAATTGAGGAATACCAAATGGCAAAGAAACACTTAAAGAAATGCTCAATGTCCTTAGTCATCAGGGAAATGAAAATCAAAACCATGCAGAAATTTCACCTTACACCCATTAGAAAGGATAAAAAAAAAAAAAAAAAAAAAAACTCAAGTGCCAACACATGCTGGAAAAGATGTGGAGAAAGGGGAACCCTCCTTGCTGGTGGGAATGTAAACTTGTACAACCATTTTCGAAATCAATCAGGCACTTTCTCAGACAATTAAGGAATAATGCTACCTCAAGATCCAGCTACTCAAGATCCCTATTAGGCACATATCCAAAATATGCTCAAGTATACAGCAAAGACCTTTGCTCAACCATGTGCATAGCAGCTTTATTCGTAATAGCCAGAACTTGGAAACAACGCAGATGTCCTTCAGTTGAGGAGTGGATACAGAAATTGTGGTACATTTACACAATGGAATACTACTCAAAAATTAAAAACAAGGAAATCATGAAATTTGCAGGCAAATGGTGTGAACTAGGAAAAAAATCATCCTGAGTGAGGTATCCCAGATGCAGAAAGACACACAGGGTATATACTCACTCCTAAGTGGATATTAGACATATAATATAGACTAATCATACTAAAATCTGTACACCTGCGTCATGGTTTCGCTGCAGCACTTTCTGCACTTTTTGTCCATCTGGTTGGAAGGTTAACATCTTGTTTAGCCAATGATACACCAAGGGTGAATTACAGGACAGGAGCACAGAGGTCAGCATGAGAGTCGGGAAATTATTCATTCAGCCTGGTGAGACCTTTCTCTAGACAGCTCGTGGTCAGAGTCTGGTCCACTACCTTCCTCAGAAGGAATCTGTCCAGAACCTTGTCTTAGTGTTAGTTGATTTTGAACATGCCATCTAAGCCTCACATCTGGGAGATCTGGTGGGCACCTGAATGTTAGAGAATTTGGAGACTTGCAAAGCCACGTTGCTAAATTGGCCTGCCTCTTCTCTGAGCCACTACAGAGGAGGACCGCGTGCCAGACACTGTGGTCATTTAAGATCCATCCACGGCAGCACAGGAGAGATATATGACTGATTCTTGTTACTAGGCACGGGGACATTTATCTGGCTTCATGTGTGCATGTGTGTATGTGTTTGTGCACTTCTATACCTGCGTGTGGATGTGTGCAGGTGCCCGTGTGTATGCATGAGCACGTGCATTCATTTATGTATATCTGTGTTCATGTGTAAGTATGTGTGCATGTGTGTGCAGCTATGTGCTTGTGTGTGCATGTGCTGTGTATGTATGCTGTGTGTGTCTGAGCATATGTGCCTTTGCTCATAGGTGTGCATGTGTGTGTATATGGGTGTGCATGTGTATGCGCCTATGCAGGTGTGCCTGCATGTGAACATGTGTGCACTTATGAGTGCATGTGTGTGCTCACACACACGTGCATGCATAGAACTCTCACTCAGCCTTATGTCAACCATTACAAACAGGTTCTGTGTTTGGTGGTTTGCATATGGGTGGCGGGCACTGTTCTCTCCCCTGGGCATCCCATAGTGAGTTTGCACAGTCCACTTGAGCCAAGGGATAGTGCTGGCAGAGACTCATAGCACTTGTCTGACCTTTTATAGCTGCTCACCCCCTGGGACCCACAGCAGCAGCCTGGGCAGACGAGAGGCCATGCGGACGACAACTGAAGCTCTCCACTTACGCTGTGGCAGCCTAGTGCCACTTGTTGATGCAGACATGTCCGTGAAGCCCTCATAGGCCATCTGGCTCCCGAGGAAGGTAAAGGGCCTACCGAGCTAGCTCCATCCGGCTCCCAGCCCTGTGGGTTTTCTTCCCAATGTTAGAGCAGCTGTGTCATTGATAAGAGGCTGTACTTGTCTGAGCAGTCCTCCTTTACAGACACAAGTTAAGTTATAGTTGTGCACTGACACAATGAATCCTTTTATGGCAGAGGGCTCTGAGCAGAAGACGGCTTGTTTGGGGCCAAGATGCAGCATGCCTGCAGGTGGGTTCTATGTCCTTGAGACACTCTGTGGGATGGAGATAGGCCCACTCCACTTTGTAACTTTTGTGGACATGAAAGCAGACTTACTTCTCTGTCAGCACAATCTCAAGAATGCTGTATGATATGATAGGGACTGAGCTGGTGACACTTGTGACACTTAGAGTCTAGCATTGTGTAGGTGAGACTGCAAACCCATGAATCAGGGAGGCGTGCCATGATCTGCTCCCAGGGACAAGAGGACATGGAACAAGTGGGAAATCTGGCCTTGCAGGCCATTGCCCGCACATTCGTGAAGGTTCCCGAAGGCAATGCTGCTGTGGCTTTCACCCCCACAGTCAGGCTGGTGCTGCCTGGGAGAAAGTGGAAGTTGGATTTCCACTTAAACAACAGGTAAATAGGTGCCAATTATTTACACAAAGACTGAGCTCTACTCTGTTGAAAGCCTCCATGGCCAGTCAGTCATGCCAGTCCTGTTTTAAAGGAAAGGTAGAAGGGACCTTGGGTCCCCTTTGTGCACTGGAGGGAGAAGGAAAAATAAAAATGGCTTGGGGCTGCCTGTGACCTGAGCCAAGCTTGAAAGACAGGTAGAATCTGGGAGCTGAGGTTGCAGAGGGAAGATGGCAGCCCTGGGGGAGGGCATGGGTCCCTCTCCTAGGAGCTCCTGCTTACTCTCGGGCTAGGGTCATGGCAGGAGAAGTGCAGCTCCTCACTGTTCCATAGCGCCTGTGCACACAGAGCTCAGAGGGAGCAGGCTTCAGCCTGGGCCAGCAGTGGCCTCTCTCCTGTGTCACTTTTTGCTACCTGACAGCTGTCCATTCACCCTGGTCCCATCACATGTCTGTAAATGCGACTACTGAGAGTAGGTAGCCTGGCAAACATCCCGAGAGCACATAGGGGCATGCACCCTAATTATCAGACCTGTGAATCTCACTTAGCATGTATGACATTCAGTTCCTAGTGGCAGAGATCAGAGGCAGGCAGGTACTAAAAGGTGTGCTTCAGCAGTGGGTTGGACTGGATGAAGGGGTGTCCTCACGCAGAGCAGAGATCAGAAGGGAACAGTTTATACTCCATGCTGTAGGTGGAGCAGGAGGATGGATGGAATTGGGAAGGCTTGGGCAAATGGTGTTGGGAAGAGTTTCTGAGCAGAGTGTCAGGTTGGCGATTGGTGGTCCCAGTTCTTATCCCTGTGTTCACATCCTCTGCGGTGAGCTTGACCGGCTTTGTCTACCATTGGAATTTCACTGGCCCCCTCTTCACAGCGGCTATGGGGACAAGCCAAGGCTGGCCTTTTGGAGGGGTTCCTGTGTAGTAATACCAAAAGTCTTGGCTGAGGCATTTCAGTCTGAGCCAGGTAGCAGCTGGCTGCAGATACGCTACGTGTGAGTTCATTCAGGGAAGGTTGGCTTGCCTGTCTAAGTGCTGTTGACTAATCGCTGTGTCCTGCTGAGATCGTCTTAGTTCTGCAGCCTTAGGAGCTGATCCTGAATGAACTCAGCCTCCACAATCTGCGATGTCTGTGGCTCCATCATTACAGCAGGCCCCAGCAACTCAGCTCAGACCTGTGCGGTGGGAAGGCACCTTTTGCACCCACATCCTGGCTGGGAATGTTGTCCTGGTGCCTACAAATGTTTTTTTAAAACCCTAAGATCCAGATGTAAAGAAGTGTTCCTCCCTTCTGAAGGGAGAGCCAGTGCTTAGAGCTTCCTCATGATCAGTGCTGTCTTCTGACATTTGTAGCCTAGTGAACAAGCACCTATGAACTGTAAGACATCCTTTGACACAGCTGACCTGGAGCAGGCAGGGGATTGCAGAAAGGGCATGGCGAAGTTGGGGACTTGAGTCTCAGCTGCAATTTTAAATTTTGTTTCATTTTATGTTTATTCTGGAAAATGGGCTTCTGGTCAGTGTAGCATGTGAAGTCTTGGGAGCTGTAGGTAGGCATCCAAGATGGCCGACTTTCAGTCCCTCTGGAGGACCTTTTCTGATATTAGCCCACATACATACTCTAAAGAGGATGAGAGCCTTTCTGCATTTATCGGAGACAGCTCTTACTCTGTAGCCCAGGCTGGCTTTGAACATGAGGCAAATGTCCTGTTAGGATCACAGGTATGCGCCACCTCCCCCAGCTAAAGACCCTAAGACTTTGGCAGAAATATTTGCACTGTCTAGACATGAGTTTATTTATTCCTACAAAACTTCACTTTCCTTCTGAAATCTAATAGGAAGCAGGCCTCTGTGCACCTCTCCTAGGTGAACCCAGAATAGAGGTGGGCAAGGAGGATGCAGCAGTTCCCAGGGTCAGCCCTTCCCTAGGTCAGCTCCCCCCCCAAGGTCAGCACCAATCCAGGGTTAGCTCCTCCTGAGGGTCAGCTCCTTTCTAGGGTCAGCTTCTCATTAAGACCAGTTTCCCCTTAAGGTCAGTTTCTCCCAGGGTCACCTTTTCCTCAGAGTCAGCTCCTTCCTAGTGCTAGCTTCTCCTTTGCTGCCACCTACTCCCTCAAACTCAGTTGCTCCTCCGATGTCAGATACTTCCCAAGGGCTGACCTTGGAAAGAAACTGACCCTGAAGGCGCTGACTGCCAAGGAGTACTTGAGTAGGAGCTTCCATTGAGCAGAAGCCGCCCCTGGGCAGGAGGATGGCTGGAATGAGGAAGGAGAGTGCCGGGACATGACTGGGTAAGCTGAAGTGCTGACCTGAATGAGGGTTGACTTCTGGAGCTGGAAAGCAGGGGACAGGGCCACCTAGCTTCATCTTACTCTGCGACAAACCCTCACAGCAGGTGCGATGAGAAATACGTATTTCACAGGCACGTTCTTAGGTGCAAAGATCTGTGCTCCTAATGCTGAGGAAAAGTCCAGAAGTGACCAGAGCAGGACAAGGCTCGGGGCCATTTCTGCACATGAGGGGCCCCTGCTGGGTACTGCCTGTTGTCTGGTTTCAATGAAGGGAGGCCACACACCCAGTCTACCTCTAGGCCCTAGCCTCAGCATGTCCTTCTGTGGAGTTTCAGCAGCACCTCTAATTTTACAGTGATTGGATTATTCACTTCGGAGTTTGTCTTTGTCATTAAAAAATATTCTCCTTGGGTTTTAAATGATTCCATAGTTCTGTGGGGTCAGGTGTTTCCCTGAATTGAAAAGAGACATTATTTGTGACTATCAATAATTATTTCCTTATTAATGTAATTAAAGATCTTATTCTTCCCTATCTAATAGATGAGGTAAAATAAACCTTCCAATTATCCTCACTTTCAGGTTCTTTTTTTTTTTTAAATATCTCCAATTATCACTCTTGCTACAAGTATAATCAAGTTGCATAAATTAGCTTCTATTCTTAGCTACAGTTGAGTTATCCCCCATCTTTTCCTAGCACTTTGTATGTTATGGTGACAAATTCTAAGTTAACACATCTATTCCACACACAACTCAGATCAGAAGGGCCAAACTGAAATAATGCATTGACTGAGTGGTCCGCTCAGAACAGTCCTATTACACTGGGAACAAAGAGACCAGCCTCCAGGTAATGCAGGCCCCTCCCCCCAGGGCCAACCATCCAGCCTGAGGAACTGGAACAGTTTGTTCCTGGAAGGTGGCTGGTCTGCAGGTCCTCCCTCCCCTGATCCCACCCAGAAGCGTGTCTGGAGGGCTCAGGTGAAACTTGTAAGACAGGCTGTGATCCAATAGAAATCTCCCTGTGAATCTGTAGCAGGGCCGGGGTCCAGTGGGAAAGGGAGGGAGGTTTCATCAGTCTGCAGCAAGGGCTTTGAGCGAGTCCTGAGGAGGACAGCCAAGGTGGAGGCTTCTCGTGGAGAATTTTTTTTTTCTCTTGGTCAGGCTTCCGTGGAAGCATAGACTGGAAGCTCCTGAGTTCAAGTTCTGCCTAGGCTACAGAGCGAATCCAAGGCCAACCTGGACAACTGAGATGGACTAAGCAGGGTTTGCCTAGCACATTGAAGGCCCAGGGTTCACGCCTCCATCTGCCTACACACAACACAAACACAACCAAAGAACCAGTCCTGCAGCTGTCTGTTGTTCAGCCTGCCTCCTGAGAAAACACTGCTAGCCAGGGGATGATAACAGAGATGAAGAATCTCTCTTCAGCATTGATCCTGTGCAATGCTGGAACCAAGCTGCACCATTACATTCTGTGATCATGAGTGTTCTCTGGAAGCTGCTTTGGAGCACTGGTGTTGAAATAAATGTGTCTCGGGGCAAACCACAACTGGTCTTTCACCAACAGGAGTGCAGTCTGCCGGGACTTCTACCGGGTGGGCAGCTGTGAAGGGATCTCACAGAGCTGGGGGTTCAGCTGTCACAGGCTGGTTCCTCCTGAGGTGTCTGTCCTTGGCTTACCGCGTGCAGACCTGTCCTGTGTCAAACACAGCAAATATGCTCTTGCAGCTGCGAGCAGAGGGAGGTGCAGAGCCAGCCCAGCTTACTGACTGCATCCATGTGCACTTCAGGCTGGCCTCCAGGTAAGGACAAGCGGTGCACTAATGCAGGGTAACCAACCCAGACCTTCATACACGCTACGTAAGCACCTACCAACTACACTGTATCCCGGTCCCAACGCACTTTAAATGGAAGTCTGCCCCAAATCAGATGGGTGTTTCAGAGTCTGCCCTGAAGCTCCGAGAGTCAGAATTAGCCTTTAAGGCCTGTTTCCATGGTGACCACCACTGTAACTCTTCTGTGTTCATCGAGCTCTGGCCTCTGAACAGTCTTAGCAGCACCAGGGGTAGCACTTGAGCCTCTGTCCCGGCGCAGGGTGACGATGCTAGAGCCGGGCTGTAAAGTGCTAGCTCTGTGTGACACCCTGGGGCTGCATGATGAGGCACCAGGGCTGAAGAGATGATGGTATGGCTCCACCGAAGACTCTGCCTTGGTTATTTGGACAGCATTCTTGCTATGTCTTCACAGGACTGCCCCTCTGTGTTTCTGTGTGATAGAACCTACCATGCTAAAGAAAGGTTCTTAGTGCCCTCATCGTACCATAATTATCTTTCCGAGTATAGGTCCTGAGCCTGAGGAGTCAACATGAACTTGAGGGACACACATCAGCCATCACAGACTCCAGCCCAGCTCCTGGTGGCTCAAGGCACGTTTGAGGATGATAGTCCAGGTCAAGTCTCCCACACCTGCTTGCCAGCAGATACTACAGTCTCTGATTCTCCTTGCAGCCCCGCACTGCTCCCCACCCACCCTGGCTCAGCAGTGTGACTCCTCCCTCTGGAGAAGCTGTTTAGAATGTGTTCCTGCATCTGGGTGCTCTGACACCTCCACTTCTCCTCTGGCTCAGGCCACACTCAGCAGCTTGTCTGTGTTCCTGTGGGAATCTTTCCCTCAGCTAACTAAAGCCTCTGCCCCTGTCTTCTACCTCAGCCATTGGCTCCAAGTAGGATGCTTAGGCCCATTTGGTTCCTCTCTCTCTTTCTCCTTTCTCTGATCTATCTCTTTTTCCCATCTCTTCCCATCCATGGCCTCTCTCTAGTCCTCCTTTCCCATCTCAGGATCTTTGTGTGTCTTTCTTTGTCCCCCTTTCCCCACTCTGTCTCTCCTTTCTTTGTCACTTTTCTCCCTCTCTTTTTTTTCTATCCCCACATCAAACCCCCCACCCTGTCTTTGGGTTTATCCTGCCCTCTCCTTTTTTTTTCTTTTGTCTGCAGCATCTCAGGCCTTTGATTCCCTCTTCCTGGTGTCCTCATCTCAAGAGTGACCATATTCTCCCTGCCCTGTATCTAGATGGAGTTGGCTAAATCTAGTGTTTGTCCCCTTCACTTCCCCCTGTACCTGAGCCTCCATGACCTTCAGAGTTCCTCTGACCTGGGACAGCCTGCAGACCTTCCTGAGTGGTTCTTTCTCAGCTCTGAGATCCCTACAGCTGTAGCCCTCCTCCTCAGCCCCTGACCTGATTATATCCCTTTCTTGGAGCTGGACCTCAGCTTGGTTTCCTAACACCACTGATAAGCATCTTCATGGTCTGGTAACTCAAGGATAACAATGACCCTACTGGCCTTGGGTTCCCAACTCTATTTCTGAGCCGAGCAGAAGTTATATATTTTGTGTCTATGTGTGCTTGTGCTTGTACAAGATGAATCTCAGTCATCCTCTTAAATCACACAAGAACACCTGGCTTCTCTAGCTTCTTTTCCTGGCCTCTTTGTTTTACACCTCCGAGAAAGTGAGATATATCTTCCAGAATCAGAAATGAGAAATCACATTGTTTGTTGTTGTTTGCTTTTGGTTTTCTACAGCTTTGGGGTTCTTCAGAGATGGAGAAAGGCAGAGCATAGTCGCAGATGCCTTGTCCATCTGGGAGAAGCTGAATTGCTGCCTGTGGATCCCACAGGCCCGGGTTTTGTGACTACGAATGAACCCAGATTTCTGTGACTTCCTCACTTCCTCCTAAGACATGGCAGACTGAGCGGTCTTACTGCTGTGCAGAGACTGAGTAGGAGCAGGCAAGGTGCTCAGCCCCTGGGTGCACAGGGTTCTAGACAGAGGAGGGAAGGAGACTGCCCTTCACCCATCCCTCTCCTCTCAAGTTCACCTGGGCAGGTGTCTGCCCTCTGCTTCCCATCACCCCAGAGCCTCAGGCCTTTTTAATAAAAATCTTTTTTTTTTCTCTCCTCCTTCTTCCCATCTTCTCTCTAAACACTACTGATTCCAAGGACAGGCACATTTTCTGGAGGTTTAACTGTCTCTTGGTCTTTGGTGGAGTTTGAAGATCAGAAAATGTGGGGGTGGAGTTCTGGGGTCCCCTTATTCTCCACCAGAAAAATGTTTGTTTTATGCCTTGCTCTTTCTGATCTCAAACCCACCTAAGTAAACCCAGCGTTTATCTGACAGAGCTGGACAACCCTCTGTAAACACAGAACTGCTCAGTGTGTTTTGACTTCACAAGGCAGCATTTTAAAAAAGAGGGCAGGGTCCAGGGTTTAGACATGTAAATCCTATGCAAATAACTATGGCCAATGTATGAATCAGAAAAATGTGCTCTGAGCTGGGATGGCCTCTCCTTTCAGTATTGCCTTTTATTTAGAATAGGCAAACACAAGAGGAATTATATTTATTTGCTTTCTCTGTTGAATATTTTAATGGTTTGTTCTGTCTGAGAAAACCTGATGTTTAGCTAAAGTTGACAGAAACCACAAGTGGACGTGTCAAAACAAGCTGCGGAGAGTTACTTTTGATGTGTTTTATTGAGATATCCGAGGTACTTTCCAATTATTTTATGCCAAGAAAGGCAGTTCTTCACAAAAAAAGATCTCTCGTTTGAAAACCACAAGTGTAACTTGTCAAACCTAAATATCATTTAGATCTGTCAGAGGGAAAGTTCTGAGGCACCCTGGGCTCGCTGCTCACTGCAGGGAGAAGCAGACTCAAGCGACAGAGGCCTGAGAGCAGAGTGGGGCTCTTCCAGACCCTGCTGCTCGCTCAGCGTCTCTGCGGAACACACTGGGCTCTGCACTGGGCGACAGACCGGAGCTTCTGTGAGCTTCTGAGGCTTTGACCTTCTAAATGGCCCATTGGATCCTTCACTCTGAGATATGTGTGGCTTGCATATCTTGAACTTGCATCTCTGACTGCGGGGTTCACAGTGCAGTGGGGTCAGGAGCCCCAGATGGCACAATGCAGTGACCAGCCCTGAGTGCCTGTGCTGATTCTCGGGTCCTAAATTTCCTACTGCAACTTCCTAAACCAGAGTCAGTCAGGCTCTTAGGGCTAGGGTTAGGGTGACAGTGACAATGTGAGCCTCAGTGAGGTACCGATGCATGCACAAGAGACCTGCAGACAGAAGAGCGTCTTTTGTCTCTTAGCTTTGACACCCGAAGGCCAGAGAGAAGGAGTTGTCTATACCCAAGCTCTGCCCGTACATGAAGGGAGCATGTGTGGCAGTGTCTGGCATCATGCATGTCTCCAACTCACTGTTCCCCTCCACCCTCAGGGAAAAGAAGGGAGTCCCTGTAGACATCGAGGAGTCCCCATAGACATCAAGAATTGCGCCCATAGGATGTGTGCTTTTCAGGCACCGGAGTTTCAAAAGGCGACTTAAGGAACAACTCGCAGAGACAAAGACAGTGGGGAAGGGAGGTGTTTTCAGATTAGACAGAAACCACATGAAAGAGGCTTCGGAAGAGGAGCTAGGTTTGAACTTGACTGTGCGGAGGGTGGGGGCTGGCAGGAGGCCTCTTGCGGAGGACAGATGGATCCTGGCTCCTAGGACAGCCCCAGGGGCTGGCTGTGGCACTGTGGGGTGGGAGGTTCTGAGAGCCAGCCTCTTCAGGGCCTTTCCCACACCCAGTGTGCTTCCTGAGGGCACAGAAAATCATCTCCACCAGCACAAAGTGTCCTGGAGGGGGTCTCAGAAGAGCATCTCTTGCCTGTCAGCTTTGACACCCGACATGATCAGACTCTTTGTAAGGCCCACGAGGGGAGTGTGGTCCTCTGAGATGGCTCTGTGGGCATCTGCATGTGACCGTCGATGCTACTGACAGAAAAGGGTAAAAGCAAGCACTTCTGGAAAGATCTCTCTAGCAAATGTCATGCTGCCCCAGATTGCACTCTGGGGGCAATGTTCCATCACCGGCTCCTTCCTGCCTCTTCCTCCTGACACCTTGCCCTCACCACAAGGAGCCTCCATCCTTGGGGTCTTTGTGGGGTCCCAGGAAGAAGGGTCTCACTGTTCTGTGTCACTAAAACCCAGGTCTGTCTCAGGTCAGGTGACAGGCTCTGTATCACAGGACCGAGTGACCTGAGCAAGCCAGTTCAGGAGGTTAACCCAGAGCCACTTGAAGCAGAGAGTTTGAAGCAAGCATGATGTTTGAGGCTGGGGAAAGGGTGCTGGGTGGTGTCAGGAGAGGGCATATAGCAAGTCATTGGGTGTAGGCCACAGTTCTGGGCCCACAGTATGGCAAAGTGACTGTAACCCTGTATCCTGTGCCGTGGCTAAGTGGGTTAGACAAGATTTTGTCTTTTCTGCCTTTCTCCAGACTTTGGTGTCTGAGGCTTCCATATAGAGAGCGAATGGGGAGCAGCATTGTGATTTGATAATGAGTTCTTATCTGTCCAGAGGATAGCTTGGCTTTGAACCTGGACTAAGCTTCATTTGTGAACTTTTAATATACTGTGGAGACTCTGCTGTCATCGCACAGTGGCCTAAGGAGAGTCAAATGAACACTACCCTGCCAGATCTGCCCTTTGCACCATTTCTATCCAATCACTGTCTTTATTTCACCAGTGTGGAGCTTTCCCTAAATGTTGTGTGGGGAAGCCCTGGGTAGGGGGTTTCTCAGGGCCCTAAGGCTGAGGGGCCTCCTTCATGGGGCTGTTCCTTTGTGGAGCTGGCTCTTGGAGGGTTCCCATTCCTTCCTAACCTCTTGCTGGTCCTGTTCCTATCTCAGCCATACTTGCTGGGGTCTAGGGTCTCTTTCCCCTCCTCACTGCAATGTTCACTCCAGGTTTGGCTCCAACCAGGGTTTTGCATACCTATGTGGAGGGTAAGGACTGCTCCTGCTCTTTCCTAATCATCAGGTTTTAGTCTAGAAGACATGTTTTATAATGGCATGACACTGTGTCCCCACAATCATTCTGATTGTCACTTTTAGTACATCATTCAGTTTAACAGAGGTGCTATTCATTGTGTTACTATAAATAGGTTCTGTCTTTGTGGGCTAATATAAGGTAAGCTGTGCTAAGCCATCACGTTTCGTAGGTGTGTTCAGTGCTTTTCTGACTTGGTAGTATTCGAGCCTGTGATAGATCCATTGACCATAATCTCATCATCATGTAAGGGGCACCTGCATCCATCAGATAGACACCTGTGCCACAGGTGCAGGAACCCCGTATCAGAACAAATTGAGGCTCAATTTTCTCATAGTTATCAGGCCTCTTCAGTTTCTCCTCAGCTTCTATCATTGCCACCTGCCAAGTTGAAATATTTGACCTCGGAGTCAATCAGACATTGGGCTTTCATTCTTCCTGTCTTGTTGGCTTCAAAACTGGGCAGGACGTGCCTTATACAATGCCGCCTGGTCCTGCTGTCTCCACTGTCTTTCGGCTCACTCTGATAGCCTAGATCCTCCTAGGGGACTGAGGAAGGGATCCATCTTTTATGACTGATCCTCCGCCTCTTTCTCACCTGCTCCACCAATGTAAGTCTTTGTCTGGCTCACTGTCACATATAAAATTACAGTCAACAGCCATGGGCACCCAGAGATGAAGGTCAAACACAAGGTCCTTGACATCTGAGATCCCCAAGGTCTGAGATCCAGGTCTGTGGAAGGACATCTGAGTCTCCCAAGGCTGAGGTCATGTCATTGGATGGGTGACTGAGATCTCAAGTCTGAACTACAGGTCAGATATGGTCAGAACTACAGGTCAGAGGGCCAGATATGCCTGAGATTGGTTGGCTGACATCTCCAAGCAGGCATCCTCTAATGAAGTGACGTTGGGCTGCTGAGAACCATGGCACCCTTTATGAGAGTGTGCATGGTCCTGGGAGACAGCCAGCCCTGGACATGGGCTGCTCTTCAGGGCCCTGGTTCCTATCACAACTTAATTTGCTATTCTTATCACTTGTGTACTGTGGCATTCTAGGACATGCTAACTCATAATCTGGATCATCACTGGCTCTCCTAGGATGGGGAAGGACTCTCTTTTGAAGAGAATGATTTGCAGTGGGCAAAGCCTAGCAAAAGTGCACTGGGGGGGAACTGTTCCTATCAGTCTTAACTGAGTCTGGAGAGAGCTGGATCCACAGCTGGGTGTGTCCTTTTGATTTTCCTCCTAGCTCACAGGAAGACTGGAGTCTTGGGAGGATCCTTTCCACCGTGGGCCTTAGTGGGGGCCTTGTAGCTCCCCGCCGCTGCCTTCTCTTTGCCCTTGATCTTGGTCTGTTTTTCCCTCCTCCAGCTGGAGACAATCTGTCACCCTGTGGCGTCCCAAGGAATCGAATGGCACTTGCCATTTCCCATGGGTCAAGCATAATTGTCCCCGCTGCCTGCCTCCCCATGTCTCTGTCTTTTATCAGATTCTTTGTGGCTTTACCCCCTTGTTTGTCTGTGTGGTTCCCAGATGTGGTGCAGGGCTGCCATCCGGCTCCTGAAGCTGTGATGATGGAATTAAGGGTGCTCTCTTTACTCTTACACAATCATTCATTAAAATCGTTTTTTTTTTTTTTTTTTTTTTTGGGAGGGGGGGTTGCCTAAATCATACCATGCCTTTTGCCAGCCTTTGTTCTCACCTGGGCTCTTGGTATTTGCTCGCAAGTGACACTACCTGTACATGGCTCTCTGGCGGTGACAGGCTGGGAGAGCCTCCACGGACTCACAAAGGTTTATTCTCATAGCATAGCCGGGGCATCAGCTTTCATGGTATTCACATGCATGCATGCTATGTGTGGCAGTGGGGCCCATTCAGAAACATACCACTTCACACACACTTAAAAACCCAGCCAGCATGAGGTCAGGAGTGATGTTGTACTTCCTGGAAGCTTTCAGCTTGCATCCTGCAGACTGGTCTGGACCCAAAGGGAGCAGGGGGGGTCAGTGTACCCAGAGCACATGGCTATGACAATGTGAACAACAGCCCATGGGGATCATTGTAAAGCCAGGGCCAGTGTTACTAGGCATCCTGAACCGTGCCCAGAACCCTGGCCTCACCAATGGTGAGAGGGATAACACTATGTCCAAGACTGCCCTGGAGTGCTGGCCCAGAAGCTCCTAGCTCTTCCTTATATGGTGACAGTCGTCTGTGAAGGTTCATGGAGGACATAGTCCTCATGCCATTCAAGAGAAAGGGGCATCTAAGGATATGGGACATCATGTGGAGAGGAGTGACGAGTCTTATAGCAGCTATACCAGTCCTGGTTCTCACTTTCTTCCCTCAGTTGTATCCTTGGCATGAGATGGAGCAGCTGTGCCACCAGGCTTGTAAGTAGTGCCATCCTTTTCCACTCAGCAAACCGGGATGAGGCTGCTCATGTCACAACTCAGGAAGGGCCAGTTCCTGGGCTTTGCTTTCAGGCGTAGTGCCTGGGGACGTGTGGAGCCAACTCCAGGCTCAGCTGAGAGAAGCTGGAGCAGATCCTGTCCTATATCTTGTGTGGGACTCACCCTGGGGACACATGAATTTTCACACTTCCGATAGGGAACTCAGGAAAGACCAGAGTAGCAATTACACCGAAGTCTGACTTGATGACTTAGAGGCGAAGGGCATCTCAAACACAGCTGCAGCACTGAGCAACCCGCCCCATAAGGCACTAACATTCAGAAGCTGCAACCCTCAAGCCCCCTACATACTTGCAGTCAGCTTGGCGGGCCCTCTCAGACCTCTGGCTATCTGACCTCCTTCTCCAGCAGTTACTGCTTCAGGACCCTTGGGGAGAACCCTAGTGAACCTTGGGTTTTCCCAGATGTCCAAAAGCTTTTTTACTTTCTGAATCTGTTTGATTTTCCCTGCCTCCTTGGAGGGGATGCTTCAATTAAGAAGAAACTGCTACATACCTTGCTGGACCCAGCATGACAGACCCTGACTTAGACACACACCCCTCCGCCCCTGCACTGTCTCTTCTCAGGAGAGGTGTGAGCTCTGTACCATTTTGGAGTCCCAGTTCTGTACCATTCCACTATGCAGTGGCCACAGCCTGCCAATAGATGCATTTGCTCATCGTGTTTAACTGTTGACTTCTCTCAGCCTTCAGCACTTTGCTTGAACCCAGAACTTGTGTATACACATGTTAACATGTGGGAAGGGCTCTGTGTCCAGAACCACGAGTGGGACATGAACATTTGTCCCTTTACTAAGTCTCCTTGTCTCCACCTTCACCTCCTGGTGCTGCGTCTCCTTCTACCCCGACTCCTTACCTGCAGTGCGTATGGACAAAATGGTTCAGAACACAGCCCTGTGAGCTCAGCCTCTTCACTTAAGTAACCCTTGAGACCCACCAGTAGCCAGTGGGTCCCGCAGCTGTCAGGTTGATGGTCTTGGTTTGCTCACCATAGACATGGAAAGATATGATGGCTGTTTCCAGTTCTGGGCAGCTGTGAACAAATGTTGTCCAGATTTTACTATGAACCACAACTGTAGAGTTTAAACAGAAAAAAAAGTGAAGTGAGGTTGAGTATATCTCAGTGACAGTGTGTGGCCAGCATACGCAAGGTCCTGGCTTCCATCCCCAGCAGCTCGGCCAGGATGATGACTCAGCAGGTAAACTGCTTACTCCACAATCCTGAGTTCAGGATCCCCAGTACTCATGTAAAAAGCTGGGCAAGGGTAGCCACTGTGTCTGTAATCCTATGGCTAAGGATGGAGAGACAAGGTGATCCTGAGGCTTGCTAGACAGCTAATCTAATCCACTAACTCCAGGTTCAGTGTGAAACCATTTCTCATGAAACAAGTTGTCAAAGTGACTAAGAAAGATACCAGAGCTACACACACACACACACACACAGAGAAAGAGAGAGAGACAGAGAGAGACAGAGAGATATTCAGGAAAGCCAAATGCAGTCCTTGGAGAATCAAGATCATTGCAATGAGCCCTTGCTGAAGACCTTAGGCTCTGGCACCTGGAGGCAGTCCCAGCTCTGCCTGCCCTCTGTGTGAGCCTTGACATTCTCCTCCTTACAGTGGAGATGACACACACCATGCAGATTGTTTGCTGAGGTTTCTCGAACTCCCGTGGGTGGCACTAGTCTTGGCCTTGGTTGGCTTTTCTTATGTGGCAGCTAACAGGATGGATGCCATAGTCATCCAAGATGCTTCTCAGGCTGCACTGTACGGGAAACGTGCCTCCCGCCTGCTCCAGGCACTTCCTGCTTGCTGGCTGTTCCCACGAAACAGGCCCCTCCCCGCTGCAGCCTTTCCGGTGTGTGACCTCCCGGTAAAGGTCCCAGCTCCTATAAAACCTGTCTCTACTCATTTTATGGGTCTCCTTATCAAAAGGTCCCTCCCACACAACTTTACCTTCTTAAACTGGATCATTTCCTTCTTCCTAAAGTAAAGATACCTTCTGCCAAGTCAGGGCACTTAGGGCTCATGCAGACCTAAACGTATGGCTCAGATTTACAAGAAACACGCCTCTGCCAGCCCCCAAGGGCACATGTGCCAAACCAGGGGGGAAATGATTAACAAGCAAAAGCCTTCTGAGACCTAGGCTCTCAGCCCTCTTGGCCTCATTGGAGGGAAAAGCAAGGGCTGATAGAGAAGCCCCCAGAGGGAAGGGTGAGTCTCAGCTGCAGCTCTGAGCTGCAGAGTGGCTGGCAGAGCCTCAGGTGACCTGGACATAGTGGCTCTGCAGAGAGTGTTGTTCCCCCAGGACTGCTTGCTGGGAAGGGAGGCTGGGATGTGTCTGGGAGTGGCTCCCAGGCCACTCTGCAGGGACCTGGATCTTTGCCACTGTGAACCTCAGAGATGAGGCTCTGGCAGGGACTGGAGTCGGGCAGGCTGTGCAGCGCTTCTGGAAGGGTTCCAGTGTGCGCGGGTGCAGCTTAGTGGAGAAAAGCTCACAAAAAGTGTTGACTGTCTGGACTGGACCGTGCAATGTGTTCCAGGGGGAGTCTCTGTTCAGGGGAGTCAGGGCTCCTTTATACTGCCCATTCAGGCTTTGTATTTTAGGTTCTTTCACAGTAATTTCGAGAATAGCCAAATTTCAGCACCACAGCATTTACAGGGAGAGCTTGTGCAGGTGACCTTTGACCCTAGCAGAGGGGTGGGCTGGTCCTAGCCCTATAGAGGGGTAGAGCAGCCAGGAGGGCATGGTGAGTCTGGCAATTCAACCATACAGGAGTGCAGGGATGGAAATGTGCTCTTGGAGGCTCCGGGCCAGCCCTGAGTCCCACAGACACCAGCGCTGGGAATGGCTCTGCAGCCAACTCATTTACCTTGATCAACTCCCAGTGAGGAAAGAGCAACACCGCCCTTTTCAGTGCCTCAGTCAGAGCTTCCCGGTGAGGCTAGCGCTGGAATGACCCTTGCCTGACAAGGGAGAGCAGCTTTGGGGAACCCCCTCAGGGCCAACTGTAGCTTCTAAGGTGGTTCACATGTGGTGCTCAGCTCTGTCACCTCCACCCTCTGTCTGTCATCTCATCGCTCTGTTGTCTCATGCCGCCTTTGTCCATTGATACTGGACTTGTTTTCAGCACTTGGAGCAGACATCCTGAAGGGCTGTGGGCTGCAGTCTTTGTGGCGTTTGCACTCCTCCGAGGCAGTGTTTGCTGGCTCCGTATCACATCAGGAGTTCCTGCAGAAAGAGGACTGCAATCTGTGAGGGAGACAGAGGATAGATGAGGCTGGTGACAGCACCTGTGCAGACTCCTGGAAGTTGAGGCGATCAGCTATCAGCTGGGCCCTCATTGTTGCTCTCAGAATCCATGGCTGCCCTGTTTCACTCATTCTTCCATCTCCCTAGGCCTCTGTGGTCCCTCATCTCCCTAGGCCTCTGTGGTCCCTCCCCCTTTCTCTCATAGATCACTCACAGTGAGGACAAAGCTGCGGTTATGGAACAGCTCTGTTACCTGGTGTGCCCACCTTGCTCATGCCTCCTCTCTCTACCACATAGCAGTCTCCCTTGAGAACAACCCTGACCAGCACTGGGGCCCCCCTTACACTGCTAAGAGAACTCCCTGTGCGGACAGCCCTGTTGCTCGGGTGTCCATCTTTCTAGAGGGTCATGTGCTCCCGGGGACACAGTGTCTACACACACTGAGCTCTCCCCCCACCTACTCCCTGTCCACATCTGCTTCCTTTGCAGATGGACTTCCTTTGACTCACTGGCTTTCAAGCTTGGTTTCAAACATTGAAACCAGTGTTTGGCGGTGGGATCCCAGGAGCTTTTGTTTATATATAAGGGGTTATCTGTTTTCCAAAACAAAATGTGGCTGTGAAAAGAATGGCATGGGTTTGATTTTCATAAGCATGTTCAACATCTGGCTTAAAATAAGGGAGCTAGATCTCACATTTTCTCTAACATGTATCCTTTCTTTCCTTTATGCATGTCTTTATCTCTTGTATTCTGTACAATTCTCCAGTTTACATTGGACAACCAACTGGTTTTTACTGTGTTCTGGCCACCACATCAACTTTAGAACACTTTCAGTGTCTCCAAAGGCATGCCTTCTGCTTACTCTGCATGCCCACCGCCAACCACTGTCTCTTTCAGAACTAATGAACTAAGGGTAGCTACCATATACCTTCTGCCTCCAGAGTCTCCTCCATTTTGGAATTTTTGTGTGGATCAAAGTACACAATTTGTAGCCATCTGCATCTGGTTTCTTTCCCATAGGGCACTGTGTGCAAGGTTCATCTTCTGTACTTCTTTTTTTTTTCTTTGCTGAATAATGTAACATTGTATAAACAGACCACATTTTGTTCATTCATTCTGTTGACAGGCATTTGGGTTTCCCCCGCCCTCCAGCTGTTATGGATGATGCTGTCACTAAGATTCCACTGTAAGATTTTTGTGTAGTCCTGTTTTTACTTCTATTGTGTCCTTAGGAGGAGCACTGATGAGTCATATGAGAACTCTATAGTCAGCCTTTGAATAGTTGGCAAGCCGCTTCACAAAGTGGTTGCCCATTTTACATTTTATATTCCTACCAGTTGTGTGCAAGGGCTACCTCACAGCCAACTCTCTGATTCTCTAGCTTTCACAGTCTAGAGAATCCTCCATTCTTAAGCTTTAGGTGCTGGAGTGTGTTGTAAATGTATCCATTGGGACTGGGCTCCACAACTCTGCCCTTTGATTGGTTGTAGTTCTCTATAATGGTCTCTGTCTGTTGCAAAGAGAAGTTTTGTTGATGAGGGGTGAGGAATACAGTTATCTGTGAGTATAAGGGTAAAAGTTTATAGATCGCTGTTGGGGCTATGCTGGTTTAGCAAAGTAGTGGTTGTAGATTTCTCCTCCAATAATCACAACTTCACAAGTACTTAGCTGTTGGCTAGGTTCCCAGGAACAGGCAGAGTTTCCCTTTTGTTGAGTGGGTGCTATTGAGCTTTTATTTCCACTCATCCGAAAGTATTTTCTAATGACCCTTGGAGTTTCTTACTTTACTCATTATTTAGAAGAACGTCATGTAAATTGTATGTTTTAAATGTGCCTAACTTATTTCTGCCTTTGATTTCTGATTCTATCAATGATGGAGAATTGCTTTGCATGATTTGTACCCCTTAACACCTATTAGGTGTTTATGGGCTCATCTATCGTCTGCCTTGGAGAGACCACGTGTACTTGAAAATAGAGGTTGGTGTCCTTACGTGCAGTGTTCTACAGGCGTCAGCTGCGGTGCTGCAGAGGTCTTCTCCAGGCCTGCTGGCTTCCCACTTGCATTTTCATTGCAGTTAGTCTCTTGACGTTTCCAAATAGCTCACGGCACTGTCTGTTTCTAGTTTTAATTTGGTATTTCTGGGCCCCACTGTTGGTGGATGGAAGCTGTTACATCTTCCTGATAGATTGACCATTAAGTCATTACAAAATGTATTTTATGGTTCTGTTTGGAGGTGTCATTTTATTTTAAATTGCTTTTGTTCCAATGTTGGTGTCATCACTCTTCCCCTTTTGGGACACTGTTTGCATGGCACTCCATTTTTTTTTTTTTCTGTCAAGCATTAGCCTGTGTGCTTTGGATCAAATATACAGCCCATCTAGGCAAAGTACTTAGATTTTGAAAGTCAGCATATTGGGATTATTAGCAATTAATATTGTATTTCGTGTATTCACTCTTCTTGCTAGTGCTGATAGGATTAGAAGTGAATTGATAATTTTTGCATTTTGTTTGCTATGCCCAGGACTTCTTGCTCTTTTTTTTTTCTTGGTCCTTTGCATTAAGTAGCTATTTTGTAGTATAGCTCTCTAATTTTGTAATATTTTCCCCATATTTTTATTGTATTTATTATTATTGCTTCTGCAGTGCCAGGGGTCAAACCTGGCATCTTGTGCACACTAGGCAAATGCTTTTCCATACCACACCCCCAACACTTAGACCAATGTATTTTAAAGCTCTTTCTCTGCTCTAGGGTTTAATATATGTTTCAACTTAGAATTGGATTATAGTAATAATTTGGGCAACTATTGAAAGGCTTCTTCCGTGTAGATCTGTTCTTCTTTCTGCTGTGCTAGCACAAATTGGAGTCGGTGGGTTATATGAAAAAGACACAGAGGTGGAGTTAGGGTCACAGAGATGGAAGTGGATTTGGGAGGACTTAGGGAGAGCGTTGAGGAGTGAATGTGACTAAAATATATAGTATGAAATTCTCAGGAAATTAATAAGCTATTTTTAAAAGAGAAAAAACCATGATGAATACAGTAAGGAACATACCTGACAATTAAAATCTCATATTTTACATAAAAAAGTATTTGTTGTTGGATCTTTTGCTGTTTTGTTCTTAGCACTTTGAATATATCATATACTGTCTTTGGTCTCCATTGTCTCTGATGATAAATTAGCTGCTTATCTTATTGGCTATTTTCTCTTTCTAGTTCTAAGTTTATTTCTCTTTCAATGTTTTTAATGTATCTCTGTATCTTTGCAAGCAGTTATACTTGATAACAAATGAGCCAACTGTGTCAATTATTATTCTAAAATCAAAATGGTAAAGTTTCTGTTATTTCTGCAAATATTTTTTTCATTTTTCTGTCTCTTCCCCTTGTATTTTTATGAAGATGTTGGTGTGTTTTGTGTCCTTCAGTTCTCCAGGGCTTTAGTCATCATTCTTCCTTATTTCTTATTTAGATCACATGGCCTCTCTCTACCAATATCCACATTCTCTTATTCATCTGTCAGTTAAAATCTATAGCCGAGGAGTTGGAGAGATGGCTCTGTGGACATGTGCATGCACACACGTAGGCCTGTGCCCTCCCCATACACACACACACACACACACACACACACACACACACACACAATTATATAAAATTTAAAAAATGTTAAAAAACTATTGTGAATTCTATTATAATTGTTTTTAATTCTAGATCTGTATTTATTCTTAAAAATAGTTTTCATTTCTTTATTGATATTTTCTGTTTGGTAAGGCATCCTTACTTTTTACTTCTTTACACATGGCTGCATGCGGTCCTTGAACTCTTTGCCTGTTAATTCTGACCTGTGAATCCTTTTGAGAGCAGTTTTTGTCAACTGCTTTCCCCCTACATGTGGGTCATTTTTCCTTTTATATCTCATAATATTTTTTGTTGTTGTTGTTGAAAACTGGACTCTTGAGAGAATATGTGGCAGTGATTCCTAGTCTTGGTTTGGCTTTCCCCAGGGCTTGCTGTTTGTTTGTTTATTTGTTTAGTGATTTGGTCAGATTATTTCACTCAAGTCTGTCACCTTTGAAGTGTGCAGCCTGTGATGTCACCCGGGAGAGACCACAGCCCCTGGGCATGCACAGCCACCTTGCAGTGACAGTGGCTTTCTTAGGCTGCCCGTGACCGTCTCTTCCCCTAGCTGTCTGCATCTTCTTCTGCTGGTATCACACTCAGCTGTTAGCCCCCACTGATGCTGGTCCATTGCTCTATTATTTTTGACAAGGCCCCCGGGCATAAATTGCTCCACAGTCAGTTTCAATTAAATTCACGCCTGTTTGCAGGACTACTCTTTAGGGGCTTGCCTATGAGTTCTGTTCCAACCTGAGAGAGACTCTAGCTGCCTTTTTCCATGGCTCATTCTAGTAAACTACCAGCTGGTCTACAGCTAAGCAAGTGTGTGGTGCTCAGAGACCTCAAAACCTTTTTGAGTTTTTTACCAGTGAAACCTCCACTGTTTTGACAGCACCCTGAGGCATGAACTTCCTCTCACTCTGTTCTAGACAAAGTCCTTTCCAGGAGGGCAGCAAAGAGCTCTTTGTTCTTAGCGCCTATTCATAGCTCCCAGGGTAGCCTCTGCGCCTCTGAGCGCTAGGCTGCTTCCCTTGAGTGACACCCATGCTTTGCATATAGGAATTTGGGTGAGGGTGTTGGCCCCATCTTCCTGGCTTGCTTCTTCTGACAAGGAACACTGGGGAGAAGGCCCACACCCCTGGATGTGGCACCGAGCTTGCATTCCCTGAGTGGAAGGAGGGAGCCCCAGTTCTCTCACTGATCGTGCCTGGAAGGAGCACATTCTTGGTCTGCTCCTCTGTGGTCTTAGCCACAGAGGTTAAGGGAGCCCTGCATCCCTGGCTGTACATGTCATGAGCAGAGCTTTCATCACAGCGGCTGGGTGTGTAGGGAAGAGCCACAGCTCAGAAAACACCCCCCACCACCATCATTGTTTTTCATGAGCCTCTGCTAGACTCTTGCATTTGCTAGATGCTCTTCGGACATTGTCCATAGACTAATTTTTAAATCAAGAACCTATCAAAGCTGTTTTCTGGCACAAGAACTCATAGAAGTATGCACCTTTCTGTGTGTGCGGTTTCAATGATAAATGTTCCACATGGGCCCACACATTGAATACTTGGTCCCCAGTTGTGACACTGTTTGGAGAGGTTATAGAGAGGTATAGCCTTGCTGGAGAAAGTTCATCACTCAGAGTAGGCTTTGAGAATTTTAAGCCCGACTCCACCTCTCCCTCCCTCCCTCCTTCCCTCTCTTCCTCCCTCCTCTCTCTCTCTCTGCTTTGTATTTGCTCTGACTTCCATCCCTGCCTCTGCCATGCTTCTCCACCATGATAGACTTGTCCCTCTGAAACCATAAGCAAAAACAAACTGGTTTTAATAAGTTGTTTTTGGTCATAGTGTTTCATTACAGCAATCAAAAGGTAACCGATGCATACTCTGTGTTTAAGCTTCTGGGAACAGGACCCGTCACAAAGCCTGGAAAACCCCACTGTGCACCTGTGAAGGACTTTGATCCAGGAGAAAAGTGACATCTCAGTAGCATCTTGAGAATAGCAAATCCCAGGCTCCTTCACACTGCACATCTGTGTGTTTCAGTTCTGTTCTAGGCTCCTTATTTTCTTTCTCTTGACCCTTGGCTCTTCAAACACTGCCTCCTACTCTAAGCTGCATACTTTCCAGGGCTGTGAGCTGGGGCAGGGCATGAAAGTGTGATGTGAAGCAGGCAAGGACTCAGTAGTGGTAGGAGTGGAACAAAAGAAACCTCTTCCATATGACCTCTCTCCAGCCACCAGCTGAGGGCCACGACTCCGTGGAGGAGACATGTGGAATCTTCTCAAACACCTTTAGGAGGAAGCAGCTGTTGAGTTATTACTTGCCAGTGTTTTATGGCACAGAACATCGTCATTCAGACACCTTAGAGGTTCAACACAATGCAAGAATGAGTGTGGTACTCTCAGACCTGGGCACCTGGTCTTCCGGTGTCCACTCATTGGCAAGCGTGGGACCTAAGATGTATCCTTCACATTTCCCTCCCCTCCTGTTTCTCATATGCAATGAAAAACATTTTTATGATCTTATTTCAAAATCAGTTTTGGGGTTCCACTATTTCCATTCCACTATCGCCATCCTGTTTTCGATTTTCCCCTAAGTTCGGGATGTTGTCATCTCCTACATGGGCAATTGTTGGGTCTCACTCATCTCCTTGCACCTCAGTCTACCAGCCAGCACTCACATCTCAGGTGGAGAGCTCATTCCTACTTAAGAATCCAGTCCTGCCTCTTGTTGCTTATAACCCATCAGAAGCTCTTATCACTTTTGAAGTATATATTGGCAGACTTGACTTCATCCTCTCTCTTTCAATGTGTTACAGGCTCTTGTATGTATTTGTTTAATGTATGTGCACATCAGGACTTTTGTACATGCTGTTCTGTTTGCCTGGAACACTTTTACCAAGACGCTCCTTTACCTCTGACTAGGTACCTACTTTTCATCCTTCAGCTGTTTGCTCAAACATTTCATCGATCCTAGGGACTACAGGACACTGTTGATATTAAATATATCATCTGGCCCGATTTTCAGTCTGTTTGTAGAATTACTTCATGAATGTTTGTATGTACTACTTAAGCTTGATTTGCAGAGTGATTTTGTTCTCCATCAGCACTTAGTTCAACCCCCCATCAGATCCAACAGCTAGCTAAATGGCAGCTGGCAAATGTTATGAACAGTAGTGTTGGAGATGCTTAATGAATATTTCCTTAGGAGATGAGGGGAGTGGACAAGATGAGGAGTGCTTGGGAAGCTGTCTGTAGAGTGATCCTCCCCCCACAGAGTGAGATACGAGCTGAGAGGGTGAGGCCTGCGCAGTCCCTTTGGAAGACAAGGTTTTATGTCTTAAAGCCCCGGTGATCAGTGGGTTCCTCTGAGTGGGGGCTGCATGTCACGGCAGCTTGCTCCCCGGGTGTAGGGCACCGCAGAGAAATATTATCTTCTTAGATGGCCTGCCTTCAGGGAGACTCAGGGTTTTCCTATGGGACCACATGGAGTTTGGGTAACCATCTAACATTCACCCACGTCCACGTCCAACAGTGGCCTGTGTACTATGACACTCTGACTGTCCCAACCAGAGACACCTCCGAGGGAACCTGATGATGCTCGTATGAATGTGCTAATGTCCACACTAACATTACTTATCAGCTGGCCTGGTGCACTACGTCCCAAGCATTTCACTCTGACCTGCACCCTCCTCCTCCACAGTTGTTGGTCCTCAGATATTTTGCAGGGCTGAGGACAGAATCCAGGCCCTCACTCCACACTGTGCTACTGAGCTATGACTCCAACCCTATCTGTCTCCATCTTAAGACAGACTCTTCAGAGAAGGAGTGAATTGCTACCATCTGGTAGCAACTGTGGGAGAAGCAGCCAGCTGGGCCCTTGCTCACCAACAGCCCCCATGGAGCACTGGAATGCTGTACTTACTCATTACCTTATACAATGCTTCAGAAATAGCTTTTGTTGTTGTCTACACAGCTTGTTACTGCTAGGACTAACTCTTTGTGTACAAGAAAAGTTTCTCTGTCTTGGTTTTAGTACAACATAAAGTTCTATTTAAATTTGCATTTTATTTCTTTTTGTCTCAGACTTCATATCTAGTCTTTTGGCCCTGGGTCCAAAAGAATATGGGCTGCTCATTTATCCTTGTACTTCAGGTACCATGGACATAGGGTGAGGTGGGGTATAGCAGGCTCCTCAGAGGCCTTCTATTCCCAGGCCAAGAGGCTTGTCTTCTCTTTATTTCTCTCTCCACAGAACATCTAAGCCCCAGAGCTCTGTCCATGGTCCTGTTGCAAAGCAAAAATACCTGCTGTTTTGTACTAGGTCCTTTGCCTCGGTTGAAAGTGTCACTGTACAGAGTACAAACAATTGTTTGTATGAGCAGAATCTACAGAAGCCGGATTCAGCTCCGGGCAAGAGATGCCAGTGCAGACGGACAGTGTTCCTGTGACATGTGATCATGGAGACCAGTGTCATGGAGCCTCAGAGTGAGTCAGTCACTCTCACCAAGACAATGGGTGGAGGAGGTCTTTGGTCTCTTTGTTGATTTTAAAAAAGCTAAGTGAGCTGTAGAGATGGCTCAGTTGGAAAAGTGTTTGCCACCAAAGTATGAGGATGTAATTTCAGACCCCTACCATCCGCATGCAAGTGGAACGTGAAGGTGCATGCCTATAATCCCAGCCCTGGGGAGGCAAAATGGGAGAATCCCTGGGAATTTCTAGCCAGCAAGCTTGCCTAGATGAATTTGTGAGTCTAAGATTCAAAGTGAGATCCTGCGTCAAAATATAAGGTGTAAATGAGGGAGATGCCACCATTGTCCTCTGGCCTCCACACACATGTACACAAGTAATGTATTTGTGCCCTCTCACACATGCATTAAGAAGGGACACAGTCACGATACAAATTGAATAAATTAAAATAAATTATAATAATTAAAAACATTTTTAAAAAGAATGCAAAATATAATGAATGGCTCTGGAGATCCTGGAAAGGAAACAGGATGTCAGTGATCAGCATGTCGTGTCTGGAGTCTCAATAAGGACCTCTCTAAGGCTGTGCCCATGATGGATGCTTACTTTAACTCTTGTGTGATGGAAACATTCGTCATGGAGCCACTGGTTAAGGAGTGCTTTCTTTGCTACCTCTACAACTGTTTTTTAAAAGTAAATCTGCACTTAATTGAAAATAAAAGTGTTTTTTTTTTCATGTGTCCTTAAAATTGTTTTGGGAAGTAAATGAAAATTTGTATAATTTCTTCTGTCAGTGAAATCTGCAGCTTCCACCTTTGACCATAAGAGAAGTGTTATGTGCATTACAGCTCCTATTTCCTAAGCCCAGGAATAGGAAGGACAGAGCTGAACATAAGACAGTGCTGTCCCCTCAGGCCCTGCAAGCTAAGGGAAAGCCTTGAAGGTGATGGGAAGCAGGAGAGGAGTCAGTGGTGGTCAGAGTGGAACAAAAAGGACCTTCTTTTCCGTGTGGCCTCTCAGTTACCCACTGAGGACCACATTTCCATGGAGGAGATGCTTACGGTTGTCTCTAACACTGTTAGGAAGTAGCAGCCGTTAAGTTATCATTTGTTGCTCGTTTCTCAGCACGGATGCAGAGGCTCCTTCTCAGCTGTCCAGTACCTGGAAAGAATTTTAGGCTGAGTGGAAGGAACCGAGTGAGTACCTTGCATGTTCTTCTCTGTGAGGAACGACTCCAGGGAAGGCGACAGCAGGTTCTGGAGATTAGCTTGTACCAGTCTCCAAGGCTGAAGAGACACAGGGATGCCATATTGCAGCACAACTGTCAGCCTGGCTCTTTCCAGAATCTGAACATTGAGAAGTCCTGGCCTGGATGCTGGGCAGTCCTTAACTACTCTGTACTCCCAGCAAGGCATGTGGGAAGGACCTCAAGGGAATAACTATCCTGGTGCAGCTTTGATCTGAGAGCTTCCTGCTGAGTTGCCGGAAACCAATTCTTCCCATCCCTTCTGGCACCAGTTAAGATAGCAAAACCCTGGTTAAGGATGACCCTGGGGCCTGTGTAAGATTGGTCAACTGTCTTTTTTTAGACTCCTGTGGATCCTGTAGAATCTCCTTACAGACTGGTCCAGCACATTTCTGAAATCTCCCAGACCCTCAACCTGCCTTTAAATTTCAATGAAGCAGTGCATTCCCCAGGAGCCCTATTCTCCTTCCCCTGCCCTATTTTGAAACTTCCTGCTGGAAACTTAGCTCCCAAATTCATACCCTACTGAGACTGGAACACAGGGATTTGGGGACATAATTAAGGTTAGCTAGGCCACATGGAAGCCATAATGAATCTGGTGGCTTTATAAGAAGAACATGAGGTCTAACTGATAGTCATGCCCTGCCCATGCCATGTGATGATTGGACACCAGGTCCTCCCGGATGTTGGTATCATGTTTCCAGATTTCCAGCCACCAGAACTATGAGCCATACAAACATCTACTCTTTACAAATATTCTTTATCAAGATATTCTGTTAAGGTAACAGAAAACATATTAAGACACACACACACACACACACGCACATACACACACACACACACACACAGTGACAAACTCCAGGGTCTGGAGAGAGGGCTCAGGGCTCAGTTAAGTGCCCTTGTTGCTCTTGCATAGGACACAGGTTTGGTTTCCAGCACTCATGTCTGGTGGATCATGAGCACCCATAACTTCAGCTCCAGGGATCTAATACCTTCTTCTGCTCTCCACAGGCACTCACAAGCAGGTGCATGTGTACATGCAGACATACATGAACATATACATAAGGAAAAATAATTTTAGAAGCCTCTCAAGTCTTAACCGTCTTTTGTCAAATTCCTTCAAAACGGTTACCTTGTTGCTGGGATATTTTGTGTTGTGTCTTTAGAACATAGCAGGTTTACTCACGGGATTATAATGAAGCCTCTTAGCTTTTATTTCATTATATATTTTTTTAAAAATCCAGGTTTGACTTAGCTATGTGTTGACAGCAAAACTTTGGACAGAATTCACAGCTCTTAGGACACAGGGCATGAAGAACCAAGTCAACTGTTCTTGATTCAATGGTTTTCTCTCACCCTGGTCCCCTGGGCATATGTGGGTAGTCAGTGCATGGCAGGGAGTTCTGATTCTCCTTGAGACTGTAGGGTAAGCCTCAATGCTCAATAGCATACAGTCCACACTTTTGCCATCCTACCTTTGTCTTTTCTGTGGACTTTAGGGGCATTTTTTAGAGCCCATAGTGCTGAAATATATAAGAGATTTCAGTAAGAAGATAATCCCAGTTAGAGCAGAATGTCATGAGCACACGGCAGGGGTGACCTTGTCTCCCAAAGCACATCAAGAACTCAGAAGGTTATACTATTTCCCTGTCTAGGAAAATGGGCCCAAAATAACACTGCAGACTGACTGATAAAGCACAGTATCAGCTACTTTCTGTTGCTGTGATAAAACATCATAACCAAAAGCAATTTATTAAAGAAAAAGTTTATTTTGGCTTATGGTTCCAGAGAGTTAGAGTCCAAGCAGCCTGGATGGCATGGTAGTAGGCAGCTAGAGCAGGAAACTGAGAGATGACATCTTCAACCACACAAAGAGAACAGATTCACAAACTAGAAGTAGGAAGGGCTATAAATTTTCCTGTCCCTAGTGCTGTGCTTCCTCTAGACTCCACCTCTGAAAGGTCCCACCCCACCTCCAAACATTGCCACGAAGTGTTCATATGCAGGAGCGTAGAAAGGACCATCCTCATTCAAACTACCACACAGAGCAAAACCCATCTGCAGGGTGCTATTCCTTACAGAGGTTTCTTTTTGGGAAGTCACATGCTCTAGCCAGGCTGTGCATACAGGCAAAACCAAGAGCACTCTAAAGTCTTGACTTTGGTAGACTTGATATTTTAAAAATATAGTTGGATTTGGGAGATAGGCAAACCACTTGGAGCAACTCTGGGTTAGTGTTTAAAAAGAGTTTTGGAGTAAAGGAGGAATGAGTCACCTGGGAGGCTTTATCAAAATGATGATTTCTTGTGGGAACTGTGGATGTGAGTGTGAGTGTGTGCTCATCTTGCCCAGGGCTGCTTTATAAATCACCACAAATTTATTTTAAACTGCAGTCATTACTTTTCATCTGTCTTTCATGGTGCTTGACAAAGACCATCCTGAGCAGTTTGGGCTTGACACCTTTTGCACAGCTGCAGCAGGACATTGGTGAGGCTGCTTCACCTGAGGAAGAGACATGAACTGGAGCCACCTGACTGTGTTGTATTTAGGGTTGTGGCTGGGTATGTTTAAGGATTCACTGGAAACCCAGCTAGGGTGACTGGGGACTCGCTAGGACCTCAAGGGACCTCT
Source organism: Meriones unguiculatus (assembly GCF_030254825.1). NCBI lineage: Eukaryota > Metazoa > Chordata > Mammalia > Rodentia > Muridae > Meriones > Meriones unguiculatus. The sequence goes on along the minus strand of NC_083368.1, from coordinate 13,242,644 downwards.
GTAATTTATTTGGGCTGAGATGAGGCAGCTGGAGGTGGCTGAAGTGCAGGAAAGTCTGGGCAGAAGACACAGAGGCTCGAAAGACTGTGATTCACTTAGAAACTGTGAAGGCTTTTCATGCCCAGACACAGAGAAACTGAAGGGTATGTGTGAAGATTTGGAATGAGTCTGGCTTTGGAAGGACATAGAGTGACAGAAGGATTACAGAGAGACCAAATGGAGGTTGGTAGGGACTGTCGCAGGGGTCAGGCTATACCCAGGGACCATTGGTGTATTAGGAAGGGGTGACTCTGAGGGCTGTGAAAAAGAGGCACATCCTGGTCCCCAGCAAGTGGAAAGGCAGTGAGAGCACACTCTGGGGTTGTCCTGGGAGTCTGGTGGGTGCAGGTCCTTCCTCAGTGTGTGTGTGGGAATGTGTTGGGTGGCAAATGGTTCAAAAATCCCCATTTACTTTTGGATCTAGAGAGTGTATAGTATTTTCTATTTCAGGAAAAACATTTTTGTTTCCACTTTTAGATAATTGCTTTTTGTCACTGTCTAAGAAGCGAGTAATTTAAATAAAGATATTTACACTTTAAGGTTTTCTTAGAACTTCCAAACAGAGGCATATGTGTAAATGCCAAACAGAAGTTTCCAGTCAAATCTTCCCTTTCTGATGTTCTCTCTTTGGGGAAACTTGACCTTGGTTTGTGGCTTCTCATCCCACCTCAATGAGTTCTGGCTTTAGACTAAATGTCAACTGTATCATAGTCTGTATCATGGGGAGGCTGACTAGATTTGGAGTAGAAAAGCTCAGGATAACCTCTTAAAGTCTGGATTTCAGAGTGAATCCTTTTTTTCTCCTGTCAGTCCTATTGCACTGAGGGAAATATTAGAAAAGAATATTTTCTTTATTGGAAATGTGTCTTATATTCTCACAGCCCTAGGCACAGAGAACTTCTCTCAATGGCTTTTGGACATCCTGATAGCCTGGGATACCTGGGACTTTCCATGAACAGAGGAAGCAAAGGTGACCATCCCTGTGACATAAGAGGCAGGGAAGGACAGTCAGATCAGCCAGAAGCACATGACAAGGCCTGAGATAATTACTAAATGCTGGGATGCGCCTCCATTTCTCGGTCAGCACAGCTGCTTGTCCCTCAGACTGCTCCGCTCTTTACAACCAACACAAGCCTTGCTGGAGAAATGGCTTAGCCATTAAAGGCTAAGCTCACAACCATCAATATAAGAGTTAGTATATTCCTTGAACCACCCTCACCCCTGCCTCCCTCCAGGATCCCCTAGGTGGCTTCAAGCCTGTATTTCTGCAGCCCTGGGCCCAAGCCTGAGTGCACAGGATGGATCTATTCTTTGCCCTATGGTCAATACCATTTGAGGCTTTGTTTGCTTCTCCTAGTTTTTCCCACAATGTCCTGCTGACTTTGCCCCAGGGGATGCTTTAATCACACAAATAATCATGTACCATAACCACAGTGTGATAGGGCTAGGTTTTCTAAAGTTTAAAGTCAAATCTCAAGTGATAGCTCTGTCAGAGGCTCCCTTACCTGAGAGGGCTTCCAGCAGCACAGTATATTTTCAGGAGCAACTGGAGAGCAAGATGATGGCTGAAATGAGATCACTCAAGAGGATCAGATCTCCCAGAACATGCAAATGAGGGGCTGGGAAGACCACTCAGTTTGTAGGGTATTGCTTTGCAAGAGCAAGAGCATAAGGTTGATCCCCGGAATCTACATTAGAAAAAAACCTGGGCATGGGGAGACATGGTTGTCACTCCAGCACTGGGAGTGCTGAAACAGGTAAGTGCTGGAGCTGCTGGGCAGCCTGCCAACCTCGGTGAGTCCTTAGAACATGGTGAGTTCAAAGTCAATGAGAGACTCTGTCTCAAATAAAAAAAAATGGACTTATGCCTGAAAAATAACACCCAATATTTTCTTTCTCTTTCTCTCTCTCACAGACACACAGACAGACAAACAGACAGAGACAGAGAGAGACAGACACACACACAGAGACACAGAAAGAGGAATATGATTTATGTTGGCAAATTATGACCAAATCCTGCCATGAAGTTATATCACCTTGTGGACATCTTGGCAGAGCAGAAACCATCTGATAAGAACACCCAAGTCCACACTGGAGAGCCTTCATCTGGTGCTCCAGCTGTCCAAAAGTACATGGTAACATGGAGAATTGTGAGTGAAACTGGCTTCTCATATTCTGTGATTACTTACCAAGAAGCTAAAGTGGCTGGTCCCCTGTGAGTGTGGTCACCAGCACGCCCTGAGTGTGGCACAGGTGTGTTCTGATCTTGACGGCAGCTGCATGTCCAGAAGCACATTATGGTGCTGTCACAACTGTAGGAACAGCTGGACACTCTTGCCCCTCTGCCTGGTCTCCCAAGATAGTGAAAATCTTCGGGGGACAGGTAGGAGGACTTTTGTAGAGTAGATTAATTAAAAGGCTCTGAGGCACTAACCTCGGCCTCACTGCTGCGGTCACTTGTAGCAAAAAGCAGAGTGGTCAAGGCTGATTGCCTTGGTTGCATTGGATTCTGGTATTACTTGGGATTTGGACACTCACTACTCAGTGTGATCCATGGTCCAGCAGCATCCAACTCACCTGAGAGCGTCCCAGAGATGCAGACCATTGAGCCCCACCAGACTCACCGGGCCTCATGTCAGCAAGGCCACGGCTGCACAAAACTGGTCTGACAATCTTAAGGTCGGGTACCTAAGTGCAGCAATGCACTGTATTTGAAGTGGACTATCTGGATGCTATGTCCATGGGCTCTTAGGAGCTAAATATCAGCACACAGGATGACCACGCAGGTCTTTCTTTCAGCAGTTAGCACAGACTGTGTCACCGGGCACCCATGACTCTGAAGTTAAATCACTACACCCTGAACAGAATTCAAGCTTCTTGTCCTAGGATCAAGTAAATGGAGACTGGTGGAGGAAGTGACGCCAAAGGTCAAACCCAAGGTCAGAGCCTAGTTTGTTGACTTCTTTACCATGATTTTGCCATTCTGTCCAGCACAGAGGAGACAAGCAGAGTATGCTATTAGAGCCTCCAAAAAAGCCCTTTAATTGTACATCCAACAAAGAACAGAGCCTTATGGTCCATTCCACGGGCCACTCAAGGAAAATAAATATAACATTTTAGCTCAAAGGCTCATGAGGAGGCCACTGTCAGTACAGCAAACTTCCTCACTTGAGTGTGACATAGCAGAGTGACAGGAGGGATATTAGTTCATTCACAGCCTTGTTCTTGAAGACTGTGTGGAAAAGTCACTCCATTTTCAAGCATCTTGGGAGTGATTGCCCTTTCACAGAGCGCTATTGTAAAAGCCTGTCACCCACAGTTTTCTGTGAAGGTGACCTTTGAACTGGGGCTGAGCTAGGATGGTGAACTGAAGAGAACTGGGACAGAAGCCAATGCTGTTGGGGAGCCTGTGGCAGGCCACAGAAAGGGGCCCTGAGGGACTTAGGTGGCAGCTGTTGAAATAGCAGCACTAGGATCTCTGCATTGAGCAGCCCTCTACCATTAGGTTCCTCTAGACTCAAATTATAGGATGATTCAAAACTTGCTTTTGAAGAGATCAGCCCCCATGAACCTCTGGATGCTGATAACTGTTGTCAGAGCTATCTGGTCCTGCTAGGGTGGTAACTGGTCCTCTCTTTTGTGGAAAGGGCTGCCACGTTGGACTTGGGATGCAGTGTGGCCTGCCCTTTCTTGACTCTCCTCTTGGTGAAGCTCATCTTAAAATCTCTACTCAACCCAGCTTCTGTGCTGGGAGTAGGAGATGGCTGCTTCGGCCTCAACTGTGAGATGTGAGAGGTCCATCCTGAGGATTCTTTGCAAGATTTCAGTGACCTCTTTCAAAGCCCCAGAGAACTCTTTTATTGGGCTCAGAGTGCAGCCCAGAGGGCCCCATGCAATGCTAGGTTTAAGGTTTTGTCATTGCTATTAGACAGTCAACAGATATTTCTGTTGTATCAGGGACATGGGGCACCAGCTCTTGCCTATGAAGATGAACAGAATGGCCAACTGACTCTGGGGTTGTGCCTTGGTTGGCAGAGTGCCTGCCTAGCTAGAAGGAAGCTCTGGGTTTTATTCCAAGCATGACGTACTTTTCATTACTATGGAACATGTTTAATCCCAGCATGTGGGACGTGGAGGAAGCAGAATCAGCAGTTCAAGGTCGTCCCCACCTCTGGAGCAAGTTCAAGGCCAATTAGGACTCCATCTCAAAATAAGCAAAGTAACAAACAAACCAAGAAGCTCAAGAGTTGCCAACTGGGACATGCTTTCTGGGAATCTACACGCTAAGTCTTTCTTGAGGGCTTGTTCAGTTACACAGAAAGAGAACTGTCTTTAGCATGGCATCCTACATAGCATCCTGACCATCAGGGTGCCATTTTAACTCCTCCGGGCAGAATCTGCCAGGCAAAGCCCAGGGCCAGCCATCCCTCAGGCAGAGTTCCACTGTCTCCTTGTGTCATTCATCCTTACTTTCACAATAGGCATTGGGGAAACTGTATATCTCTCAGTAACCAACTCCACCAGTATATATCAAGCACCTATTATAGTATGTGCCTGGTAGGGACTTTGAGGACTACAGATACAAAGAGTCGACACACTTACTGTCTATTGTAGGGAAACCAAGACACATCATACTACATTCCACAAAAGCCCTGCACACAAGCCTAGTGTATATCACTAACGGCAAGGTCAAAGAGTTATGAACTTGGTTCATGCCATCTAAACCAGAATTTGGAGCCTTCCACTCCTGCTCTGAGGACCAGATAGTAAATATTTTAGGCTCTGTGGGCCAGATGGTCTCTGTCACAGCCACTCAACTGTCCTGGTGTGAAAACAATTTTAGATGATATGTAAATGAATGTGTGTGGCCGTGTGCCAATAAAACTTTATTTACAAAAACAGGCAGCAGGCTGGATTCCGCCCAGGTAAGGTTGCCAGAGTTAGCAAAGAAAATCTCAAGCCTTCCATTTGAGTGCAAATTTCAGAGAAACAGTAGACACATTTTTCAGCATGTCCCAAGCATTGCAGGGGACGCACAGACAAGGGTAGCTGCTGTTTTATCTGGCAGCCTTGAAGTCAACTGGCGTCTGTGTTGAATTAATGAATATTCTGTGTGGGTCTGTTAAAATGTTTGTCCTTGACCCTGGTAATCTAAGATTTGGGGAAAATCAAAGAGATTTTCTAAGGAAGGTTAAGAAAAAAGGAAACTGGATCTCAGAGATGAAGGAGATTATATCAACAGATTGGGCAGGGACAGTTGGCCAAGGATGGGGCATTTAGTTCTATAAGCTTGAGCTCCTCATGCCTGAACTGGAGGGTCCTTGAGGCACACACAGTACAGGTGCCGGGAAACCATGCTCATCTGGTAGGCAGTGTGTCCTGCCTACCCAGGGGCCCTGGGCATCTTCCTGAGAAAGCCCTCCTTGGCAACTGTTTGCTCACCATGTGTACCTTGTCTTCTCAAGGTCAGCACAAGTTATTCTTGGGCCAAATAAATGTACACTCCTCTATCTGTCAGTACTCAGTCCCCAGCAATTACAGAAGATGAGAATCAGGCCTGGTGTTGCTAGCCTCCCATAGGTACACCCAAAGCACACATGGATTTAAAAATACCTATAAATTTAAATCATCTTTCTATCTGATGTCGTGAGGCAGAATTTTTATTGTGGTTGCAACCAATCTTTTCGTTCAGTACTAAAATGGCATATGACCCAGGACAAATGTCCAGTGGAGTTGAGAGACAGGTGTGGTGTCATAAAGAGTCTTGGCTTTTGGTCCTAGCTCCCACACGTACTTGCTGTCTGAACTGTCTTAGAGTCTTCCTTCCCTGTGACAACACTGGGCATGTGTCATGTTCTTCACTGATAATAGAGGTTATCTTAGCACAACTTTGGGCACACAACATTTACTACAAGTCCCATGCAGGTGGAACCACACACAACACTTTATCTCCCACAAGTAGGCTCCAGGGGACTCCCTGGAGCACACACTGGAAAGAATTAAGAGACAGATGCCAAGTGAAGGGTGGTAGAGAAACTTGGATTTGCTTATCATCTCCCATGGGCTTGACCTTGCCTTCTCTGAGAGGCAAGTGTGTCATCCACCTTACTCCAAATGGAAGGAAACACCAAACATAGTTTAAAAAAAAATCACAGATAGGTAATACTTAAAAAAAAAAAAAATCTCAACCCTTTCTTTCCTTCTGGATATTTACAACAGAATCCTTTCGGATGTCCAGGGAAGCCTTTAAATTTTAAAGTAAGTAAGGCAGGGGAATGTGTGGCCACTGCAGCCCCTTTGCAAGGTTTGAGCTTATGGCTGTGCTTTCCATGATTGTTCAAAGACAATCAAAGGCTTTGTCCACTCCAGAGATAGTGATGCTTGGGAATGCCAAACATTCGGACTTCCTTGTTTGACTTTCTGCTTTTTGCCAGTCTTCCTTCCCCATTACATTCTTCAAAGGATAAAGGGCACATTAACAACTCCCCAGTGGTGACAATTAGGGGCAATTTGTGAACTAAAATTGGCCAGTTGCCTTATTGCTTTGGAGCTGACAGTCTAGCACTTCAATCTTCTTTAAATCCATGCTTAAGGCGAAGCCTGCCTGTTGGAAGGATTTTCTGCACTGCACACTCGTCTCTTCAACGGTGAGCTGTGACATGGTGGGTATTAGAGAAGAAACTCAAGTCTCACTGAGCCACGCATGTTGGACATTTGTTTCCAGCTATAAATTAGGAGGTGCTTAACTAGCCTTTCATTTGCCCAAATAAAGGCAGAAAATAACAACAACAACACTATTGAACTCAAATGATTGACTAGGTAAGTCTTTTTCCTAACTAAAATATTTTATCAAAAAGTTAATTTTGATGGTAGATGAGTTTAGTTAGATGTCTTTTTTCTCTTTTTTATTCTAAAAGTGTTTTTCATATAATACATTTTGATCATGTTTTTCCCTTCTTCTACCTCCCAGATCCTATCCATCTCCCTAATCAACCAACTTTATGTTACTTCTCTCTCTTTCTTAAAAACCCCACCAAAATCTCAAGAAATAGAAACAAGCACAAAAAAAAAACAAAAACAAAAAAACAATAGGTCAAAAAAAAAAGTCAAAACACCCCTCCCCCAACTAAAAACCCAAAGGAATCTATTCTGTGTTGAACAGTTCTTCCTGGGCATGGGGCTCACTCTAGAATGGGGTTGATACACTTAGTGACACTCCATTGAAGAAAACTGATTTTCCCCTTCCCAGAAAATATTAGTTGTAAATAGCTTCTTCGCAACGGGTGGAACTTTGTGTCTATTTCCCCCTCTCAGTGGGAGGATCCTGTCTGGCTTGATCCTGTACGGGTCTTGTGCACATCTCTGTGAGTTCATAAACGCCTCCGTCCCCTTGTTTCTGGAAGATGCTGTTTCCTTGGACTCATCCACTGCCTCCTTTACTCTTCCTGCCTGCTCTTTCACTTTAGCAGTATCAGAGATGGGTTCCACCTCGAGGAGTGCACCGTAAGTCTAAAATCAAGATCTGAAAAGTGGTTGGTTCCTACCACAAGCTAGTGCACCAGCATATCTTGCAGACAGGTCATTTTAGGGTTCAGGGTTCATGGCTGGGTGCTGATTACCTGTCTCCTCTGGAAGCCTGCAGAGTAGCTGCTCGTATTATAACTACTAGTCAGCGGGGATGAAACTTGCAGTTGGGCACCAGCTTGACTTCTCTGTGCTTGACGATGTGAGTCAGTCTTGTACTCCGCAGCAATAGGAACTTACTATCAGACTGTGGAAAGCAACCAGTAAGTAGCCAATGCTGTTTTGGGGGGTGTGCGTGGAGAGTCCATGGGACTCTTTTTGGCAGTAACTCAAGATCTAACCTATTCCTCGCACTAGAGGTTTTATTTGGTGGCACAAAATATCTAGTTGGGACATTATCTCCCCACTTATATGATGTCTCAGTATAAATTTCTTTCAAATATGTATATATTTTAGGAAGCTTCTATAGTAGTAGGTTTTCATACATTTTTAAAAAGTCCTTTAGTGTTAGTTTTTCCTTCCTGTATTTCCTCCATTGCCCTTCTCTCTCATTCCCCTCCCCATTCAATCCTTATCTCATTTCCCTTTTGTCTCTCCATATCAATATTTTTAATTTTCTTTTTTTTTATTTTTTGGGAAACCTTCTACCCTGCCCCTGCCAATATTAGGTTCCTAACCTCTGTGGTTATATATATAACCGCACATATATTAAAAGCTTAAAAGGTAGCATCTAAATATAAGAGAACCCATGCAATGTCTGTCTTTTGGGGTCTGTGTTGCCTCACCCAGGATGAAGAAGTCATGTGTCTTGACAGTGGCTGCCTAAGAAATCCACGAATCAGCAAGTTTGCCAAGTATTTACTCATGTAAATGGCAGAACTCTGGAATCTAGAAGCATATATGTGACCAACCACACATAGGACCAGCACTCATCTGAGCAGGTGTTCCAGTGAGATTTGCTTTTCTCTCAGGGTCCATGGAATCCTGGCCCTTCACACCTGGACCATGAGCTGCATTAACTGTACCCCCATGATTCTTTCCTTGTGTATTTAGTTGGCTGGAAGACTCGTGCTAATGAGATTGCACACTACCAGGTTCTGAGGAGCCTCAGACTTAAGCACAGTTAATTCCTCTTTGAGATCCTTGATCACTGATGTCTCAAGATCAAATAACCAACTAATTAAAATCAATGCCCACCTTCCATTGAAGTCATTATAGGCCCTCCCCTGAGGAAGTGGTTTTCTGAATTTGCAATCTGTGGGGAATACTTTCCCTTCCTCAGATCACATGAGTGGGAAAGCGTGGAGCCCAAGGTTCCTGTTTCCTTTCTATGTCAAAGGAAATTGTTATCGCATGAATATTTTGTTTTCCCAGCCATTTAATCCACAAATACATGGCCTGCAGCACGCCTGCTGACCACTCTTTGTGCAGCAGTTGTTGGAGGCAATATGTTAATGTGCATGAAAGCTTTCAGGGAAGTAGCCAATATGCATTCGTGGTGTTGTTCGCTGAAGTTGTCCTATAGGTTAGTATGTGAGCAGGTGTGTGTGTGTGTGTGTGTGTGTGTGTGTGTGTGTGTGTCTAACTATCTGTGTGTCTATCTGCCTGCATGCACAGGTGTGAAATCTCTACCGGATTTTGAGTTTTCAATGTATAGTCCTCAAGAATGAATCCAGACAGGAGTAAGGTCAAAGAGAGGCCAGGAAGAGTTGGAGCCAGGTTTTTAGAAGTTTAGTGCTGCTGGGTCCTGGAGAATAAGTGAGGTGCTGTCTCCCTTGCTCCACATCCCTGGCATGGACAGAGCCCAGCTTGTCTGTGAGAGCAGGTAGTTAGGATCCAAGAAAGAGGCACAAGTGCCTTAGATACTGAAAACCTATAGCTTAGGGGAGTTCTGTACGGCTGTAAAGGGCTGGAGAAGACAGGACTCATGAGAGCATCCAGCCATGCCGCAGTGATGTTCAACGTTCAGAGTTAGAGAAACAGTGGGAATGGATGCCTCGATGGCGGAAGGCCGTCAGCATCCATAGCTCTGCTTCCTGTATCTAGTCAATCCCTAAGATGTCACCTGAGGTCCAAGGGAAGGTCGAGCTGACTCAAATTGAGTTTCTCTACCTTGAAAGCCTGGGAGCCAAAAATAGAAAGCAGCATAGAAATGTACAAACAAATAAATGGAATTGCGTCTCTCACGCACCTGAGCCCTGAGAACACTTTGGCCCCTACACAGGTGCCCTTCTAAGATTCTTTCTAGAGAGTTCATTGTCAGAGTCAGTCCTAGAAGCAGGGAGACAGAAATGAGCAAGAAATAAGGGAGGGTAGCAGTTTCTGACACACTGTTGAGCTTTAAGTTTGACTTGCTCAACACTGTTCCTCCCACACTCCAAGGAAGACAGTGGGCCAGCACTCGAGACATGCTCCTTGTATAGCAGCCTCTGTCAGGGTGCCAGACAGCCATCCACAGCCCATCTGTAAAGCTCGGGCATGCCTTGGTAGCTGTGTGAGGACTTCCTAGGGTAGGCATGCCTAGAAATAACTGGGACACGTGTGGTTCTGATATGGTAGAGCCTTAAAAGTTAAAACATTTGCTCACTACATACCCTGCTACCCCACCCAGGAGGAAGAAAAGCTGCAGAGACACCCATGTGGCTACTTCACAAGGGCTGTGTTCATAACAAAATGGGAAATCCGCATAGTTGCCTGTCAACAGACAGATAAGTGTGTAAATCTAGTAATTATCATGACGGGATACAGATTAATAGACAGGAAAGAATGGCTTATACCACCAGATAAAAGTTTATCTTGAAAATGTCATGAGGGGAGTGATCCAGATGTCACTGAAACCAGATGGTTGCTAGTGATGACAGTGTATATATGATGAATAATACTGCTATCCAGATCATTCTTTTTGTAGTGCAGGAGCTTAGGCCAGGGAATGACACCACTCACAGTGAGCATGTCTTTTTATGTCCATTAACGTAATCAAAACAGAGGTATCTCTCAAGTGATTCTAGAGTTTATCAAGTTGACAGTTGAGATGAACCCTCACACTCACTGAACCCAGAGTGTGCCATTTCAGCTACACTGGGAGCCCAGTAAGTTGGATTATGGTTCTCCATCTCCCACTGCTGTGGTTACAGATGCTGACACACCTGGCCCTTTATGGCAGTGTTGAGAATCCAAACTCAAATCTTTATGCTTTCACTGCAAGTGCTTTACCTACCAAGCCCTTTCCTCAGGCCAGAACCATGGGGCGTTGTTTTTTGTTTCTGCAGTACTCCGGCAGATCTGAACAGTGACACATGAGGTGTCTATGGAATCACAGGGGTGGGAGGACGTCAAGTAAGAAGGTCCCTGCAGGAGGTCCCTGTAGGCACCAGGCTGAACTTGCGGAGTTTGTTCACGTACAGCGGTAGACAGAAGCTGCATAGAACTCTCCTGCGATTTATTAATTCGGAGGAAAGAAGCATGTATGCTTGCATGTATGCAAGTTCTATAACTTGCATACACCGCTGATGACAAACACACTTCCTCTCCTGGGAAAAACCTATCTAAGCAGCCAGGTCATGACTACAGAGTCACGGGCTGAGCTTGGGACTGGAGTGAAGGCCCATGGCCTCTGTCCAAACAGGGAGCATCAGGGAGGCGTCTGCCACCGGATTACCGCTGATCTTTGGTCTCTTTAGCAGAACTTGGGTGTATCTGTTTTTACATCTGTAGGTTTCATGGCTTAGTTAACGGAGAACATTTTAACTTCCGAGCTGCAGCCTCATTAACTGGATGACTAATTGGCAAAACTGTTAACAATTTTCTAAGTTACACTTTCTGCATGCTTGTTTTAAGAGATGAACAATGCAGTAACTCACTGCTGGTCAAGGTGATGACAGTAGGCGACTGTTGAGTGTTCAGTCCTAAATGGGACATGCCCATCATTTCCTCCAAAGCTTGGGGAATTCTGTGGGGGAGGAGGTGGAAGAACTGAATGGGAAGGATGCGCTGTGAAACATATTCTGGACATAACCCAGTTTCCGTGATTATGAGCACCTAGCCGCTGTGGCCACCTGTGTAAGAGCTGCACACACAGAGAGACGTGGGAGTAGAGGTGGGACAGTTACAGAAGAAGAGGGGTCAGTAGGAGTGGAAGGGGATGAGGGAGGGCAACATAATCAAAATAAGTTGAATGCAAGAATGAAGATGTCATGAGTAAAATCTGTAGCATATGAAAAATCTATAATTCTACCACAAAAATGAATAAAACACTTTAGATGTTAAGTGTGGGATATTCTAATAATCACCATCTCCTCCTAAATTTTTCCTCCTCTCTCCTTCTTTGTCTTTTTCTCTCTGTCCCCTCCAAAAATGGCCATCTCTTTACTCAGGTTTTTTTTTTTCTCTGTGTGCACTAAGGGTTTTCTCCCTGATAGTTCAGCAACAATCACAGCCTCAGGGGAGCATAACACAGATTGCCTGTGCTGACTGTGCTGCAGTGTGGCTACACTTGCATGTGGCCTTCTCCAAGGGTCCCTTGTCCCGCCCTCCCATCACTACAGAGCTCTGCCCTGGACTCCTGAGGCAATGCCCCATGCCTGCTCTACCTGCACCATTCATCACTACTACGATCGTCTCTGCTGAATTTGTCCTAACTCTAGATTCTTAGACTTGAAGGCATATCAAAGTATCATTCATACTCCACACCATGAGCTCCAGATTGTTGTGTACAACAAATGTCTCTTTAAATGAATCCGAAGATAAAGATGTGCCTAATTTCACATTAAACAATATTTCTGATAATGTTTGAACTGTTCAGCAAGGAGAAGATCAACCAGTCCTTTAGAGAAGGTGCAGTGCACCTGTAGATGCCAGCCTACACACTGGGCACACATTTAACACTCCCAGGCACAAACTCAGGATGGAGTCAAACTGCTCCTTCAGCGTGGAGGTCTTGGCATAGGTGACTGAGATGTGGGGTAGTAGACTTGTCCGTCTCTGTGCAGGGGAGGGTGGAGTGGCCTCCTTCTTGGGTCCTCCCTTGGGCAGGAGGCAGGCACCATATTGACCTGGACATCCTGGACTTGTAGAAACAATCAGCCACAATGTTTCCGACATTTCTCTCTTAAGTTAACAGTTCAGAAATTCAAGGTTTTAGGCTTTCCTGTGGGTCTTTTTGGAGCCTCACTTGTGTTCTTTCAAAGTTACTAGGGACAACTGTCCAGGGATTTGTCCATGGCACAGAAGGAGAAACACAACTCCCTAATGAGGGCTTCTTTTATTTCTGCAAGGATGTGCTGGCTTGGCCAGGTTGGTCACATTACAGATGAAACATGAAGGGGCCTCCTATTGTGCAGTTATCACATCTGAGGGCCTGGTCATGAAAAATATTCATCATCATGGAAGACCAATGCAGGGGAATCCCTGTTGGTTTAAAGCAATCCCTTTAAGGTGTGCTGTTTACCTCAGTCTCTGAGACTGTTTATAGGTCAGATGACAATGATGCACACAGCCTCAGCTGCAGTGAACACATGGCCTTGTCACCTGCCTTCCCTGCAGGCCATATTTCTGCGTGGCTTTCACAAGCACAAAACAGTCCATTCTGTACCCATAGCATTTGCTTCCATGTAATTGGTGAATGTTTCATTCTTACTGGGCCTATGGTGGCTCTCATTTCCAATACTCAGTCCTCTGAAATGGCCTTGCAGTTTCCTTCCCCCGCAGGAAAAATTACCAATTTCAGCTGATTCCACCTCATCTTCATTCTCATCCCCCCTCGTCCACCAGATCCTGGTTCCTGTCTTTTACTGCAATGCTTAGCAGACTAAACTCTTCCCTCATTCCTAGAGGTGGCCAGCTAGCTGAGATTTTTGCCTCTATTCTTTGTGATGGGCCCCAGGATCTATCTGGGGAGACTGGAATATTGTTCAGTTCCTGCTAGGGCTGAATTGTGTCTCCCCTAACATGTCCCAGCTACTTATGAATGTGGCCTCATCAGGAAGTAGGTCATTACAGGTGCAATTAAGGTGGCTCATCCCCAGGCAGAGAGCTTCTATGTCCATGTCATCAATACACACACTCACAAATGCATACACACATACCAAATGCATACACATGCACACACATGTATACACACGCACATGTACACAAATGTGCACACACACACATGCACACGCATACACACATACACATACCATATACACATGCTCACATGTACATGATTTTATACATCTATAAAGTCTAGGAGAAAGAAAAGAAAGAAGTGAAACCAGCTGGAAGACAAAGGAGATACTAGGAGGACCAAAAGGTAATAAAGAGGAGGAAAGAGGCAGGAAAACCAAATCACCAGCCTGGGAAGACACACTGGAAGACCCCAGGGCTGGAGGAGAGGAAGGAAGAGCAGCTTGGCAATGGCCATTGGTGCCTATGGTGTAGTTTGACCTTCAGGAGTGCCTCTCTCCCAGGGAAGAAAACCTGGCACAGCCAGCCAGGGAGCTGTGCCTAGGTGGAATAGGGGGCCTATAGTACCCGTAGGTTATTTGGAACCCTTGCTCCTGGAACAGGATGATTTCCTATCACTAGCTAGCTTGCACCCTCTCTGGGTGAGACGGAGAGGTACGATCCTGACCAAAGCAGGATGGAAGCATCATGACTAGTTTGTAGTTTTTTAAAACCCCTTATGTTGGGATGTCATCTGTCAAGAGCAGTTTCCCAGCACCGAGAGCACTGAGCAGGCCACCCAGCAGCCACTGCCAACTTCCCTTGGGCTAGACAGGTCAAGAGCCCAGATGCCCTCCCTCCTCCTCAGCTGTTCCTTCTCCTCCAGGGAAGAATAGGAAAGAAGAGAGATGCCCTTCTCTTGACTCAGTTTCTAAGCCACTAACGGCCCCAGGTCCTACCTACTGCTGGCTTCTAAGGTTTTGGATTATCTGTCTGCATCTCATGATTTCCGCTATCCTATCTGCACCCCACCCTCTCCTCCATCCACCTTCCCATCCATCCCACCTGCTCCTTACCTCTCCTCTGTCCCATCTGCAGTCACCCTCCCCGCAATCCCACTTGTGATCCTCCGTCCCCATCCCACCTGTGTCTCATCTGCCTTACCAACTCACCTGCATCCCAACCCTCCCCACCTTCCCACCTGCATCCTAGCCTGCCTTCTTCCTGGCCTGAAATGCTGTCTGTGTTTCTACTCTGAGCTGGAAAGTTGGAAAGACAACTGTGGATGAAAGGCTCCGAGCCTGAGCCAAGGCTGCTCCAGTTATGTGCAGACTGGAGTCGTTGAGGTGTGAGGAGGTGACTATTTGCGGGATGTATTTGAAAGGGAGAACAATAAGTTCTGGGAAAATTAAATGTGTATAAGGCTGCTTGTACACCACACACCTTTGAATTCTATGTATATCATCTTCATAGACTTCGTAGACAGTTTTGTTTTATTTTTGCTTGCTTGCTTGCTTGCTTTTAAGATAGGGAGAATGAATCTTGCTTTTTCAGTTATCTAAACAAACTGTGTTTCTTGCCAGGAAAATAAAGAGAGAATGCGGAGAACAAAGCTTCTCCTTCATGCGTTTGGGAGTCATCATTCAGCAGCCAGTTTAGGCTGGATCTAGTCTCCTGTAGGAGCCCTGTGTGGAGGTGGACAAACTAGATGAAAAAAAAAATAAAAGGGAAACTCAGGTTGAAGGTAAACAATCAGTATGTGTGCTGTGGTTTGGAGATGAAAAGCCGGTAGAAGTTATCATCGCCACTATTGTGAATAATGGATGAGCACCGGAGGCCAAGCAAAGCCTTTCCACCCCAAGCCCAAGGTGCCTGCCTTCGGGTGCAGTGATCTGTAACCTGTTCTTGCGGTTTACTGTGCAATGGGTTCCTTTCCCTTGCTCCAGTGGGAAGTGAGGCCAAGAGGCCTCTGCAGTGCAGAGTCAGAGGTGCCTCCAGCAGGCTGGGTGTGGTCGCCAGGGTGTAGCCTTCAGCTGTCAGAGCACAGCAAGCTGGGCAGGCCCACTGTTTCTGAGCCTCTGACAAAGGACAGGAGGACTCTTCTGCCTGAGTTCAAAATGACCGCGGAATAGGGAGCATCTGGGTAAAGTGCTAGACTGTTTTCTTTGGCCACTGGGACCATTGTGGGAACATCTGGTGAGGCAACCGATCTGGGGTGAGCTAGACATTTGCAGGTCATTTTGAAACTCTTCCCCTGGAAAATATTCTATGTTCTGTGGGCAACTTTCTTGCTGCGAGGGCTGGGGCAGAGCTGGAGACAGGAGGGTGAGCCTGAAGTTAGACAAAGCGGCTGCAGGAACACAGATGGTGTGGAGAAATCCAGGGCTCAGAGTGCTCATGCCGAGATGGCTAACTACAGTCTCAGCAAAGACAGAGGTGGGATCAGAGTCCCAGGACGGATTGTGAGTATTAATCACAGCCAGTAGCACTGCTTCTGGATAGGATGTTCCTCTAGAAGGTGGCCAATGATGCTGCATTTTGTTGTGATTTATGACAGAGGAGTGTGAGCATTGGATACGAGTGGTAACGGAGAGCTCCCAGCAGGGAGTTTAGGGCCCTGTAGAACCAAGCTGAACGAGAAGTGCTTCGCCCTCAGCACTTATCCACCTGTTCTTTCATGGATGCTTATTTATTCCTCATGGAATGGGGTATGCGGCTGGTGAAACCGTGAAAAGCAGTTGCCTCATGGTTACATCCTGACTTGACACTGTCCCTACAGCCATCCCAGCACAAGGGTATCTGGCTCTTGAGAATGCACACACCCTCTAGTCACAGAGCTCTGGGGGCAGAAAGTCATGGGGATGGGTGAGGATCTTGCTTTTCTGGATGCTGATTCTCTTTGGCTCTTTATCTCCCCTCCCCTGAAGCATGTGAAGACCTTCCTAGGTTCCCCAGCTACTTGGCTGTCTTGTCTTTCTTCTCATCCAGCTAGGCGAAAGAACAAGAGTGGCTTTAAATATCCCACCTACTCGGGCCAGTGGTGTCCTGAGGGCACCAAC
Source organism: Meriones unguiculatus (assembly GCF_030254825.1). Classification (NCBI taxonomy): domain Eukaryota; kingdom Metazoa; phylum Chordata; class Mammalia; order Rodentia; family Muridae; genus Meriones; species Meriones unguiculatus. The sequence goes on along the minus strand of NC_083368.1, from coordinate 13,226,100 downwards.
AGCTTTATTCTTGGTGAAAACCAGTTGATCTGCACATTGAGGTGGGCCTGAATCTTGTGAGGCCTCTTGGGTTTCTGATTCGGAATGGGCAGGTTTGGAGAGCCACAGACATGGGAGCCAAGAGGATGGTAAGGAAATACTGTGCTTACTGTGCAAATCCACTCTGAAGGTGTCACATGTGGGCATCACAGTCACTTCAAGGTTGTCCAAAGCACATAGCATTAAGTCTGATCCTTCCTCAGTGTGACACATAGCATGGTACTTTTCAAGCCCATGGCTCTGGGCCAAAAATAAACACAGGAGGAGAAAGAGGCTGGAAGGAAAGCTGGAGAGCAGAAACAGGTGACAGCACCTGGAAATGAGTCTGTGATTCAACAGTCTCATCCCATACCTGCGCAAGCACACCTGCCCCCAACAAGGGGCACTGTGGATGCTTATGTTTCCCAGATATGGAAAGAGAGGCAAAGAGGGTCGATTAACTATTTTTTGTTACCTCACTTGCAACAGGTTCAGGCCTTCACAGTACCTTGCTTCCAACTCCCTGAAATGTGTACCCAGCAAGGTACACATTCTGCAGAGCCAGATCTGTCCACACCAGACCAGCCTGAGGTTCTCCCTGAGATTGGAGACTCTACAACAAGGATGCTGAAAGCTGAGTCATGCTGCAGACACGCCCCTCTCTCTACCTCTTCTCCACAGGCTGCTGAGGGAAGACGCTTAGCTTTAGCTCAGCACACCTAAGACAACTAGACGCCCACCCAGCAGACTCAGACTGCTAATGTGCACGGTGAAGGCTCCGTGCTTCCTGAGAGCAACCCATCCCGTGAGTGTGTAACTCATACACCCCTGTGTTTCAAGGGGTATCTGCTGAAGTGTCACTGGGCCATGGTTGTTCCCCAGGGTGCAGTGGTAAAACAAAGCCCTGAGTCACACAGCCCTTGGGATCTTGCTTCTGCTGTGTGGTTTGGGCAAGATGGTCAATTCTGGAGGTATTAAGCTTCTTATTCATAAAATATGGACAGTGAACCCCAGTTCTTGTTTTGCTGAGGATGAAATGAAGCACTTAGCTTGGCACTTTATGCTTAGTGGGTATAAATGCTACCTACAATTCTTAATTTTCTTTCTTATAAATAAAAGTATATCTTCTAAATAAAGGTTATTCAGCCATCACATGAGATGTTTAGAACCAGGCTCAGTGACTTCCTTGGGCTATTTGGAGTTGACCATGTCCTCCTAGCTCAGGTACTTGGCTTCAATTGAGAAATGAAGTCAGAATTAATAAGAACTGGCAGCACTTTCTTCCTCTGACTATTAACAGTTTTGAGAAAATGGTTGAACTGTTCTTGCATTTACTAATTAGATGGGCCCCACTAATCTATATTTCAAGGAGCTCCAACTCCTCTCCCAGTAATGAAGATAATAGCATGTGGGGGATTGAGACCCGAAGGTATGATTGAGTGGCCCTCTGCAAAGCCACTTGGCCAAGCAGGGCTGCGTCCTGGAAGGCACCGCTCCTCCGCCTTCTGGTGATTAGCACCTGATTTATCTCATCACCTTCCCATTTCCAGCCTAATAGATCTGCTAGTTATTACTTTTAGCTCCTCCTCCAGCCAGCTGGGGTTGGGCATGTCAACCCATCTTCTTGTTCACCATGGTGCCTCAAAGTGGGGCCTTCAATCTGATAGGGGCAGTTTAGAGCGCATGTCTATTTCCTTGACTCTTAAGGACAGGTACAATCGTCTGACTAGTACTTAGGTCCATTGATCAACATTATCGGTTAACACAACACAAAACAGACATTTCGAGGAATGCGAGGAGCACGGCGCTCAAACCCCAATGTCTTGACTCAGAGAAATTACTCGTTACTATGTAAACTTATCAGGCTGTATGCCTGGGAGTGGAGGCTGGGCTTCCCGTGGGGTCCAGGGATGATGGCTCATCCTCTGAACTTCTGAGGTTCTGCAGAGGCTCACACTGCAGTCTGCAGACAGAGACTAACAGCTCAGAGAGAATTGGACATACTTAACCACCTGGCCATGTGTGCCATGAACCACTGCCCTTCACCTGCCAGATGGCCAGTGGACACAAGCACCTCCCAGCAATGACACATTCAACAGAAGGAGCATGTTTTTGATGGCACCCAGGCTGTCTCCAGGTCTATGGTCTTCACAGTGAGAGACTGTGTGTCTCAGACTATGTATCTTTTTTTCTTCTCACCTGTAGTGCTCCCAACGCAGTGGTCTCAATGGCTGGATTTCACTCTCCCCATTCAGGACTCATTTTAGATGCATCCTTTGATGGTTTCACCTCCCTTCCTCCACCATCACTCTCTAATGCACTCTGTTTCATTATCTCGGAGCATTTTATATTATTATCCAGATTATGTCATTTGTCTTCTTTTTGATATATTGTCTTTCTTTATGAATGGCTTAAATTCTCTTAAGGTTTTGTCCACAGTAAGCATGTGATAAATATCTGTTGCACAGATGAGTAAGCCTACGGTTGTGTGGATAGATAGATGGGTGGCTGCATGACCAAGTGGATGAGCAGGCAAGTGGATGTATGATTGGATTGGAGGATGGATAGATGGGTGAGTGAATGGATGGATAGGTAAGTAGGTATAGTCATATAGAAAGGAGGTAGGATGGATGAATAGATGAGTGCATAGAAGAGTAAAGAGGCATGGGTTGATTTACATAAGAATGGGTCGTTAAGGGATAGGTGAATGTAAGGGTGGCTGGTTGGCTGGGTGAGTGGGTGGATAAATGGGTATGTAGGTGGATGAATAGAAAGGAGGGAGAATGAGTGAGTAGATGGGTACATGAAAATGGGGAGATAGAGGAATTGAATAAATATGTGGGTGGGTGGGTGGGTGGGGTGCATGGATGAGGGGAAAGGTGAAAGGATGGAGCAATCACAGATATTGCTATGTGACATATGAGGTAAAAGTGGAGAATTGTTTGTATTCATGTCAAGAGTGGTGGAATGTTTCTGCCGTTAATCCTCAGGGTTTTTGACATGAGGCAGGAAATATTAGCTGCATCTGTCCTCTGATGAACTTTCTCTCTTTCACTTGCTTGCCACTCTGCTTACCAAATTAGAACTCAATGTCATGGGACCTCTAACAGGGATTTGCATTTTCTTGGTTAAGTTATACAAATCAGAAGGAAAATGCATTAATAACAGTTTGATATTTTGATTAGCATTTTGTCTCGCATGGCTGGGAATCAAACCAGGGCTTCCAGCACGGTAAGCAAGCATCTTTACATCATAGCTACCCTGACTAGCATTGCTCTTATTCCTCCTTTCTGTGATATGTCTAGAACAGAGCTCTGCTGGGAGGTGCTGAGGTTGCAGTGTGGGAGGCGAGAAGTCAGAACTTAGATCTTGTCTAACTGTTGAGAAACTCTGTTGGTGGTCAGAAATGGAGATGGCAAGGCTGTGGGTGTGTGAAGGGTGGGTGGAGGGATCAAGATCCCATCTGTGTCTGACATTTTATGAGTTCAGCTAACCCAGACTCAGCCACATGTTGCTTCCTTGTCTGAGAGGCCAAAAGGCATAGGTTGATTAGTCCACTTATTTGAATATTTGTGAGACAGAAAAGAAAGCACAGAGAGAAACTGAAGAGAGATTTTACTTCTTTAATCTTTAGAAATTTCATACGCGTATACAATACATCTTAGTCATATCCATACACTATCCTTCCAATCCACAGTCCCTCCAACCACTTATCCCTTCTGGCTTCATATATTCTTTTTGTTTTTATAAACCACTGAGTCTGGTTGGTGCTATCCATATGTATGGGTCATCCACTCAGACATGGGAAATTATCTGATGGACACAACCTCCAAAAAAAAAAGTGACCTCAGAAACTATCAACTGTTAATATCTCCTCAGCTAAGGGTGGGCTATCAGGAGTCCCTGCTCTTTCTATGCTGGAATTTTAAGCTCTTTTGATCTTTTGTTTTGTTTTGTTTCTAAGACAGGGGTTCTCTGTGTAGCCTTTGCTGTACTGGACTTGCTTTGTAGACCAGGCTGGCCTCAAACTCCACCTGTCTCTTACAGGCGTGTGCTCAGCTCTTTTGAACTTATGTATGTCTTTTGTGGCTAAGCACAGCTCCTGTGAGTTCATGAGTGCAACAGCTATGTCATGGCTAGAGTTCAGCACTTCATAGCATGCCTCCTCATCCTCTAACACTTTCATTCTTTCTTCCCCTTCTTTCAAGATGTTTCCTGGACCTTAAGGGGAGGGTGATATGGATTTCTCATCTGTAAATCTATTTGTTGATTATTCTCAGCACTCTGAGCAATAATGAGTCTCTGTTTTAATCACTACACATTGTAACAAAGAGTTTCCCCAAACAAAGTTGGGAACAGCACAGAGCTATGGATATAAATACAAATATTTAAAACGCAGCTTGACCAGATGACCACTTAGCAAAACAACATCAGTAGGTTCTTCCTAGGGCCTATGAAATCCTGAGCCATGGGTTTTGGCCATATTTACAATATCAGGCTTGAATCCCTCCTGTAGAGGGAGCAGGCATCCGATCTAATCACAATGGTGGGTGATTACCCCATCAACAATCTTGCTGCTCTTACACTGGTAGGCACACACCTTATAGGGAAGATTGGTATTATAGCATACAGGATCCATCCTGGGGTAAGATCAGTGATGCCTTTTCTTCTCCAGCAGCTACATAGCAACTTCTAGCATCATAAAAGCTAGCTGACAGGGAGACAACTTGCAGGTCAGTCCAAGACTGATTTCTCTATGTCCTGTAGAAAGTGTGTGATATCCTCAGCATGAGGGTCTTACATAGTGGAAATCCAAGTGGGAACAATAGTTTGTATTGTTTTGGGTGCCTCTGGAGCCTCCATGACCAATAATTAATTAGCAGGGGAGTCACCTGTGCCTGGCAGTGAGATTTTCGTTCAACAACCCAAAGCACTAAATGATTCTAACAATTCAAATTAAAACTACAATGAGGTACCTCACACCTAATAAGATGGCTATAATCAAAAATCTGAAGATAGCGGTGATTGGCATGCATGGCATAAACTAGAAAGTGGACCCTAGTCCCCCGAAATTAAACCTAGAACAACCATGGTCCAATATTTGCTCTTCATGGTGTATTCCCAGAAGATAAAACAAGGTCTTCTGGCATAGCCATGTGATGTCATAGCAGGATTCATAACAGCCAAAAGGTGAAAGCAACCTGGGACCCCTCAGTAAGTGAGTGGAGGGAAAATGTTCTCTGCAAGACTACAACTTATAATGGAAAGAAAGTATGACTATGCTGTATCATTGAACTCTGAGGACACTGTGCAGTAGAAAACAAGTCAGCCACAAAGATGATTATAGGATTTCGCCCTTTGGGATCTCTTTCTTTCTTTCTTTCTTTCTTTCTTTCTTTCTTTCTTTCTTTCTTTCTTTCTTTCTTTCTTTCCTTCTCTCTCTCTCTCTCTTTCTCTCTCTCTCTCTCTCTCTCTCTCTTTCATTTTATTTTTTTTTCTTTTTGAAACAGGATCTCTTGCATCCCAGGCTCGCTTTGAACTCATGACGTTCCTGAGAATACCATGAACTCCAGAATTTCTTACTACCCCCAAGTGCCAACATTACCAGGATGCACCACCATTTCCAGCTTGTAAAGGACGCCTAGAATGTTCAAATGCATAGATATTGAGTGCTGGATGGTCAGAGGCTGGGCTGGGAAGTCTGTGCACACGTGTGTGTGTATGTGTGTGTGTGTGTGTGTGTGTGTATGTGTGTGTGTGTGTGTGTGTGTGTGTTCTTGGCTCAGGGGACAGAACTACAGATTGAGAAGGGCAGTAGTGACAGCTCCCGAGCACACAATGCACTTAGCCTCACCTTGCAGGTATACATTACAAAAGGCTGATATTGGGGATGGGGCTCAGCTGGCATGTGCAAGGCCCTGGGCTCCATCCTCAATGCCAGAGAAAGTTAGGTATAAACAACAAAAAGAGAAATTAATGGCTGCTTCATTTTAAAACATCAAATGTCCACTGCAGGAATCTTACAAACTACAGAAGAACAAAAAGCAAAGAGTAAAACACACACAATCCCGGAACTGAAGACATATTTGATATAATGTAGTGTAATAACTCTGTATTAAATAATGTGAGACATACATATACACACTGTCTTTCTCACACTATCCCCTTCACACACTCTGTCTCTATTATACACACACACACACACACACACACACACACTCACACTGTTTTACATGGTACATTTTATCATGTTTTGCTTTTGTTTGCTTTGTTTGGCTCTATGTGTCTGGCAGAAGTTTTTCCTTGTGTCATTAAAAGCGCTTTTATGATTTTATATGTTCAGTGCAAAACACATTTTAAAAATTTGCTTATTTTTTTGTAAATTACAGTTTATTCTTTGTATCCTCTCTGTAGCATCCTCTCTCATCCACTCCCAATCCCGCTCTCCCTCCCTCATATCCTCCCTGCCCCTCCCCTAGTCCACTGATAGGGGAGGTCCTCCTCCCCTTCCATCTGAACCTAGCCTATCAGGGTTCATCAGAACTGCCTGCAATGCCCTTCTCTGTGGGCTGGCAAGGCTGCTCCCTCCTCTGGGGACGTGATCAAAGAACCAGCCACTGAGTTCATGTCAGAGACAGTCCCTGTTCCTCTTACTAGGGAACCCATTTGGAGACTGAGCTGCCATGGGCTACATCTGTGCAGGGGTTCTAGGTTATCTCCATGCATGGTCCTTGGTTAGAATATCAGTCTCAGAAAAGACCCCTTTATTCAGGTTTTTTTTTTTTTTTGGTTCTGTTGCTCAACTTGTGGAGCTCCTGTTCTCTCCAGGTCTTCCTATCTCCCCCTTCTTTCATAAGATTCCCTACACTCTGCCTAAAGGTTGGCTAAGAGTCTCAGCATCTGCTTTGATACCTTGGTGGGGAGAGTCTTTCCTCAAGATCCAGCTCTAGCACTCCTAGGCATATATCCAAAAGATGCTCAAGTATACAAGGACATTTGTTCAACCAGGTTCATAGCAGCTTTATTTTTAATAGCCAGAATCTGGAAACAACCCAGAGGTCCCTCAACTGAGGAATGGATACAGAAATTGTGGTACATTTACACAATGAATGCTACTCAGCAATTAAAAACAAGGAAATCATGAAACTTGCAGACACATGGTGGGAACTGGAGAAGATCATCCTGAGTGAGGTATCCCAGAAGCAGAAAGACACACAGGGTATATACTCACTTATAAGTGGATATTAGACATATGATATAGGATAAACATACTAAAATCTGTACACCTAAGGAAGATGGGCAAAGAGGAGGACCCTGGGTAAGAGCCTCAATCCTCACTCAGAAAGGCAAATGGGGACGGACGTCAGAAGAGGGAGAAAACAGAACAGGACAGGAGCCTACCACAGGGGGCCATTGAGAGACTCTACCCAAAACACATTTTTATAGTAAGAGTTTTTCTTTGGAAAAATTAGAATGTTAACTTTAAGTGAAAACGAAAACCATCAGAGAAGAGGTAAAATCACACTGTGCTCTGAAGCTGAGAGAAGCATTTTGGCCTTCAGCATTTTGTGCTCGTTTGCACACATGATCATACTCCCACGCTATTGTGAGATTTTTCTTGCATCTCACTTAGCACACAGTTACTTCTCAGAAACTCACAAACACAAAACCCAAACGCATTGGCTGTTCTGGACACTTGTGCCTTTCTTGCATCCTGAAGGTGAGGGACCACAAGTCCCTGATAAGGGACATCTGCTGGAGGCTCAGCAGGCAGGAGGAGGTTCAGAGGGAAGAATCTCGGTGAATAGGTGCATGGATGAGCCGTGGGGTGAGTGGATAGGGAAGTGTGGGAAGACAGGGGGATGGGCATATGGGTGGGTGCGTAGACGGGTGGATAGACGCATTGGTGTGTGAATAGAGGGACAGATGTGTGGGTGCATGGGTGGAGAGATGCATGCGTGTGTTGGTGGGTGGGTGGGTATGTGGGTGGTTAGGTGGATGGGTGGGTGGATAGATGGCTCGATGAATGAATAGGCAGGTGGCTGAATGTGTGAGTGGTTGGGTAGGGAAGCTTTAGGCAGGTTGCTGGACGGTTATGGAGAGCCTAGGAAATGAATGAAGGCAGAAGCGAGCCTATCCTCCTAGTCCCTGCACTCACTGCTGTGCTGAAGCAGCTTCTCTTTGGAAGCCTTTGTGCCTTCTGTTTGTGGAGCCCCAGGAGAATCCCTCTTAAGTGTGAGCCCAGTGGCAGCCCGAAAAGCTTCCCCTTGCCCAGGAACTCCCACCTCTCAGTGCCTGTTGCCTCATCCCAGCTGGAGTTTCCCCTTCAGCACTCCCTTCCTCGGGGCCTCACTTGGGCCTCACTCAGGCTGGGGAATCCCAGCATGCCAGGTTCTTTGAAGTGGGAGCTCCACTGGGCCTGCAGGCTCCCTGCCTTCAAAGGGGCACAGAATGAGCTGCAGCCACATGAGATGGTTAGTAGTGGCAGGTGGGGGGGCAAAGGATGGGCTCCCAGAACTTTCCCCCTTGAGGTCAGGGAGCCACAGAGGAACATGGAAGCATCTAGCCTCATCCTTTCTCATGGCCTGCTGGTCCTCACTTCCTGGGGCCAGCAGAAGCTCCTGAATGCATGCAGCCCTTCAGCCTTCCATTCAAAAGCTTTGCTGATACCCTTGCTGAAGCAGGCTCTGGGCAGGGGCTTTATTGAATTTTTGTTTTCACACCCCTTCGACAGCCCTGTTCCAGGATTTGCTCAACGTCTCCCCAGAAATCAGTCCCATCACCCTTTGCTCCCATCACCCTTTCCTTCCAGCCTCACCTCAAATGCAGTCTCTCCAGAAGCCAATCCACTGCATTTCGTAGGCCTCTGCACTGCAGGAGCTGGGATCAGGACAGCATGGCCTCATGCGTTGGCCAGCTGGAACAGAGAAATGCCTAGTGTCAGCTTCAATTCCTCCTTCGAAGGGTGACAACACCTTCAGAACCCCTGGGAGAAGGGGTAGTCCAGTGAGAGTGGGACTGTACACACCTGACTTGCGTACTGCCAGGAACACCAGGAGCCCCTGGAACCAGGGGAAGACACTTCAGTCATTGGTACCTGGATGGGCAGTGAGCACGGGAGTGGAGATGTCCACAATTCCCTGGGCAGTCTGCATCTCTCCGCCCTTCTTGGGACAGTGTGATGCGTTCTGCGGTGCTTCTTTTCCTTGCACAGCCTGTGCCTTCCTTTCCCACATCGTCTACAGCGCAGCTTTTAAATCTGCGGGTTGCGAACCATTAGTGGGTTTTGAAATCAATGTGGTAGGTCATGACCAGCACTTTTATAAGAAAACAAATAAAACGTACAAAGCAGAAAGTGCTAGAGGAAACTTTGTGGAACAGGGATGAGCATGGATAGAGAACCGTTTGCTCACAATCACTTCAGGCCGCAATGTGCTGCTTTCTGCACATGCCCAGTGGGGTGGAAGCATGTGGCAGCATCATTGTGGACACCGATCTCTTCAAAGTTCCTAGAAATGAACTATCCATAAGTGCCCAACTAATTCTTAAAATTTAGAGGATAGTTTCAATGAGATGTGGAGTATGTTGTCCATCTATTCATTCCTTTGTTCATTTGTCACTCATTCATATATTCAACACATTTTGTGCTGGTATAACTGAGGGAAGGCACCATAGTTTTATCTTTGCATCCCCTCCCTCTATATAGATACAGAGACAGAGATAGATATTCAAGACTGGATTTCTCTGTGTAGCCTTGGCTGTCCTGTAACTCACTTTGTAGACCAGGCTGGACTCAAACTCAGAGATCTGACTGCCTCTGTCTCCCTCTCCTCCTGCCCAGTGCTGAGATTAAAGGCATGGGCCACCATTTCCTGGCATGTTTTTATTTTTTAAAAGGCAAAAGAAGGAAGAATTTCTTTCTCTCCTTGTTTTCAGGTTCTGGGACGAAGACCCTAGAGCACACAATCGCTTCCCGTTGGTATTGTTTTTCTCAACAATAAGCAAATATCATACTTCCTTAGTTTTTAAGAGCAAATCACAGCTGCTTAGCTGTTTCTTAACCCCAGCTCATAGTGAGATATAGCTGGTTCCAGCTATAAGGACCCATTCTGGATTACCACAACTTTCCTTTTTTTATTTCCTTCAATTATGAGGAGATAGCTGAGGCGTTATCCCAAATATCACTGACTTCATAAAGAGGAAGTGAGATTGGTATTCGGCATAAGACACCCTAAAACCAAGTTCTCATCAAAAAAGAGATTTATTTGCCCCACAGGGATAAAAGGCAGTGAATAAGAGACAAAGACAGAAGAAAAGGTATGAGGGAGAAGGGAAAAGGACAAGGGAGAGGGTGCAGAGATATTTGTCCTGAAGAGACAAAGGACTGCCTCTGGATAGAGATGGCAAAGACATGACATAGACGAGGCCCATAGGCAAATGGCTGTTTATAAAGGTAAAATGGGAAACCCTGGATTAGGATGAGGTGTTTGATTTTGATTGGACACGTTAATTAAGTGAGCCAAAGGAGGCTTTTGATTGCTGGACTTTAATACTTTGATGGCTGAACCTTTGTAGTCAGCCTCAGGAGGGGAAAGTGGCCAAATGAGGGGGCTAGCTTTAGGAATGTAATAGAATGATTTCTAGCAAGGCAGAGGAAATAGGGGAGGAGAGTAGGGCCTGTCAGAGCTGTGGCTGTCATGCTTGGGCTGGAGAGAGCCCCTTTAGGAGGTATAGGGATTTTTGGTATGGGAGGAATACTGTGACAGAGTCCCATGTAGCTCAGGCTGGCCATGAACTTGTTATGTAGAAAAAGATGGTCCTAAAGCCCTGACCTTCCTTCTCCTGAGTCCCAAGGGCTAAGGTGATAGGAGCTCATTGCCATGCCTGGCAGAAAGTTAGAAAATCATTTTTATTCTGTGGACTGATTTGAGACGAAATAGAAGCGACACCCCAAAGGCTCAGTTCTGAGTTGCTGGTGTCCACATCGGCCTGTTACACGATCTACTGGACTGAGCAGAGATCCTCTCAGAATCCCACTCTTGCATGGTACCCTATGCTGGTATCTCCAAGCTGGCTAAGGAGCAAGGGACAGATTTGAAAATGATGCCCCCAAGGTGTGAGGATACCTGTGAGGAGAGCTGCCTCACCCCAGCAGTTGGAGCCACACCTTCAGACAGGGAGTGCAGGAGTCAGAAAGGCAGCCTACCCCGCCTGGTCCCCAGGTTACCCCTTAGGTCCTTCTCTGCAGCCCTCACCACAGAAAAGCCAGAGAAGTCCTCTCAACACAAGGCTCCTGGGGCAGTGCGCAGAGTCCTCCAGCTGGGGTCCGCATGGTGTTGGTGCAGGGAGCATCCCTCCTGGTAGCCCTGCGCACCCAGGGCTTCACTACCAACCTCATGCCCCTTCAGCCTGCACACAGCAGCATGAAGTCGAGCTCGTTTTGCCCTTGGACTGGAAGCAGCTTCTCCAGAGCTCTGCCAACGTGCGGCAATGAGCAGAGGTGGCCTCTTGGCTGAGTGCAGTCCCCAGTTCCTTTAAAAGCTACTGTTTTCTGGAAATCTGTGTGACATTGATCTCGCTGCCCTTGCTCCCACCCTGTGAACATCCGTACTCTTTGCTGCAGCAGTACCGCATCTGCCTCTCTTGGGTTGCAAAAAAGCCCTGTAGGCTCTTAGGGTTTTCCTGTATGACCAGCTTGCCCACACCAGCTAAACCTCCCCTAATCAAGGCTTTGGTAGCTCACATCCACCCATTCACTGTGCCAGCACAGGCTCTGGCTCCAAGGTTATCTTCTTCCTGCTTGTGGGGCGGGTTTGTCAGTTCCATGTAAATATTAATTAAGCCAAGGCTTCCTCTCGCAGGTGGGTGATAATGACTCAGAAGGCATCCTTTAAAGCTGGGCACCTGGCTATTGTTTTAGCAAAGCACTGAGCGTGTGACTTGTTGTCAGCTCCTGGGTCTGAGGCCCCAACACATTCCTGGGCAATGTGTTGCAGTGTGGGTAGAGAGGCTGAGCCCATAAACCGAAGAACTGCTTCTATATCAACTCAATTTCTGTATCTGAGGTCATATAAGAACCAGCACTGACAGTAGTTTATTGTGTATCAGGTGAGTAAGGTTAGCAGCATTTTATAGGTAAGGAAACAAGCTTTGCATTTACCTAGGTTTCCATGGATATGAGACTGTTATATTGTTCCCTTATTGCTTGGGTCTGAACCTGCTAAGCCAGGAAGGACTAGAACTTTTGTCTTCACGGGCAAGAGTGTCAGATGGGAGGAGAGGCTGGGCGGCACTGGGTGCCAGGCATTGTGGCCTTTCTGTCTAGTTAGCCATGCCCCTAGCTGGCTGTGTGTGCCACACTTTCCTCTGTTGGCACTTACCGAGCTAAGCAAGTCACTGACCACCTCACTACCTTGTCCATTCTCTGTGCGTACTTCCAAGGATCGCATCCATGAATGGCTGTGCACACCCGGAAATGAGGAGAATGGGGATATATGGTGACCTTAAGTAAAACACAGTTAAGATATGGAAACATAACCTGTATAAAAATCCCCCAGTGGTTTGAAGCTGGATGGACACTGTGTGTGTAGAGTCTACAACATCATGACTCCTCCCCATCAGAGAGTCTCTGGGAGTAGGTCTGAAGGTCTTCAGAGTGGCTACACCATCTGTGTCCTCATGTCTGTATATTTGCTGGTGCTATGACAAAAGGGTGCAAATTAGATAGCTCATAGAAAACAGTGAGTTATTTCTTATAGTTAAGAAGGCTAAGAAGTCCAAGGTTGAGTGGCCGCATCTGGAGAAGGTCTTGCTGAATCATCTCCTGGTGGAAAGCAGAAAGACAGGTAAGTGAGGGTTGGGTGTGTGTCAGGACTCACTTTCATAACAAACTCATTCTCAACATCAAGAGTCCACCCCTGTAGGACAGCATCTGTCCATTCACAGGGTGGATGGTACAATGCTTTAGATTCCAGAGTGAGATTTCACTCCTATGCTGCCTACTGGACATGTGTGGTTTGATCCCAATGCTCAAGACAGCCCCATTAGCTCCCATTGGAGTATCTGGCCAGGTCAACATATGGTAGCTCCATAGCTCTCACTATCAGTGTCACTTCTGTGAGTCCCCAAGGTCCTACCCTCTAAGGATCTGCAGCAGCAGAGTCCCTTTGGCTGGCATCTTCCAAGACCCCAGGATGTCTGTCATACTCTTTGGGGCCTGGGTGAGTCGACTCCACAGCTCCCAAACTCTGTGCACTGACAGAATCAGGACCATGTGAGTGCTGCCCTGGCTCTGTGCCTGTCTGAGCCAGGGCCTGGGCTGCACACAGACCTCTTGAACCATGGCTGGGACAGCTTGGAGGACTGCTCTAGGCTGCAGGACCAAGAGAAACCTGAGATCCCATAGGCAACTCTCTGCAAGACTGGCCCACGGGATAGGTTGTCCCAAAGCCTCGGAAGCAGCTCTAGGGTCTTCTCCTTGCTGTGCAGGTGACTGGCTCCTAGGCTCTCCCTGTGCTGGCTTCTCTAGCAAAGATGGCTTGGCTACATGCTCAGTATACTCTCCTCTTCTTCCTTGCACGGTATGTTCGCTAGCTTTCCAGCACTGTGACAAGATACCCAGAAGGATCAATTTACAAGAAGGAAAGACTAATTTGGGCTCATGGTTTCAGAAGTTTCCAACCATGGCTGCTTAATCCCATGGTTTTGGGCCAGTGATGAGGTAAGGTTTGTGAGGAAGAAAGAGTGAATCTGCTCACCTCCTGGTGGCAGGAAGAAAAGCAGAGAGAGAAGAGAAGGCGATGCCCCAGTACGCTTAGGAATGTGTTCCCAAGGACCTAACTCCCGCCCAGCATCTTTTAAAGATGTATGGGCAGCCTGAAGGCTGCAGTTTGGGCTTTCTTCCTCTCTCACCTGTTATTTCACCACACCAGGTGGGAAGAAGTCACACCAGCTTTGGTCGCTTTGCTTTTAAGGCAGTTCTCCCACCTCATGCCCAAGGTCATGAACTCGGCTTCGCTCAGGGTGGATACAAACAGCTGAGCTCTTTCATTTAGACAAAATGGCCACACTTCAGCTCCCAGCGCCTTTTCCCTCTTTCCCATCCAAGGGCTCTGAACAGCCCTCGTTACCAGGAGCCCCTAAGTCCTAGGTGATCTCCAAGGAGTTCCTACTGATTCTCCGTTTCCTTCTCCATCACAGCTGCCAGCTGGCTGTCCCAAGCCCCTCCAGCTTCTACCCATGACATATGCCCAGAGCCAAGCCCACCTTCCCAGACACAGTCATGAAACCCTGACAGTTTTGGTCTGGGATTGGCCAGTTCATAACATCATTGTTGCCTTTGGTTTCTAAGTTCATTCTGTGCTGGTCATGTAATAACGGAATCACCAAATACCATGTTTCTCAAATTTTTCAAAGCGTGTTCTTAACCTGAGGTGACCCTTGGCTGCGTTTGTTGTACCGATGGTCTTGATCCTTGCTATTGCTTCCATCAGATTCCCTCTGTGTCCCTACAACATAATGAAGGGACTGTATGGTTGTGATGAAGATTTTTTATTTAAAATCCATGCCCGACATAACCGGGCTTTATTTAACACTGCAAAACACATCCCAGATAAGAACAAACACTGAGGGATTCACACACCTAATTAGGCCTACGCATCACTGGGGTTTCTCGTGAACCAAACTGCCTTCCACAGACCATCTCGACACTTCTGTTTCCCATGCTAATTGATATAGTGCCAAGAGTGAAGCAGGCATGGTGTAGCTCAGGCAGCTGGCAACGGTTTTCTTTTGAATGAATTCAGTTTGTCCTTGGTGGAGGCAAAGCCAGGAGATCAACAGTTCAAGCTAGTCATGTTTTCTTTGCTTATCAACCATGCTAAAGTCAGCTCTGTTCTCCCAAGGCCTTGCTGAAGGGCCAGGCAAGCTACTCATGAGCCTGGCCACTTTCCTACCAGCACCTTAGACCTAGTCAGTGTGTACTGCTGACCACGTGCCTTAGACGGGGAGTGGCCTCTCGGGTTTGATTATGCTGTTTGAAGTCCAAGGTGTAAAAAGGTAGTCTCATGGGGATCAGAGACCACAGAGGATGCTAGAGCTAGAAGCAGACCTAGGGTCCAACAGTTCTGCCCGGCAGGTGCCCATCTGCTGACATCTCTGAAGGAGCAGGCCTGGACTTCCCCTCCTGGGACCTCCTAATCTTGTCAGTCCTCCAGGTTCCTCACCGGACTCCTCTTTGCTGGCCTTTTTAGCACCCACATGACCACACCATTTTCACCTCAGTGACGCTCAGCATGGTTGCGGCCACTGCCAAGAACATAGCGCTAGCTCTCCTCCTGGTCCTTGCCCACTGTGCATGATGAAATGGAGGCATACAGAGGCCAAATAAGTGAAGCTAAAGGTTACGGTAGAGCTGTGGTCTAGCCTGTCTTAAGCTGTGGCTGACTGCTGGGTGGGGGCATCGTTATGACACCTCTCTCCTGAGGCTCAGGAAGTGCTCAAGCCTTGCCTCTAGTTCAACAGGATGACCAAGGGCCCAGGACGTCACCTCTCCACGTCTGTATTTCTCTGTACTGGTCCTGCCCACGTCCTCCTTTAAACTGCCTTTCCTGGTGTCACCTTCTCAGGGTATATCCACAGCCTCACAGGACTCTGACTACAGCACCTCCTCCAGGTGTGTCTTTTTAAGTTGGTTTGGGCCCAAAGGTACAAGTGAGCTGGAAGTTTAAGGAGAGGGAAGCGTGAAGAGCAGGGCTTCTGTTTCAGGTCCTGCTACCAGAGCGTTGGCTTGTTTGTTCCTGCTGGGAGAGGTGTGGAGGGGAAGTGGGTTGTAGGATGATGGAGTACCTCGTATCACCCTGCCGCATGCAGTAGGCTGGATCCAGAGGGCTATGAGTTCAAGGTGGACATTTCTGATGCTCTCTGTGGGCAGTGTTTCCCAGGCCTAAGCACAACCCAAGTAGCCAGTGCTTGTCACTTTTTTTTTTTTTTTGTGGCTTCTAGATGTCCTCACATAGCAGTTTTCCATCCGGCTGGTGCTGGCCACATGTGTGTGCAGTGGCCTCCAAGCGTAGCTACACAACTGTAGCACTCACCTCCACACTCACACCGGTAACGCCGACCACCTTCCACCGCATCTGCCTCCCAGATCCCCCGCTCATAGAACTCAAATCCCAAAGTCCCCACGACGGTGACCCAGTTTCAGGGCTGACATCCTGTGCTATTTTCCCCACTTGGAGACGGATTATTTCTTTGCCCCTCGGAATTGATGCTAATAGGGTTTTGCTGAGCGTGTTCATAATTCTCTGGGCAAGTCATCTGGCCATGTGGATTTTGTGGAGCAGAGCTCCTCAGACTTCACTGCACATAGGCATCGCTGGGGGGTTCTGTTGAAATGAAAATCCAGTCTGGGGTGGGGTCAGAGAGCTGCATGTCTGATTTGCACTCAGGCTCCTGTAAGCACACCTGGTAGAGAAGGTTTGTCTATGCAGGCACAGAGGCAACCAGTTCCCTCAACTCTGGGCAGTTTTTCCTACTTGCTTGGTGCAGTCTTACTTTCCAAAACAGAGAATCTGTTTGCCTGGAAAGTAGACTATGCAACTCCAGTTTATTTTTGTGTGTGTTGGGTGTGAGTGTGTGTGATACGTGTGCATGTTCTTGTGTACATGTGTGTGTGTCTGTGTGCATGTAGACATCAGAGAACAACCTTGGATGCCATTCCTCAGGGGTCTTTCTCCTTTTGCTTGAGACAGGGTCTCTCACTGGCCTGAAACTTTGCCAAGCAGGCTAAGCTAGCTGCTCAGTGAGCTTTCAGAAAACTGTCTCTTCCTTCAGTCACCATCACTGGGATTACAGGCATGTACTTCCGTGTCATTTGCGGATCTGAACTCAGGTCCTCGCGATTACTAGGGAAGCACTTTACAAACTAAGCCATCTCCTCAGCCCAAGTCCCAGTTATTCTTGGAGCCTTCTCTTACTCATCATGAATGTGTTGCAAGCATTTAGTGAATGCCTGTGGACCAGACCACTGGCTCCTTTCCTACAGAGAACCCTGTTCAGATCTTGTCCTCATTCTGCCACTTTGCACAGGTGAGAGGACCTCCTTACAGAGCCTATGGGCATCGTCAGTCCTTCCATTGAAAGTGACTCACCTTTCACGCCCGTCAGGAGAGCGAAGATGGCTGCAGGTACACCTGGTCTGGGAGCACAGATACAGGGTTTTATCCCAAGTGCCGTCTGTGGTTCATCCTCCACCCACACTGGCTTTGTGCTCAGATAGGTGTTTTGTTATAAGAAACCATGGCCAGACTTGAGCAGTTCTTTTTATGTTTACCCATCTCTCTCTCTCTCGGTGTATATATATGGTGTGTATGTGCCCATGGATGGATGGATAAGGGTGTGTGTGTGTGTCTGTGTGTGTGTGTGTGTGTGTGTTCTCACATTTTGAGTTCAGTGGTCTATGCTGGATGTTTTTCTTGATCACTTTCCACATTATTTTTTGAGACAGCATCTCTCACTTAACCTAGAGCACAGCAGTTGAGCTAGGCTGGCTGGCCATTGAGCTTCAATGATCTACCCACCTCCAACTCCTACTCTACTGGGGTTATAGACATACACTACAACTTTTGAGGTTTACTTGTGTGCTAGGGATCTTAGTTCAAGTCCTAATGCTTGAGTTACAGACACTTTTCAACTGAGTCATCTCTCCAGCCCACAGGTCTCTAAAAGACTCATCAAGTTACATGCAATAATCCCCCCAAATGATGCCAACCATAAATCTGTCTCAAGCTGCCTTCCAGATTCCCTACCCATGCCCAGCCATACCATCAACCCTTCCAGGATTCCCTTCTGCCTCTTGGCACTGCCAGAGATCACCAAAAGCAGTGGAGAAGGTATTGACACACAGAAGAGACCCCAGATACTCCAACGGTGTTAGGCCACAACCTCTGTTTTTCCCTACATCAGCCTCTCTGAGGACCTCCTGAACAGACAGCCACCCAAACAGTCATCAAGAAAAAGAGGCTTCAGTCTTGCCAAGTCTATCATTCTAACAGGATTGTCCCTTACCTGTCAAGCCAGGATTTTGCAGTCTTGATTCTGCCTGAGAATCACATGAAGGGATTTCAGAGCTAGGGACCCACTTGGAACAGTTCTGGCAGTTCACACATCAGGGTTGTGTAAGCTCGTGCATGGCTTAGACAGTGCAGCCTAGATGAGATCTACAGGAGCGACCAGGCTTAGCATGTTGGAGAAAAGAATTTTAAACTATCAGGTGTACAAGGAATCAGAGACCTGTCCAATTTTCACCCTTTCAGTATATATACAGTAACTTGCCAGAGCCACACAGTTTAAGTCTACAATATTAGCCAGCTGACTTCTTTTTATAACACCTGATTTCATACATGTTGAAAAGGAAGCTAACCAAAACACAGCAATACAGCCAAGGGCAGAAACGCTCCCTGGCATATCTGAAAAGGAAGAAAAATACTTTGAAAATATTAAAAGCTATTTCCAGATGTCAAATGAATGTCATGAACACAGTTTTAAGTTTTTCAACACACTGAGACTAATTTAATTTATTTAAATGTCTTTGTTAGCGTGAGGAATTCTTAAGGCGGTACCTCTTGTCATGTCATCCCACTACGAATCGCCTGCAAGCTACCTTGAACTGGAAATAACTGTAAAATTCGTTATACTTCAACTGATCAGGATTCAAGACACTTGATTCTTAACAGTTTGTGTAGGATCAAAGATATGGCTGTTCTCCAAGAAATCTGGGATGTTTACATCAAAGTTAGAGCTGAATCCTTTTCAACCTTACAGTGTCTCCTTAGTGCTTAGGTTTAAGTTCTTGTTGAAGGACCTGTGTGTAGAGCAGGCGTGTGTGTGTGTGTGTGTGTGTGTGTGTGTGTGTGTGTGTGTGTGCGCGCGCGCAGATGTGACTGTGCATGGGGATGAGCACACACAGGCATAAGTGTTGGAGGTACATTATATGTGTAGATGTACATGTAGGTGCATCTGCAGGCCCTGGTCCTCCTTGTCATTTCCAAGGATGAGACAGGATCCTTCAATGACTGACATCACCAAGGAGGACAGCCTCAGGGCTCCCCCTTCCCCACCCCACAGAGCCAAAATTACATCAACAAGCATAATTTTTATTTTTAACATAGATTCTATGGTGTGAGCCTAGGCCCTCATGCTTGGATAGCACTTATTTCACTGGCTGAGCCATCTCCAAAGCCAGGGAAGTACTTTCTGACAGGACACACATGTCCTACTAGGCCTCCTGTCTGAAAAAGCCAGAATCAGCCCACTTTTGCTTCAGGGAAAGCAGTACCTCCTCTTTCCTGGGAGGTGCTTTTCAGCCTCAGGGCTGTCTCTCACCACCTCCTACCCTCTTCTGTCTTGGCCCCTCATCTCCTCTCAGTGAAAGGCTGGGGAAGTGTTTGAGGCTGTAAGGACACAGCAAGGCTTGTGCTGGGAGCTCAAAATAATGAAGTTAGGAAGGACTGTCCCCTGGAAGTGAGGAGATTGCAGTTGCTGATAATGTCCTCACCGCTACCAAGGGTGATAGATACTTCAGAAGTGTCTGAAGTCAACCAACCCAGTGAACACCAGTCAGAAATACTTTCATGTCTGACTCACTTAAGCTGGAGTTGTAAGTTAGCATTACCCCGTGCCTTTAGATTATGAAGTTTAAAGGCATTCCTTTCAAAACCCAATGTTTGGCTCACGATGAAAGGCAGCTGAACTGCTTATTCCAAGTTACATTCAATAATTACATAAGTAACCCTTTAAACACTAGATATGCAAATAGCCCACCATTCTTCCTATAATTACTTTGTGTACACGTTTGATAAACGCCCAAGATTGTAATACATGTTTATGAGATTAGCAAATACGATTTCTTTGAGAATGAAGAAGTGAGCTGGGACTTAAGAGGCTTGAAGCTGCTGCGAAAGGCTGCCCGCAGGTGCTTGGTCGGAAGGGGCTCGGGGATGGTCAGGGCCCCTGTCGATGTTGCCTCTGGTCTGAAGTTCCCCAAAGTTCCAAGTCCCTGGTTTGTCTTTTCAGCTCTGGAAAGACCAAATCCTCATCAGGCTGGACTGAAAACATACTGGCCTTGGTGATGATGATGATGATGATGATGATGATGATGTGTGTGTGTGTGTGTGTGTGTGTGTGACAAGGGGCCTGCCTAAGATCACAGCTTTCTAACACCTTCTCCACCCCTTAAGAGAAAAAAGGAGTGATTTGGGTTCAGATCCACTGGCACTGCTCTCCTCTCCAGAACACACCTTAAATATAAAGGTTATGTTAAGTGTGGCTTATGATTATTATAGACAGAGCCGAAAATGTATGAAGACATTTGTATTTTTTTTTCCTCTAGCTTTTTGAAGCCCATCCCATAGGGAGATTCTGTGAGTGCCTAGTCTGGATCCTTCCAGATTTTATCTTAGCCTTTATCTAAAGCCTTCAGCTTCTGTGAACACATTTGAACTTTGAATTTCATTCACTTTGTTTACTATGTGATTCCTTTCATTCACATCCAGCCAGCCTTATTCTATCTTGTTATCATCATGAAATACTCAAGACTGTATGCTTTAAAAAGAAGAAAGGTTTAACTAGCTCACAGTTGTGGGAATTCAGAAACAAGTTACCGGAGCTCAGTAGGCTCTGATAAGGACCTTCTGACTTTACTATAACGTGACAGGTGTCGTCATGGTAGAAGCAGGTGTAAGGGAGCAATCACTCACATGGCGTGAGGGACTGTGACCCTTGTGACCCATCTTACTGTTTTTAAAGCAGCTTAACAATGTGGAAACTAACTAGAATCCTATAAAAACTGCATTGATTCCTTCTGAGGGAAGGGAAGCTCCCCATGACCTAACCCCCTCCTGAAAGACATCACTCCCTATTGATTGGTTCTACCATCTCAGCACCTGACCCTGAAGACCATGATTCTAGGGCATAAAAGTTTGGGGGGACGGTGCACACATCCTGGCTGTCTCAACCCTTAGCTGGTGAGGAGAGGTGCCTATACTCATCCCGTAAGGTTTAGTCAAGGTGTTGGTGTCCTGGAGTTCTAGATCTGGACAAACAGATACCCATCCAACCGGGCACAAGGAATAGCTTAGGCTTGGCCCCGTGAGTCATAGAAATTCTGGAGGGTTCATTTATCTATCTCAAGTAATTATGAGATGCCTACTGTATGCCAGATAGTGTTTTACACTCAGGGCCAAAAGACAGAGAGTCATACTCCTCAAGAGCTGGCATTATGTTAGGTATAAAACAGAAATAACCTGATGCATATGTATCAAAGCACATTATTTGGCATGTTGGAAGGTGGTGTGTGCTGGAGAGGGGGGTGGAGTAACATGGGGGCTGTGGCAGCATTAAATAGATGGTGTTTGAGCAAAGTTTTGCAAGCAGAGGAGGAGGGGTTCAGCAAACAGACATGTGAGGGCAGCCTGTTCTGGCTAGAGAAAGGGTCCTAAATTTGAAGCCAGAGAAATATCACGAGAGGCTAGGGTGGGGGAGTCAAGTCAGGATGGCAGCAGAGGCAGGGGAGGGGCCTGCAGCCACTGAAGTCTCTGGCACTGAGAATGAAGGACATGGGGGAAGTGTTAGTTTGCGAAAGGACTGCAATCTTTGTAGGAAGGACAAAATAGCTGGAAGACCAGAGGAGAAGCTGAAGCCAGGGCAGGAAAGGAGACACAGGGTTTGGTTAGGGATGAGCTCTGCAAGCAGAGACAGCAGGATTCAGGGATTAGACCGGTGCCAGCAATGGAGGATTTGCTGGTTGATGTAGCGAGAAACGTAGAGTGGTATTGGGGGGCTGGAAGGAAGCAAAAGCAGGTGTACAGAGGCTTGGGGAGCAGGGCAAATTCTGGACATGGTAATCTTTATGTGCCTTGATAACCCTGCAACCATGGCTAATTGACTGCAGCAGAAAGCAGAGAGGGAGACACATGCTGATGAGCCAATGCAGATGGATAGGAAGAGGACCAGCCAGTGCAATGGAGGGAGAAAAGGAACTGCAGCCAGTGCTGTATTGGGAGGGGGGAGGCCATGGTATCGAGTGGGGGCTCACTGACAGGAAGGGTGTCTTTGAGAGAGGAGCTCTCCGATGTCCTTAGAGAAAGGTGAATGTTGTGGGGATGATGTAATCCACAGCCCAGCCATCTTTACACAGTACACGTTCTGTGTTTTAAAGGGACAAAGAGGTTAAAACTACTTGCTGATTGTTATTTGTACAAGCTTGTAACTATCGTGGTGCCTCAGTTATTCTATCTACAAGGAAGAGATGAAGCAGTGCCTAGGATGGGCTAGGATATAGCTTAGTTGGTGAAGCCTTTGCCATGCAAGTATGAATGCCTGAGTTTGAGCTCCAGAATACATGCAAATAGGCTGGGTATGACGGCACACATTTGTGATCCCAAAGTCAGGGAGGTAAAAAGGTGGATTCCTGAAGGCTGGCTGGACAGCCCCTTAGCTTACTTGGTGATTTTCAGAGAGAAGCCCTGTCTCAAAAAGCAAGGTAGATGGCTCCTGAGAGGATAACACCTGAGGTTGTTTTTCGGCCTTTACGTGCACCTCTCAGAATTTGATTGTCACCAGTGATTCTGACTTCATAAAGTCTGATCGCATTTGCATTGTCTATAATGGTCTGGCATTGTCTCCAAGATGTCTGTAATCACATAATGCCAGTAGAGAACCTTTTAGAGATTAAAAAAAAAATTACGTGACTGAGACTCTTGTAGGCCTTTTTCTAAGCAATGGTGTCCAGTGAATGTTTTGCGGACCTCTATCCGGTGGTCTAATTAGGATAACAGCCCAGGGGAGCTTCATGTATCCTCTGCTTACCTCCCATGTTGTCATCATTATGAATTTTGAACATTATTCTCATATTGATCCATGGTTTGGCTGATACATTAGTTACTTTTCCGTTGCTGTGATTAAAAAAAAGAAAAGAAAAGGAAAAACAGAGAAAAAAGAAAAAAAAAACCCACCAAGGCCACAAAGCAACTTATGGTAGAACAGCGAGGAACCAGGAACAGTGAGGAACCAGGAACAGTGAGAGATGCTGCCTCAGAAACAAGATAGAGCAGCTGACAAAGATGCCTGATACTGACTTTCGGCCTCTGCCAGAAGTTCCAGAGGGATATAAGAGTCCATCATGGCAGGGAGGCATGGCAACAAGGAGAAGGTGGGAGCAAAAAGCTGAGAGGTCACATCTTTAATCTCAAGTACAAAGCACGCCGCCGAAAGGGGAACTCTCAAAGCCTCTGCCCCCCATTTGACATACTTTCTCCAGCAAGGCTGCATTTCCTAAACCATTCCAAACAGCATCATTTACTGGGGACTAAGTGTTCAAATACCCAAGCCCAAGTGGGGACATTCTCATTCAAATCATCACAAGTAGGTGAAAAGTTTCTGGTCCCAGGGCTCAGGGAGCTATCTCAGTCACTAGAGTGCTTGCTGTGCAGGCATGAAGACCCGAGGTTAGACCACCAACGCCCACGTGCCTGCATTCCAAGTGTTGGGTGTGGGTATAGGAGAATCCCTCGGGCTTGCTGGCTAGCTACTGCTGCTGAATCAGTGAGAAACCAGGAACAGTGAGAGTCTCTGCCTCAAAAAACAAGATAGAGCAGCTGATAAAGATGTCTGACATTGGCTTTTGGCCTCTGTGTGCGTGCCTACAAACTCTTAGGGATGGTGGGTTTGAGCCTAGAGGCTCGTGACTGCATTCACCCAGCCTCACTGATATAAGGTTGGTCGTGTCTGTGCCCTGCCCCCCTCCACCCATCCGTCTTGTCGGCCCCTTTCTGGATGGTGCTCGCTATAGAGCTCCTGTATTTCACAGAACAAGTTTAGAAGTAGAACTTTGAAGAACTAGCCCTGAACATTATTTTGCCACCCTCTTCCTTAGTCCCTTGTGCCCTTAGACAGCATCCTCCATGTCTGGTTCCTAGATCTTTCCTGGTGCTGTCTGTGGAATCCCAACAGATGGACAACAGGCCTCTTGGTCTCTCTTCTCCACAGTGTTCAGACATTTGTCACTTGTGTTCTATTGGATGTGTTCACACTCTGGCTTTATCTGAGGAATGCAGCCTTTGGGCAAGTCAGAGGATACTTGTTTACTTCCTTTTTTCATGACAGCAGCTCTTTTAGGAAGGCTGTTTAAGAGCAAAGCAGAGGTGTTTTCCATTTTATTCCTGAATTTTCCTATTGTGAGCGTCCCTTTGCTGAGCTTGCTCCCTCCTTGCCTTAGAGTTAGTAAAATGCTTAGTGATGGTGGTTTTGGTTCACTTTTAGTGAAATAACTGTCTGTCAGTGTAGGGAGCCTTGAGGGACATTGCTTGCAGCTGTTTAGGTCCTTAGGGAGGCAGGTGTCCCCACTGAAGGGAAAGCAGTGTGCCAGCTCTGCCCACTGGCATCCTTCCCAGCAGGTCTGCCCTGTTCTGCAGAGCTGGTCCTCAGCTTAAACTGGAGAAAAGCTAAGGCACTCCCAGCTAGGCCACCATAGGATCACAGCATGCTCTAATTATGGCTCCCATGGATCCTCACATGATCCCTGAGTCCCTACCCCGGGGCCCATCCACGCCTCTGTTGCCTCCCTTTGTCCTTAAGCCTTCTAGAAACTTCTCACCTTGCTGTGAGGTACTTTATCTCTTTGCCATGCTTGTTGCTTTGATTTAAAACTTTGTCATGGGGTTACTCTGCACTGGCATCCTTCTCAGTTTGTTCCAGTTTGAACTTGGGCAAAGTAGGTGGAGGAGCTCAGGGAGCACCCTGAATTGAAAAAGTCGCTTTTCCTTTGAAAACCAAGAATTTAGGGCAACATAGAAGAGCCATTTTAGGACTATCCAAACAGTGTTATTCAATGTCACCAAGCACACCTTTGGCTCCTGTTTTCAAATTACACGTGAAGTGACCTTGACCAAGCAAATCCTTGAAGTTTCTGAGCTTTGGTGCCCTCCTGGACCAAAAAGGTCTCTTGATTGCCTGTGAATGGAATGTGTTGGTTTGGAGACTGTCTCAAATACCTTCCAACTGTCAATCAAACATGAGCAGCCTGCAAGGTTCCTGTTGTGAAGGGAAAGGCACCAGCCCATGGTGTTTAAATACCTGGAAATTTGACATTATTCTAGGAGCTTGGTGATGCTTGTCCCCACATCACAGACACGTAGACATCTCCCAGCATTGTCGTTTACTTTGTGAGTATCTTATAACTTGCCTCAAGCCATCTTTCCTCACAGCTACAGGCCAGGTTTCCCCTGCTTGTTTACGACACACCATTAGCTTTCTGTCAATGATGTGATTCATAGGTGATGAACCAAAACTCAGGCCCAGGCAGAGGGAGGCTACAGATGCTTCTGTCCTGTGTCTTTATGAGCGGTGTGCTTCAGATCCTGGGGAACCAGTGCCTTGCTGCAGACAAAACAACCCTGAATTGACAGGCTCCCTAAGAGATTAGGCGCTCCCACAAATCTGAAATACACGAACTGCTGTTGAGATAGCAGCCACCTGTCCAGTTCACTTGGGTGTGTCATCATTGCTTACTAGACCAGAAAAGGTGATTGTGTCCTTGTAACAAGATGTGAAAACCAAGGCAGTAAGGACAGCATGACAGGGCCCCTGGTGGATACAATCTTCCTGATGTGAGGCCACAAAGTGAGTGAATGGATACCGATTACTCTAGAGATCTGGCACTTACTGCTTAGCCCTCTACAACCAACGTCACTATTTCTTATGGACTAAAAAGGTGTGTTTCTCTGAAATCCACATATTAGGGCCCTAGCCCTTGGCTCTTAAGTTCAATGAGGTCATGGCAGAGGCAGACCCATGATAGAACTAGTGTCCCTTGAGAAAAGGAAGAGAGGAAGGTCATCCTACCATGAGAGCTCCTTGTCTCTGGGCCAAGTGAAGATACAGCAAAAGGACCACTTTCTCTAAGTCAGGAAGCAGCCCTCAGCAAGAACAGTATCCACCATCAATCACCCTGACCTTGGATTTCATCTCCAGAACTGCAGGAGGGAAACGGCTGCTGTTGAGTGACACCCTCCCTCCTTGCACGAAGCTTCAGTAGCAGAGAGAAGTCCTGTCTGCCCATCAGAGCTGTGGGGTGAGAGCCTCCTCAGTCTGTCTAGTAACATAGCCACTGGCCATATGTGGCTCTTGATCACTTAAAATGTAGTTACTGTGACTGCAAAACGGAAAATACAAATTGCATTTAATTTTCATTAATATAAGTGGGAGTTTAAGTAGTCAAATGAGACTCATAGGCATTGTACCAGACAGCATGGATCTAGATAAATTTCAGTCACTAGCCTGCCCGAACAGGTTTGAGTAAGCAGTCCATACGATTAAAAACCTAGGAGGAAGCTCCCATTCAAGCTAACCCATAACCTGTCAGAATTTCAGAGCCCTGGGCCGCTGTCATGTATGCCTGAGATTTCTCTCTTCAAATCCATCCCATGTCCTACATTGCATGCCTGCACTAGAGAGCAGGAGAGGAGAGCCCCCGAGCACGGCTCACTGGATGCAACCTGGCTTCCCCTTGTGACCTGTGTCCTGAGAAGTCACAGAAACATTGTGTAATAAATACAGGGTTTTCACTTTTCTGAGACATGAAGGAAACGCCAGCACAATGCAGGACTTGTTCCCTCTGGCCTCGTCCGTGGCTTGAACTGCTGCTGATCTGTGGAAGTCAAGCTCATTCCGCTTTGAGAGACCCACAGAGAAAGCCCCAGGTGCTTTTTCTTGAGTAGGAGGAGGCATTGCCGGCATGTCTGACACCTGCTCCTGTCAAGCTTTCCTCTTAGCTGCTCAGTCACCATCCAACAGATTGCAGAACCAGGACATACACAGCTGCATCAGGCCTGCCTCTGAGGTTCAGACAGAAGACCCTGGCCATCACAGCACTGTGAAGACTTGTGACTCCTGATGGTCTGTGGGCCCTGACAGGGAGCATGATAACCTGGAAGTTGAGAGACCTTCTTGCAGTTGAATTTTGAGGTTGTAGGGGCTCTGTGACTTCAGGCAAAACCCCAAGTCTCTCGTCTTTCTGGGAATGACTGACATCTCCAGGTTGACACAATTAAAATCCCAGTCACTGACTATCTACAGGCACTTGACTCACACCTACCCCAAAACATATTTATTATCCTAGCATTAAAAAAATAATTCATGCACTCCTGTGGGAAACCCTGTAAAATCTGGACACATTAAAATGCAAAGAACAAGAAGAACATACATATTTTGAAATGACTAACACAACTCTTCCTATTTTTATTTTCTTAGTGGCTGCTTGTACTGTAAGCTCCTTGGAGCAATTAACAGTATCACTGGGAGAAAGCTTTGAGAAGTGTGACAAGGTATCTTACACAGAGAATGCAGTCATCTACCAAACATGCTATCCCTTCAGACCAAATTCAACTGGCTAAGTGGAGTCCTTAGCCTCACTGTTTCTAGGGGTCTGGGGGAATTAAAAGTCATTGAGATTCCAGAGCAAGCCACTTAGGTCATCAGAGAAAAACAAATTAAAAAAACTTTGACATCTCATCCTGCCCAATCAGAATGGTCACCAAGAAATCAAATGACAAACACTGACGAGGATGTGAAACACTTATTCAGCACTGGTGGAGGAACAAACTGGTGCAGCCACCAAGGAAATCAATCCCTCAACATGCTAAAAACAGAATTACCATCTGACCCAGCTACTCCACTTCTGGGCATTTACTCAAAAGACACCACATCCTGCCACAGAGGCATCCATGTTCATTGCCTCTCTATTCACAGCAAAAAGACAAATATGATATGTGCTCACTTAAAAGGGGATATTAGCTGTGAGGTAAAGAATGGCAATCCATAGACCCAGAGAGGCTAAGTAACAAAGAGGGCTCAAGCGGGGATGCGTGAACATGCCTAGGAAGGGGGAATAGGATAGATATTGGAGTGGGCAATGAGAATGGGAACAGGAGGGGTGAGGTGGGGGAAGATGGAGGAGAGAGTACTGGGAGAGAAAACTGGAACTGGCATTTCAGAGGCAAGGCCGAAACCTAGTGTAACGAAAAGTCTCAGAAACCCATGAGGGCGACCCCATCACACCACAAGGATGTTTGCTCAACACCATTCATAGCTACTTTGTTTGTAATAGCCAGAGGCTGGAAACAATCTAGATCTTCCTCAGCCGAAGAATGGTTAAAGAAACTGTGGTACATTTACACAATGGAGTATTACTCAGCTATTAAAAACAAGACAATTATGAAATTTGCAGGCAAATGGATGGAATTAGAAAATATCATCCTGAGTCAGGTAACCCAGACCCAGAAAGACACGCATGGTGTTTACTCATTTATAAGTGGATATTAGCCATATAGTACAGGATAACTATGCTACAATCCACAGAACAAAAGAAGCTAAGTAACAAGGAGGGCCAAAGGGAAAATGCTTGAATCTCACTGAGAAGAAGAAATAAAATTAGACATCTGAAGTAGATGGAGAAAGGGAGCTGGGTGGGAGAGGGGGTGGGGAGGGTAATGGGAGTGGAGATCAGGTGTGAAGAGAGCAGGGATGGTGGGTTGGGGGAGGACTGGGAAAGAGAATGGAAATCTGTGGGGGGGGCATCTCTGGGACCATGGAGGCTCCTGGGAGTCTATGGGGGTAGCCCTAGCTGAGAGGTTAAGGAGCCTAGCAGTGAAGGTTAAGAAGCTTGAAGTGGCTACCTCCATAGCCAGGTCAAACTTCCAGTAGAGTGAAGGGCACACCAGTCTATCCATAAGACCTTCGATCCAAAATTCGTTTCGCCTACAAGAAGTCTAGGGATGAAGATGGAGCAGAGATTGAGAAAAGAGCAAAGCAGTGACTGGTCTAGCTTGAGACCCACCCCATGGGAGAGAATCAGCCCCTGTCACTATTGATGATACTCTGCTGTGCTTGCAGACAGCAGCCTAGAATAACTGTCTTCTGAGAGGCTTCATCCAGCAGCTGATGGAAACAGATGCAGAGACCCACAGCCAAACAATAGGAGGAGTTCCGGGAGTCTTGTGGAAGAGTAGGAGGAAGGAAGGGGTCAAGGACACCACAAAAAGACCTACATAGTAAACTAACCTGGGCCCATGCAGGCTCACAGAGACTGAACCAGCAATCAAAGAGAATTCACAGGCTGGACCTAGACCCCTCACACATTGTGGCAGATGTGCAGCTTGGTCAACATGTGGGTCCCCTAACAATGGAAGTAGAGGCTGTCTCTGATTCTGCCTTTGGATCACTTTCCCATAGCTGGGCTGCTGTGTCAGGCCTCAGTGAGAGAGGATAAGTCAAGTCCTGCTGTGACTTGAGATACCGGAGTAGGTTGGGACTCCTTGGGGAGAAGAAGAAGGGGGTAATAGGCAGAGGGGGCATGAGGGTGAAACTGGGAGGAGAGAAGGGAGGGGGCTGGAATCAGGCTGTAAAGTGATTTAAAAAAAGACCCTCAGTAAGGGTGGATATGGAGCCTTAACTGGACATCTCCTGTAACTAGGTAATACTTCCAGTGGAGTGAATGGGACACCAACTCAGCCTCAAAACCTTCGACCTTTGTCCTGCTTACAAGGTGCACTGCGGTAAAGGTGGTGAAGAAATTGGAGAACAGCAAACATTGACTGATCCAGCTTGAGACCCATGCCAGGAAAAGGAGCCCACCCTTGAAACTTCCTGGAGGTCCAGGAACCAGAGGCTAGATAGCCCAGACACCAAGGATAGAACCAAACATGACCAGCTAAAAAAAAAAAAAAAGTTAATAAAATGATTCCTAATGATACTCTGCTGTATTCATAGACAGGAGCCCAGCATGATCATCATCAGAGAGGTTTCATCCAAAAACTGATGGAAACAGATGCAGAGACTGACAGGCAAACATTAGGTGGGAATTGGGGGATCCTGTGGAAGCAGGAGAGGAAGGGTCATAGGAGCCAAACGGGTCATGGATGCCACAAGAAATCCCACAGAACCAACTACCCCGGGCATATAGGGGCTCACAAACTGAACCGACAATCAGGGAGCCTGCACTGGTCTGACCTGGGGCCTCTGCGTATGTTATAGCCGTGTAGCTACATCTTCTTGTGAGACTCCTAACGGTGGGAGCAGGGGCTATCTCTGCCTCTTTTGCCTGCTTTTGGGTCCTTTTTCCTGCCACTTAGGGGTGTAAGAAAAAGACAAATGTCGCACGTTCCCTCTCATGTGTGGATCCTAACTTTTTGTGTGCAACTTGAAATGTCTGTAGTCTAGAACTTGGAAGGCATGAGGACAGTGAAGCTTTAAAGAAGGAGAAGTAGTAGAACGTAGATAAGATGAAAGTAGAAAAGAGGTACTGGTATTGGAAGGGTTAAACAAGGAGGATGAGAGGGGTTAGAAAAATGAAAAAGTAGGGAGGAGGGCCAACCAAAACCAAAGGAGTATGAAAAAGCCATATAGAAACCTATTATCTTGTCACCAAAAAAAAAAAAAAAAAAAAATTCCTTTTTAAAAACAAGAGGTTTTGAGAGGAGGCACCCAGTGTGGCTGGGAAATAAGCTCCTAGAAGCTGTGAACCATTAAACAATTCTCCAGTGCCAGGTGTGTGATAAGTCCTTATGAGTTGTTGGTAAGAGGTGCTCCAAGGCCCCTGCTCCTCAAAAAAAAAAAAAAAAAAAAAAAAAAAAACGAAAACAAAAACAAAAAACAAACAAACAAACAAACAAAAAAACCCTCAGGCTTTTGTCATTCCTCTTGGTTGTTCACCAGAACTAGATGATGAGATCCAGTTGCTGAAGGCATCAGATACTTTGGCTGTGTGATACAAAGATATCAAGCTGAACCTGACCTGGAAGCTTCCTCCTTATTGGCTGGCTTTCTCAGTGGCAGAAAGTGCTGTTTAGGCTGCTGGAGGAGGACCGTGTTCTCAATCAGGCACCACCAAGGCCTGTCCCAGGGACCCAGTGACAGCAGGATACATCATCCCTAGTTGCTGAGATACCACACATCCCACTGGGCTACATAAGGCCTGTTCCTTCTCCCCCCACTCTCTCTTTCCCTCTGTCCTCACCCAGAGGCAGCCTCTGTATACCCCCTCCCAATAAACCTCCCACATGAGATCTGTCAAATAGTGTAGTTTTACGCTGTCCCTTGCTTAGATTATAACAGAGAGTTATCAACAGCCTTACCCAAATGAGGACACTATCAACGCGATAACAATTCTGAAAACAAGATTTGCCCAGATAGCGGAAGTGGCACTGCTGTTAGGTAGGTGAACAATCAGTCTTTAATTGTATTTTAATCCATTCTGCAAAACAAAACCAGGGCCTGGTATTGTAAATCTAGTTAAAAAACAAAACAAAACAAACAAACAAACAAAAAAAACCCAGGATGGGGGAGGTCATGAGTCAAGCAGGGAACACTAACACTATTGCTAATTAAACTAGCATAGTATCAAAATATTTGTGTTTTCACCCATAGAAAAACGCCACTCTCATCCTTATTCAGAGAAGCCTCTTTTTGCAATGATGGTGAATATAGGGACTCACGGCTTTATAAGGTGCTAAAAATAAGTGATTATTGAGTGTTCAGCCTGAAGTAAGGCATTTATACCATTTATACCATTCTAAGACAATTTCAGAACAGGGCAAAGAAGGAATGCCAGAGCCAGAAGATAGGGAGAGCTGTGAAATGCATCATCTGGAAAAGACGTGGTTTTGACAAGGACAGTTGCCATTCAGTCCTTATTTGTGACTGTTTAGTTCTCTTCCTTTGGTCACTGCTTTTTGTCTCATTGGCCTTCCAACAGGCTTGTTCCTATAGCTGTGTAGGCCCTGTAAGACGTGAGACCATCACTAGTAGTGAAGACCTGATATAGAACAGGGCAATGAAGTCAACTGGACGAGTGCTTGGCTCCAGATGGGCATTTTAGGTCTGCTGTGAGCTTCTTCTTTGTCCAGACAGGCTGGAACCTGACAGGCAAACATTAGGCGGGAATTGGGGGATCCTGTGGAAGCAGAATGCAAGGTGCTGCTGGTATGAGCATCTTCAACTCTCCTGTGACTTCTCTAAGGCAGTTTATTTCCCTCCGTTTCCCTGAAAGTCACGGCCCAGCAGAGCTGGGAGATTTTTGGATTCAACCCTTCCCTAAGGTGAGGATGCTGTGGTCTCCCTGACTGAGTCATCCTGATGACCTAGTGGTCCTTCAAGGCCAAATTCAGTCACTGCCTTTCCCAGAAGTCTGTCCTTACTTCCAGGGAAACCTTCATTTTAATCTGTGCATGCTAGAACAGGGTGTCTCAGGGCTTCAGTGGAAGGCAGACTGTGTTTTGTGTAGATCCAAGGCCCAGGGTCACGATGTGGAGACAGCTCTCACAGGAATCAAACTATACAGAGCCCATTTCAACCGGGTACATTAAAGAGTAGGGTAGAGTATAATTTTCCAATCTTGCAGCTGACTATATTGATCCCCTGAAACAGATTGTGAAAGCAATTATTTCTAGTCAGTGGAGAACAGGTCATGTCAAAGCTCTCTCCAGCTGGTCACCAGAATTGAACTGTCTGATTTTGATGTGCCCAGTGTGGAGGCTGCTAGGTAGCAACTGGGTCCTCTGCAGCCAAATGCCACGAGATGTGAGAAGGTTGCTGGCCCTTGGCTTCAGTGTGATCCCCGGGTGTAGTCATCCAAGTGCACCTGCAGTGCCTGACATCTATCTGAAGTGAGAAGTCGCTTTGCACATTTTGATTTTCACATGACATTCAGACTATTATTATCCATGACTGACATCAGGATCTATTTCACCTCAAGCAGAGACAGCGTGTGGATTCTGTCAGCATCGTCTGACATTGTGCCGCATCCTCTTTCTCTTTGCAAGCTTGTGCAATGCCAGAGATGTTCCTGTCTGTCTGAGACAGATGTTGAAGATGAATAATGTTTGGAAAGGATTAGAGATGTTGTCACAGGAAGAACAGAGTGCCAGGAGCGACTGCTGAAGGTAGCAAAGCTCCAAGGATGGCCACGTGCCCACAGCACTCTGCCTCCTCAGTGGTTTTCAGATGGTGGGATCGCTGTACAAGTGCCTAGTGGGAGGCTACAAAGGCAGGCAGAGACTGGGAGCAGTGCCCACTTTCCTAAGGAATGATTAGTGGAATGGCACCTACATAAATATCCACCCTCGCCACTCCCTTCCTCCTCCTCCTGCTGCCTCACTAAACTGCAGAGCAGTGATGAGGACAGCCCCCATTCATTCAGGGAGGTTTTCAGAACCTAGGCTCCCTGGCATCTTGTGGGGTATGGTACTTGGGAGGAACAAGGTCTTCAGTGACAGGGGCACGGCTCCGTTGTCACCTGAATTTCATCTCTAGCTTTCATTGATCAAGACCCTGATACCTTGTTTGTTTACTTGTCAGGAGGTGGCACAGAAGAAAGCGAAAGTACGGAGGGATCATTAGAGCCGAAAGGAGCTCATGGAGCAGAGAAGCAATGAGAGGTTGAGGTTGCAGAGTGACTCACATGCCCGGGGTTGTGCCATGCGCATAGCATCTTCTTTAATCCTGTGATGAACCTGGGAAACTAAGAGTGTAATAATACCTTTTGAAAGGCAGAAACAAGGGCTGGGGAGATGACTCAGTAGGTGAAATGTTTACTGTGAAAACATGAGGACCCTGAGTTTGGATCTTGAGTACTCATGTAAAATATAGGTGTGGTGGCACAGGCCTGTAAACCCAGCACCGGGTCAGTAGACAGGAGTACCTTGGGGACTCATGGGCCAACAAGCATAACTAAAAGAATAAGCTCCAGGTTCAGCAAGAGATCCTGTATCAAAACATAGGTTTGAGAAGCGGTTATCGAAGGTATTCTGTGTTGATCTCTGGCCTCTACATGTGCCCACAGAGCTGACACATCCCCTCACAACATAACACACACACACACACACACACACACACACACACATACAGACTATGGAAACAAAGGTTCCACACAGCGTTACTTCTATCCGGCTGCCTGGAGGCTTTGCATATGGTGTGGACTTATGTCTGCTATGAACTTGATAAGCACTTGGTAAATAGACACACTCTGGATTTCTCCTTCTCTACCATGGGCCTGTTTCTGACTCTTAGTCCTCATATCCGCGAGCATCACAGAGCTTCCTGCTGTCCTCTGCCTTTCCCACCCCAGGTCTAGCCTATTACCACACGCCTGCCCTCAGTTCTGGTCCCCTCCCAGGCCTAATACACTGATGCAGTTGCTAAGGTGTCCTCACCTAGAAGCCAGGAAGCTGTCCTTACCCACCTGAGTATTCCATCGGCTCAGCTTTTCCTCCCATTTCTCCGTGGCACTGACTGCCATCCCAACTGTGACCTGGGAACTGCCTCTTGTCTGTGTCTTCCACTTGACCCTTGATTCCCACCCAAGTGTGATTTTGCCATGCAAGAGATACTTGAGCTGCCTGGAGACATTTTCTGTTGCCTTGTCTGGGAGTGCTCCTGGTATCTAGAGGGAAGAGAGAGACGCCACTCAATAATCTGCAATGCGTGGGGTGGTCCCACAGCAAGGAACTACTACTGCAGATGCCGTCAGTGTCAAGGCTAACAGAGCCCAATTTTCCTGGACAGAGACCCCAGCTTGCTTTCCCCTGCTCTTTATTACCAAACACATAGTCACAAACACTCAGTAATGCTGGCTGGATATTACTGGAAAAAAAAAATAGAGTAAAGGATATGGCAAGAATCATGATGTCTTTCATCAAAGAAATCAGTCCACCTGTTGGAAGCTTTTTCACGGTAGCCGTATGTCACCATGGAAACCTCTCTCCCAGCATCCTCCACAGTGTAGGAGCTCTATATCAGGACTGTGTTTATAGAGTAAGCACATCAGCAGAAGGGTGACCTCACCCTGGCTGGAGATGAAATGCATTATTAGTTAGTGTTTTTCCTGAATGTATCACTAGAACTGTATCCAGTGTCCAGACATAACATACACTGCTTTTCAGGTGATTAAATGGCCCTGATTAGGAATCACTTGGGCTGGAGAGATGGCTCAGTGATTAAGAAACCGCTTGGCAGTGGCAGAGGCATTTTCTTACTACAGATTCTTCTTTTACTATTTGTCCAAAGTGAGTGGAGTTACCATTGAAAAAGAAACCATTGAGGTCTGATTGTAAGACCAAGGCTTTCCAAGGACAAACACAGAGGTGAGCGTGCCCTGGGGCTGGGATAGACAAGCTAACAGGTTCATTGTTGACTAGCCAGGCAGATGCAACATAGAAACTCTATAGGGAACTCTCAGCTGCAGGAGGATGAGAATCTGAGGACTCTTCCAGACAATCCATGCTGTGTGTGATCCTTTAACTGCTCCTGTCAGCCCACTGGATCATCTCAAGGATTTTAACGCAATCTTATGTTTTGGATTTTAAGTGTAGTATGTAATTTTTAAATCAAAATTGTAACACAAATGCAGTGTGAAATGTGACTCCATGTGCCACCTTACACAGCTGCCTCCTGTAGAGTAAGATGACTCACAAAGTATGATATTCTGTTGTAGCAACAGTCACCACAGGGCACACCAGGGTTCTAGAAATTACTTAATCTTGTCATTGCACCTTTGACCAACATTTACCTCCCTGTTTTTCCACCTTGAGGCCTCACCACCCTCTCCACTTGTCTTAGCTTCCATTTGTAAGTGAGGACGAGGAGAGACAGTATTTCCCCTTCTGTAGGGGAAATACTTACTTTCTGCAGGCTCAGCTACAGCAAATGCAGAATGTCTGTCTTTGTTTAAGGCTACAGTTGGACTGCTGTGTTAATATGCCACAGTTTTAACCCATTCTCTGACTGGTGGAGACAGGCTATCCTGGTATCTAGCTACTATGAGTACCTCCACCATGAATCTGGAGATGCAAGTATCTTTTTAACACCATGATTTCAATTCTCTTTGGACATATGTCCAGTGGTGGGATTTCTGTATCCCATGGTTTTCTACTTTTAGTTTTGTGAGGAGCCTCACATTGTCTTCTCTGTTGGATGTGCCAATTCACACTGACACTAAAACCCTACAACAATGGTTCTCAACCTTCCTAATGCTGCAGCTCTTTCATACAGTTCCTCATGTTGTGAAACCCCTAAACCATAGAATTATTTAATCACTATTTCATAACTGCAATTTTGCTATCATTATGAAGTAATTATAATGTAAATATATGATATGCAGGATATCTGATGTATGACCCTGAAAGGGTCCATGACACACATGTTGAGAACCACTGCCCTACAACAAGACTTATTTGCTGATATTTATCCCTGTCTTTCAACAATCACTATCCTACTAGCTAAGACTGTAATCCTATTGTGACTTAGGTTTTGCATTTCCAGAACAATTGTTGATGCCATTTTCAAATACCTATTGGCTATTTGTATGTCTTCTTTGGAAAGTCCTTTTAGATCCTTTCTTTTTAATTGATTATTTGTGGGTTTTGTTATTGGTTTGAGTTTGTTACATAGTTTTTTTTTTTTTATTGCCTTCTTATTGGTATAGGATTTGCAAACATTTTCTTCCTTGTGTGAGTTGTCTTAACCTATTGTTCTAATCTTCATGACTAATGGTCACTTAGCCACATCTCATAAATGAAATTTGTGAATGACATTATATAGTTCAGCATGTTTAATTGATATTTGCAATGTCAGTTTTTGGCCGTTACTAAAATGGAGTCAATTAATGAATTAAAATATGACTCATTTGAGAAAGTACTTGAAGCAGATGAAATGCATACCATATAAAATGGGAAGAGACGGAGGTGATGCAGAACAAGGGGAAGTGAGGTCCGCACTCAATGTTCTTGGGGGCTCCTAACAGTGGATATTGGGGGTGTCTCTGATTCTTTTGCTTGCTCTTAGAACCCTTTTCCTCATACTAGGTTGCCTTGTCTTGATACGAAGGTTTGTGTTTAGTCTTACTGCATCTTGTTACGCCATGTTCTGTTGCTGTTCCTGGAAGACCTGCTCTTTTCTGAAGGAAGATGGAGGAGTAGATCTGGGGGACAGTGGATATCAGGGTGTGACTGAGAGGGGTGGAGAAAGGGGAAATTGCTGTTGATAATGACAGTCATGTGATTGTAATGGTGATCATGCTGTTAATGGCAGTGATTATGGTGGTGATGGTGATAAGGTAAAAACAGGCATTTTTATCTCAAAAATCTGAATATTATATTAGTGTGAAAACACAGTCATGACTGATCTTCCTGAGAGATGGAGAGAAATGAAAAGAGTCCCAAGAAGGAAGGAGAAAGGCTGAGGCCCAGGATCTAGTTCCTTCTCTGCTACCAAATAGTCCTTGGAGGGAGTGGTGTGGATCAGAAATCCTTTGTTAGGCATGAAGACAGTGTCTGCTAAAAGATAAAACTAAGGCCCAGGGGTGTATCCCAAGAGGCCATGGATGGGACTGAGAAAATAGATATATACTGTTTAGTTTTCCTAGCATGTCTCAAATCTGAGAATGCCCTCTTACAACCTGGAAGACAGAGTAGGCTCCTTTAATTACTTTGACCTGCTTTGCATGTGGGTAGCTGCTGTCTTCAGTAATTGATGAGAAGGTCAGAGTAGGCTCAAGCTAGAACCAAATGTACCTGCCTCAGCCCAGCTGGCATCCATTGTGGCCTTATTGTCTTATCCCAGGAATGCTGGCTAAAGCTTCGGCCTCCTCTTAATGCAAGCAAGCATCCTTTAATTGGCATCAGTTTTAGAATTCTGCATTCTAGACAAAAAAAAAGCCCATTTTTGCTAATGAGTGAACAAATCTCCTTTCACTTATTTATTCATTTTGTGAATATTTAATAACGAACTTGGGTTTTCCCAAGACCCCAGTGGCACTCCTTGACCCTGCTGTGTAGATGTCACTAAGATGGTTGGTGCATTGTTCCATCTCTCCATGTCTTCTGTATTCCCTCATTCATTCACTATTGAAAACCCACCCAATACAAGAATAGAAGTGAATCCCTCAAGGTTACTGCATATAGATGGGGTGGATGATACAGGTATGTTGCTATTGAACCTGCATCTGCTGGGCACTGAGGAAGGTGAGTAGTATCACCCAGCCTCTGATTCTACACAGCTCCTTCAGGCCTGAGCTAAGCACCCCTGAGGTTGGGTGAGCAGATTCTAGTGCTGAGGCAAAGATGTTCCTAACACTAAAGAAATCATGGACTTCATACCAATGTTACACGATAGATTATGGAACAAACATCCAGGAAGTTGCTCAGTATGTGCACCTAAGCAAGTGCATGTATGTGTGTCTGTGTATAAGGGAAAATGAGGGGACGGCAGTGAGATGGAAGGAAGAACAATCTACTTCTACCCCAGGACCCCCTCCTACGACTTTTCCCCCAGGGCTTCCACTTTAAGGAAGTCAGTTTGGGTCTTTCAATTAAAGGGTTGTTCCAAATAAAGGTTATTCTAACACTCCCCATTGAGTCTGAAGGAGTTATCATGAGATGCTCTACTTTTTATGTGATACTAAGAAAGAAGACACCTTGTCAAAGTATTTGGTGTCTAAATCTGTGAGGCGGTTTCTGATTTCAGAGATATCAAAATATGAAATAATGTATCCCAGCACATGATTGCTGTCGACAGTGGAAAGACTTGATTTACAGATTGACTAGGTAGATAGACACACAGACTAGAACATGAACAGGTGACAGATGATTATCGGTGTACAAGAAATACAGAGCTGTGTGTTCAGACAGCGATATCCATAGATAGGTCACTAGACAGAGTTCCTATGGAACCCAGAACAGCCGGTCTCTTCTTTCCTCACAGCGGGCATGAGCGTGGACTCTAAGTTGGCGTTTCCAAATAGCCATCCAAATGGCCAGGGAATGATAGAGAACTGGGCTATCTCTGCTCCTAAAATGTTCAGTCTTGGGCCTTCTTGAACTGCTGTTAGTATCATCAGGGCAAAGGACTACCCCCACGGGGTTGATGGACCAGTTACTTGCAGCATTAAAACACAGTAAACCTGATGACTAAATCACTGTCCCCATATTAGGTCACATCAGCTCACAGACGGCCCCACATTTCCCTGAGGAGTATAGGTGCCCATCTTTACAAAGTGGAAAGATGTATAGAACCTGATTACACAGCACATATATCCTTCCCAAAGCCCTCTCTGAGAGGCTCCCCTGATCTTTCCTTCCTTACCTGGTCTCTTTCTCTTCTGTGTTCTGGCTTTCTATACATCTTTCTTTTCTCTTTTTGAGACAGGGTTTCATGTAACTCACACAGGCTTTGAACTTTGGATCCTCCTGTTTCTGCCTCCCGAGTGCTGGGGTTACAATCATGTTCAACCATGGCCAGGATTTATAATTCTGGAGATCAACGTCATGGCTTGTGCGTGCTAGGCAAGAACTCTACCAACTGAGCTATAACCCCAGCCTCTACGTGTCTTTCAGTGCTGACCTCAGCATCTTGGCTGAAAGCAGTGGTGATGTGGTTCTGCATTCACTTTTCTCCATTGCTGTTCCAGCTGGCATGATGGACTTTGGCTAAGTCTCCTCAGAGCTTTCAGGATTTAGAGTATAATGCTGTATTACAGTGGGACCCGGGTAAATAGCTGAAATTAAGATTATCAATGAGGCAAACTCTAATAGAGTGGCTTCTGGGAGTTTAAAATTCAATTATGCAGAAAAAAAAGAGGCATGGGAAGGGCTGAGGTGCAACTCAGTGGCAGAGAATCTTCCAGCACACAGAAAGCAGTGGGTTTTATCCCCAGCACCACAGGCCCAAACGAAAGAACCAAATCAAACTACACAACATCAAAGATAAGAAATAACTTTTAAATCAGGAAATATTTGTTAGATGATCCGAATGTGACAAGCAGCATTGAGTCTGGGCTTCAAGATGAAGAGAGATAATTCCAGATGTAAATGACACATGGCCCACAGGTGAGGTGTGTTTTGAACTTAGAGGTTGAGTGCAGATGAGAAGAAGTCAGTACTGGCCTGATGGTGCCGCTGAGCACCATCCATTACCAGAGATGAGAACCTCTGACCAGCTTTGCCCATCTTGCTGGACAGCTGCCTTTGCCAGAGGAGTGATACAGCTTTGTATCACCATTGTGAGACTGGGAAATTAGCTGAAGAAGTAGGTCTTTCTCCTGTCCCCCTCCAGCAGCCCACATTTTTCAGATGCCCCAGACAGCTTGTACATCACCCTTAGGATACCTGTCACTCACCCACAGTAATCACTAAAGGTAACCAAGGGCCATGTCTTCGTTTCTCTGACTCTACCCCCATCTTTTTCTAAGAACCTAGTGTGTGCTAAGCATCCTTATTCTGACTGACCACAGAGAGGTGAGCAGGGGCATGAGACTCAATAGTGTCCATCAGCTTCTGGTCGAAGGACCAGGGTACTGCTGGCTGGTGGAAAAGCAGGGGTGTGGGTGGGGAAGAGGAGACTGTCTTCCTTCCCTAACAGCCATTCCTGCCCTCCCTCCTCCTTTCATGGTGGTCTTGAAGGTCTTGTGTCTCTGATAGGACTGTACAAAGTGGGAAAGAGTGGGCAGCAGCCAATGGGACAGGACCTCACTGTCTGAGCCAGGGAGACTCGAGGAGTAGTTCTTAAAAAGAGATGGAGAATTCAGCTTTTAGTCTGTGACTTGTCCCCCTAAGCCTCACAGTGTTGTACCTTTGAGGAATGCCCATATAATTATGACTTCCTCTGGTATGTTCCTAATCTGCAATCATAATCTAGAAAGATGAGAATGTCAACTAAAGCAAGGTGGCCAAAGACAGGATGCTTTGCTTGACAGAAGTGGTGGAAAAGATCACAAGAAACATGACAGTGGTGTCTAGAAGCCTACCAGCTCCCTACCAGCTCTGGAGGCCACATCTTCACAGAGCAATGTGACCATAGATGTAACATTGGGGCAAGCCCTTCACACCTGTCTCTTTCCAGGCAGACCAGGTAAGCAACTCCAGAAAAGACCTTGTCTCAGTTGTCTGCAGCAGGTAAGGAGAAGAAATGGAAATTTTTTTTGGATCCACTCTTATCAGGGGCAAAAAACCTCCTATCTAGAAGATAGGCAAGGATTTGGGTCTTTCTTGCTTATAACTCAGCTCTGGGGTCTCTGCAGCATTCTGCAAGTGGGCAGAGGTTGAATTGTGGGTGCAACCTACTTCCCAGAAGATCATAGGGGTATCAGTACAGCCTGAGTGAATTGTAACTTGTCAATAAATCACAGATACTTCATTGAGATTTAAACTCAAACCTAAAGCATGTTGCTTATAAGCTGATCAAATGAAAGCTAGAAAGCTCGAAAGCAAGCTTGTATAGATGCGTGCAGGAGAGACCACAGAGTTCATGCTATACACTGTAGACATCAAGGTAGAGCACTGACTGAACAAAGACAGTCATTTTATATCGTAGAGGTTCCATTCATAACAAATACATATAATTGCTATCACCTTTTGCACACTGAATTATACTGTCTTTAAATAGCTAAATTAATGTCAGCAATTTCAAAGACATGGACAGAAACAAAATGAAGTGGGAGACTTGATGTCTGCCTGTCTCTGACAGGTCATTCAAGCAGACTCTAAAGGAAACTAGAAAGGGAAGGAACAAAGGATTTAAAAATGATTTCATACAGAAGCAGGTATCCTGGAAAAAGTGTGGCTTGCCCCTCAACATCCAGTGAAAAGTGCAGGAAATGCACCAAGTTCTGTACTGTAAATAAAAATCTCAAGTTGGAAAAATCAGGCTGGATTCTACGAGGTCAGCATGCAGCCACAGAAAGAGAAGGAAAAGGAGTGAGGGAGAAAGGAAGTGGGAAAGAAAACAAGCTGAGATGTTTAGTGGGGAAAGGGCTTGCATACAAACATGGCGGCCAGAGTTCCAAGCCCTGGTGCCAGTGTGAAGCTGGACACAGCAGCTTGCATCATAATCCCACTGTTCCTACTGCAAGATGGCAAGTAGAGATGGGGGAAGCCGTGGAAGCTTGCAAACCAGCTAACCTGCTGAACTCGGTGACAAACAAGAGACCACGTCTCAAACAAGGTGGAAGGGGAGGACTCATACCCAACGTTGTCCTCTGACTTTCTCATATGTATTGTGACATGCAGTCATACACAGGGGTGCACATGCAGAC
Organism: Meriones unguiculatus; assembly: GCF_030254825.1. NCBI lineage: Eukaryota > Metazoa > Chordata > Mammalia > Rodentia > Muridae > Meriones > Meriones unguiculatus. Next base: position 13,183,946 of record NC_083368.1, on the reverse strand, counting down.
ACATGCATGTGAGGGCATGGCATTGAGTATGGAAGACACTATGGTGATAGACTGTAGCAGTCAGCTCATGCCTTCTAAGTAAAAGAGCCATAATAGCCCATCAAGAACCTGGGTACCTGTCCTAGTTTCTGTCACTGTGATATCTTGACAAAAGCAACTTAGGGAGAAAGGGTTCACAATCCCAGGTTACAGTCTGTCAGTGTGGGGAAGTCAAGGCAGCAACAGGAAACATCTGGTCACAGCTACAGTCAGGTGCAGAAGAATACTGTAAGTTTGTCCTCAGCAGGCTTTCTTCCTTTCCTATAGTGTCCAAGACCCAAGCCAGGGGTCCTCTCACTTTCAGGTTCCCACACATCTATTAACATGATAAGATAATCTCCAACAGACACGCCCCTAGGCCAGCCTGCTTTAGTCATTCCTCACTGGGACTCTTCCAAGGTGATTCCGGCTTGTGTTAAGTTGGCAAAACCAACCATTACAGGGCCACATCAAATCAGACCCACGTTCCACAGATGCTTTGGCGCCTGCTGCTTACTGACTTACGTTACAAGAACTGAATGGCTCTAGGTTCCTCCCAGAGGAGATCCAAAAAGTTAGTATGTCAGTGCAGTCTTCAGTGTCGTCTCCTGGCCATTCAGACTCTGCTCAGTGCATGAGCTCTGGGCTTGGGAACTGAGCAGAGGAAGCTGTTTGGTCGAGGGGGTGACCCCCTTTCAGCTAAAAAGCAGCTAGAACTATTAAACAGCAAAAATTAATCTTCTGGATATAAAATAAGTATACAAAAGTGAGAGCATACATATAGAATAAAAATAGGTAACTAGAAATGTATTTTGAAAAAGAGCCAGTTTTTAGCAGAACAATAGAAAATACTAACACAAGCTCCGTTTCTTTCAGGCCTTTTAACACTGGACCGCAGATGGAAGGTGCTGTGAAGCTGCAGGAAGTGGGGAAGGGGCAGTCTTCCTCCTTCCATCATCCTCCCAGGAACCACCTTCACACACCTGTCCAGAGAGTTATCTTAGTTGACCCCAGATCCAGCTAAGCTAGCCACCAAGATTAACTGTCATACAGTGTAGCCTCATGTGGCAGGAGGTGTGGCTGAGTATTGCGAGATGAGATCGGATTGCCTGGGTGGAGACAAACACGGGCGTCTATCAAAGGCAGGCAGAGCTGTCAGGGAGAAGAGCAGGATGATGGGAGCTCAGAGCATGGAGAGGGTATGTGAGGGCTCTGAACACTACTCAGCAGGCTCTGAGGCAGATGAACAAGAGTTTAAAATCTCTGGAGGGAACACAGCTCTGCGACACTTCGATCCTAGGACTCCTGACTGCAGACAGATGACAAATCAGGCTGATAATTTTTCTGTGGAAGATAAGTGAAAAAAAACTGGCAATACCTGAGGAAGAGGGGGGGCGTGGTAATATCTGGGTGGGGGGAGCTTGGTGCAATCTTCTGAGAAGCTGTTTTGGTATAATGTGTCAAACTGAAAACTGATCTAGTAAATTCACTCCTAAAAATTATCTCCAAGGGATTACAGAAAAGTACATGCAAAAATGTATCTAAAATTGTCTGTTCATTATTATAATATGGCTAAAACTGAAAGCAACCTGAAGGCTCACATCAGTAATTTTGAATAAATGCAGACTGGAATAATAGACAACAACAAAAATGGTGATATATGTCTATATCCACTGATGTTGTCCAGGAAACCATGATATACATACATACATACATACATACATACACACACACACACACACACACACACACACACATATATATATATATGAACAAGAGGTTATCTGGGGGAAACCCACAATAGTGACTATAATACTAACTACCAAAAACCTAAAAAATATTCATGCACATGGTAATGGAATTCCTTTTTCCTATTTTGTCACTATTTAAGAATAATTTTTTGTATTCAGTTTTTTGTGTGTGTTTGGTTTCTTTCTTTGCAGTGAACATGGACAATATTCATGGTTCATAGAGATGATAAAGACATGTTGATTTTGAAAAAAAAAGCACAAAAATCAAAATTAGTTACACAATAGAACACACTTTAAAGAGAAAAGACACTGTGTTATTAAGAAAAATAAAGATGTGTTTTTAAATAGTAACTTATGGTCATGTACACTCACATACAGCCTCACACATACACACACACATGAAAATCGTGTGTCAACAAAGGCCTGATAAACATTGTAAATCTCATGAGCAGTAGATAATTGGAATGCGTTTTCCTTTCTCCTATGGTGCTGCTGAGGGGAAATTATTTCCCTGAGTTATAGCTACTGTCTCAAAAGTCGAGGGCATCATCCAGAGTGCTTAATTGTCCACACACACACACACACATCCTCACTGCTGCCTTTCCATCTTGCACCCACCCAGCTTCGAGTATGAATGCTGAAGCAGTTACCGATGGCTTTGCTTACGTAGGTCACAGCGCCGTGGTGGCTCTGAAGGGTCAGTCACCTGAGTGAGCAATAGTGTTTGGCAACTGTGGTGTCCAGCAAGGAGAAGGCTTGGTCTCTCTGCCAAATGAAAGGCCAACATCTTGTCTACCACTTGGATGGAATCCCACTGAGAACTTTAAGACTATTTTAACTTGATTAATTTCTCCAATTTATAAAGCTGGAAAGATTTTTAAAGCACAATTGCATTATCTCATGGAGCTGTTATAGATTTGAACCACCAATATGCATTAAAATAGCTATAATTAGAGGAAACAGAACATTTCAGCCAGTAGGGTCCCTGGTCTCTAGCTATCTAGACACTTTATCTTCAGTGGGGGACAGGGTGTTCTGTTCATTCAGATATATCCATTCATCAAAGCAGAGATGGAACTCAACTTCAAAAAGTGACCTTGTAGTTGGAAGTTGGCATCTCAGCCAGCAGGATGTAGAGGGCATTGCCTGAGAGCTGAGCTGGGGAGGCCTTGCAGGGAGTCCCTGAGACAATGCCAAGAACTGAGAAAACAAAGCCTGTGTGGTTTCAGGGTCACCCATGTTTCTTCCGGAATCCTCAAAGGCATGGCTGCCCTCCCCTAATCTGATGTTTGAATTTCTCTAGCAGAGCCTTTTCCCACTGAAGTTGATACACGGACATTTCAAAGCAGGGAAGGCAGGCAGTTATGCTCCGAATGATTACAAATGGCCCATGTCTGCATCTTGCAAAACTGAAGGGCTTGGATTGTCGGAAAGCCAGTATTTTATCAGTAGAAGAAACAAGCTAACCTCATTTTGTTCTAGTCAGTTGGCTGACTGACAAAGCCAAGCACAATAGTGAGCAAGGCAGGGTAGCTTTTTATGGTCCAGCTCTCAGGTGAAGACAGAAGTCTTAAAATGGAGACTTGATTATTGTGGACAAGTTTCATTAATTTGAAACCAGCAGATGAGTAACCCACAACACAATTGTCGCTGCTTTCTTGTGTTCTACTTCTATAAAAGGCAGATGTCAGGGCTGGGATATGGCTCAGCAGGAAGTTGCCTAGCATGCACTTCTGGGTTCATTCTCCAGCAATACATGTAACTAGATGTGATGTCACAGTTTATAATCCCAGCTGTGGGATTATACAGAGGTAGGTCAGGGGGATCACAAGTTTAAAATCATCTTGCCTACATATCAAGACTCAAAAACAAAAACAAAGCGCTAAAAGACATATAGCAAGTATTAAAAAAACAAAGAGAGGCAACCCCACCTAACCCTAGTCCTACTTCTCTGGTGTCTACTCTCTGGTGTTCCTCCTTGTGAAGTAAATCCTGCTCTTTATGTGTGCAAGCTCCTTGCTCATTTTTGTCAACCAACCAGGGCTCCAAGGCAAACCTCCTTGCTCCAAAACCCTGTGGCCACAGCCCCAGCTTCAAATGTTTTAAATTTCAAAGCAAATGAGTATGTTACCGCTTTCCATGAGGCCCCACCAGAATAACACCAGAAAAATATAAAACAAGAAACCCTAAACCTTAGAGAACCACCAGACCTGATGCTTATTTTGAGATTTTCAAGGGGATTTGAATGTGACATTGGGAAACAGCAAGAAACTGCTGTTACTATTTAAAATGTCTAGTAGGATAGCAATCCTGTAATGGGGAGAATCACTCTGGAGCTAAGGTGTTATTTTTAAAGACCACAGTCATTTCCAAGGCCTGGAAGTGGAGTGAGGCACAGTGACAGGTACCAAGGACACGTGTGCCGAGTTGTGCCAGCAGCCTGGATTCTCCAAGTAGGAGCAGGCAGTGTCTGACTGTGCGGTGGGGAGTCTAGGCTGCAGAAGCTGGAAGCCGTTCCAGACAGGGGCATTGCTTGGCATCTGGGCGCTGAATTTCTGGGCAGCTCAGGCTTCTGGGAAACCCCTCTGCTGAGTTGGAGCCTATTTCCCCCTGGCTGCCCTGCTGCTTCCAGCTGTGCTCTCTCTCTCTGTCTCTCTCTCTGTCTCTCTCTCTGTCTCTCTCTCTCTCTCTCTCTCTCCTGCTATTTGAGCAGGGCCTTCTCTGTCTGTTTAAATCATAGCTTCTCTGCACTTAAACAAAATTTTCTTGTTTATTTGCTTCTTAGCACTTGGCATGGTTGGCAGAGGCACAGCTGTGGTACCTATGCATGCTTGCTAGGGTGGGGTATGTCCCAGCACTGAAATTCAGAGCAGCTGATATGTCTTTCCAACTCCGAGGAAAGGACTGTCTGTGTCATTTCTGTGTCCATACAAGCTGCCCCTACCCGCCGGGGATACCCTTATCCTGAGATAGCTCACCTGGAACATCTCTGAGAAAAAGCTAGAAACTCACAGAGGGCTCCTGTCCTTTGTGACAGCATCAGGTTCAAAACCTGAAGTGTGAGGCCTTGTTAGGGACTGTGATGTTGTTATGTGATGAGGAGTCAAGCTGCTGTTCTTCACATTCATGTGACCTGAGCTCAAAGAGGTAGGTCCTGTCCACTGAGAATCTGCACCCCTGCTCTGGATCTGCCCAGAGGTGATGAGCATGTGTGCATCAATGGTGGGTGTTGGCTGTGCATGGAGGTTTGCATAGCTGTCTTGATTACTTTTCTATGGCTGTGAGGAGACATCATCACCAAGGCAACTTAGAGAAGGAGGATTTTATTGAGGTCTTACAGTTTCAGAAGGTGAGACCATGACAATCATGCAGGAATATGGCAATAGGCAGGCAGGCAGGCATGGAGCTGGAGTGGTAGTTGAAACCTTATGGGGGGAGGGTATAGGCAGAGGGAGAAGGAGAAGGAGAGAGACAGAGTACTAACCATGAATGGCATGGTTGAAAGCTCAAAGCCCACCTCCAGCAACACACAGCCTGCAACAAGTCCGAACCCTTTCCAAATATTTCCACCGACTGGGGGCCAAGCGTTTGAACATATGAGCCAATGGGGGCCATTCTCATTCAAACCACCACAGTAGCAATCTTCTCGAGATAAAACATTCCCTCTTACAGGCACACTTGTTCTGTAGGGGGTGATATATTCCATCCTGCAAAAAGGCTCCTTAAAACACAAAAAGTAAACATCTTAAAAGCTTCAGGAAATCCATGAAACTGACCAGATTCACTAGGGCCTGACTTCACTAAGCATATATAAGCAGGAAGAACTGCTGAAAGACACTCTCAGGGAAGCTGAGCTGCCCAGAAGAGACTTATGCCAACGTGCTGCCCGCAGGCTGTGCTCTTCGCTCTGGGTTTCCAGCTTTCGTGAACCACCACCCACGCTGAGGTGACCTTTGGTGAAGCAGATGTCTTTCATTCTTTTCTGCTCCTGTAAGTAACCCCTCACCCACACTCCTGTAAGTAACTCCAATAAACTCATTGGTTCACCAAGTTGGACTTCAGTGGTATCATTACTTTGGTCTGTCATTGGGTTCCTTATGGGGAGGGGGAGGGCGGTGAGAAGAGATCTTACTCAAGTCTTCCAGGAATAGCGTCATACCCAGCAGGGCACACTGACACATCTGAAGTGTGGTACCCTGACCTGACATGTCATTACAAACAACAGCCAGAAGAACAGACAAGACACTGGGTTGAAAGCAGTAACTACACATGTTTCAATTAGATCTAGATGTCAGTGAATTCGGAGATGCTGCCAAGCATATGGTATTAGAAAGAAGCTAATATGGGCAATAGCCTCAGACAGGCCACTTACTGTCTAGTCTGTAGACAGTGCCTAGTTGTGGGCAAAGGAGATCACCCACCAGCAGAAGGTGGCTTAGATTGCATGCTCTGTATTCTTTTTTTTTTAATTTGTTTTTGTTAATTTCAGTTTATTCACTTTGTATCCCAGCTGTAGCCCCTCTCTCATCCCCTCCCACTCCTGCCCTCCCTCCCTCTTCTCCTCCTATACCCTTCCCCCAGTCCATTCATAGGGGAAGTCCTCCTCCCCTTCCATCTGACCTTAGTCTATCAGATTGGGACTCTTTCATAGTCTTCCTCTGTGGCTTGATAAAACTGCTCCCCCTTCAGGGGGAGGTGATCAAAGAGCCAGATACTGAGTTCTTGTCAGAGACAATCTCTGTTCCCATTACTAGGGAATCCACTTGGAGATTGAGCTGCCATGGGCTACATCTGTGCAGGGGTTCTAGGTTATCTCTATGTGTGGTCCTTGGTTGAAGTACAGTCTCAGAAAAGACCTCTGTGCCTAGATTTTTTGGTTCTGTTGCTCTCCTTGTGGAGCTCCTGTCCTCTCAAGGTCTTACTAACTCTCCCTTCTTTCATAAGATTCCCTGTACTCTGCCCAAAGTTTGGCTATGAGTCTCAGCATCAGCTTTGATACCCTGCAGGGTAGAGGCTTTCAGATCTGTAGAGTATTCTTAGAGGAATTGCTCAGGTGCAGATAGGGTTATGCAATGACCCTGTGAAGGTGAGGGCAGAATGAGCAGAGGCTAGAAGACAAGGCTCGGTCCTGCCCAAAGCCCCAGAAGAGGACGTCAAAGTTGATCTGCAGTGAGGAGCTTAAGGAGTTTAGTTTGCCCTTTGTTCTGGATTGGGCTGGGGCATGGGGTCCCCAGAATTGCCAGCTCCCTGTGCGTATACTGAGCAGGTGCCTGGGACTTTCTCACTTGCAGTACGATAAGCAAAGTTGGAGGCAATAGTTTGCCCAGCTCTGTTCCCCTAGAATGGTTCCAAGGGTCTTGGAGGGACATCAGTTAGGCAAGTCATTACTGCCATTCTTGTTGGCCAGAGGGATCTCTGTGAGGACCTTCCAGTGGGGACATAGATGGGAATGTGGGACCTCAGGAGGAAGATGAGATCTGTTTGCTTCTGGTTCCCATCAACATTGCCCAAGGACCCACCTACACCTGTCCATTTGTTTTCCTGTGATTATTTGTCTTGAGGCTAGCTCCCCCAGTTCCCATAAGGCTCGACTGGTTCCTGTGCAAACCCTCCAAGTTCTTATTCCACAGTCTTTATTGTCCTACAAGGACTATCTATGATTTTCTTGGAGCCCTTTCAACATGTTAGTTCTATTTACTCATCTCCCAGTCAAGGCATTGTACTGATTCTGCTAAAATCTGTGTATTATAATGATATATATGTATAACAATACCATAACGAAACCCATATTTTGTATGCTGCATTAGTTACTTTTCTTATTATGCTATCAGAAAATAGCTAAAAAAAGAATCTAGAAGGAGGACTATTTATTTGGGCTCACAGTTCAAGAAGACAGTTGATGGTGGCAGGACCACGAGGCAGATGGTCATATTGCATCTGCAATTGGGAAGCAGAGAGATGAACACTGATCTTCGACTCACTTCCATCTTTCAAAACTCAAATCCAGAACCCCTGCCCATGGAATGGTACCACCTACATTTAGGGAGGCTTTTCTCACTAACTTACTGTTAGTAACTTTTCTCACTAACTTTTCTCATTAACTTACTGTAGAAATTCTCATGGTCATTCTAGGGACTTGACTCCTAGGTGATTGTAGATCAAGAAAGTCTCAAATCTACAGTGTATCAATTCACTATATAATATATAATCAGTATGTGAAGACATATGCTAACACCACCAGAAACTTGGGTATATCTCCTCCTAACAGTGCTCAAAAGGCTGCACATTGGGCTACTCAGGGCCAAGATTGGGAGTACACAGGGCCTGTAGAAGAGGTGGCACCCAAACAAACACAGAAGGAAAGGATTCAGGCAGGTTAAGATGAACCAAAGTTGCTGAGGCCATGAGGCCTGTGTGTGTGTGTGTGTGTGTGTGTGTGTATAGAAAGGTCAGGACTTCCAGTACCTGTGAGGGAGTTCCTCCCTCAGTCTGTCTAAATCAGTGTTCTTTTGCTTTGAAGAGACACCAGGGCCACAGCAGCTCTTATAAAGGGAAGTATTTTATTGGGTCTGGCTTACAGTTCAGAGGTTTAAGCCACTATCAGCATGGTGGGAAGCATGGCAGCACACAGGCAGACATGGTGCTAGAGGAAAGCTGACAGTTCTGCATCTGGATCCAAAGGAAGAAGGAGACTGCGTGCCACACTGGGAATAGCTTGAGCCTAGAAGACCTCAAAGCTTGCCCCACAATTGCTGCCTCCAACAATGCCATACCTCCTAATAGTGCTACTTCTTGGTGGCCAAGCATTCAAACTAGATAAGCCTATGCGGGCCATTCTTATTCAAGCCATCACAGCCTCCGTGAGGCCAGAACCTTCCTAGAAAGCTCTGTTTTACTTCTCAGAACAAGAAGAGAGTGTAGACTAGCACTCCAAACAGAAAGACTCAGTCAACACAATACTAAAGAGAAGTGGCAGGCCCCAGTAAAGTGGTGTCATGTTTCACCAAATGCAAAATGAGGGGCTCTAAGTCTGTTGTGGTTTAAATGTGATCCTTAATTCATATTTGGAAATATCATCCCCACATTGCTGTGTGCTTGGAGATGGACAATGTCTGGGACTCAGTTCTCAGGGATGAGGTTGATCAGTCTTTACCAGGGCTGGGGAAAAGGGTGAGTTTTGGTTCCTACTCTCTTCCTTCATTGCCTGTATCACCATGGGCTGCCCTCCACCCTGCCATCCTGTAGCAAAGCCCTCACCCACAAGATACTGATGCCTGCACCTTAAACCTCCCAGTACCCAGAAAGGAAACGTTATTCTTTGTGAATGACTCTATCTGTGGTGTTCTTTAGAAGCGGGACATGTTGCCAGGAGAGGACTCACTCATGTGACAGTGTCATCCGCTCA